>NW_021620923.1:7864348-7901056 GCF_004785775.1 Grammomys surdaster
TCTCTCTCTCTCTCTCTCTCTCTCTCTCTCTCTCTCTCTCTCTCTCTCTCATACTTTATACTATTTAAATTTAAATGGATATAAAAGAAAATAATTTTTTCTTAAAAAAGAACTAAATAGAAATCCTATCATTATTGGGAAAAGTGTAGAAAAAATTATAACTAATATCAAATAAAGCATCTTCTGTACATGAAAGTGGTTGTTATGGGAAGGAATTACCTTAAACAGCAAAGAAGAAAGCATGACACTGGGCCCTTTTAATGCCCCCTAGCTTTTCATAACTAATTAGTGAATGTCTATTATCCAGGACTCATGTATTGCAAAGGTTCAAACTCACAACAGCATGGGACATACATTTAAGAAGCTGGTGACAGGAGCTGATCATAGGGCACGTTTTCAGAGACTGGTTGCTTCAACTGAAAGTGGGTAGTTGTTTCACAGGTAATTAAGAAACCATTTAGCAGAGTTTGGGGACTGCAGTGAAACCATCACCATAATTCTAAAATGCAAATTTCTTTATATTTTATACATGGGTCAGATGAGTGGGAGTAATCAAGAATTCTCAATCCATGTATTTAATGTTACAGCTTTTTCTTTGTTTTAATTAACCTTCGTAACAACACAGAACAAGCTCATCTATTTCAGGAAAATCTAAGGTTACTTGGAGAGAGGAACATAACATATTATGATTCCACCCAACTAATTAGTGGGGGAAAATCCATAAAAATTGGAAGAAATTGCTGTAATGTCTGATGAAACCATTATTCTGTACTCAGTGTTAACTTGCCAAAAGCTACTTTACTGAGGGTTAAAAGAAATATCATAGAAATATTAACTCAAAGGAGACAGGTGTTTTAGAAGATGAAATTACACATAAAAATAACCACAACGCTAAGTATCTAAAGTGGTAAAGTTGATTGCCACTGTAGCCAGAATAAATACATTTGGTAATAAAAAGGATAGATAGAGAGTTAATTAAATTCAAGGTGAAAGAAGCAAAACAAATTATTAAGGTATTTTTGGCAAGATTATTATTAGTAGGATGATACAATTTTGTACCAAGACCAGTTTGACCTTATAAAAATTACAACTTCAGTCTCCTAGTAGGAAAGAAAACATCAGATGAAAAATGAATTAGCAGTCCTTGTCAACTGCTGGCAACTCTACTGGGCCATTAAAATTACGCTCCCTAGTATGGTGCAAAGACTCTTTAAAACCGTGCTTGGAAGCATTCAGGTATTCACAGATACGTGTCAAACTCTAACTTATAGGTACAAATACTCCCATTCACAAATGTACAGAAAAAGAAGGCTTATTTGTGCCTTTGATGTATAACCAGTATGTTTTATCTCTTTCTCAAGTAATTATTTGATATCACATGGCTGTGCTAACTTATGTGGTTGTTTGCATAAATATATAACAGTTTACTATATGCCCCTTTAATGTTCTTTAAAAATGAAGATATTTTGTCACAAAAACATTTTCATCTTTTTCTACAAGGTCTAGAAATATGCCACAGTGGTTATGATAATTTGTTACTAATGCAGAAGACCAGGATTCGTTTCTGTGACTCACTTGGTGGATAACAACTATCCATGATCCCAGTTCTAATGGCTCCATTGTCCTCTGCTAAACTCTCTGGGCACTGGACACATGTAGTATGTCAACATATTCACATACATAAATACATCTAATAAAGATTTTCAAAAAGATAATTATTATGTCTTTATAACTTAGATTTAGAGTGTAGCTCGATGTTGGTTCTATCATGAATGTCTGAAAGTCTAGGTTCCATCTTTAATGCCTGTAATGCAACAACAACAACAACAACAAAAACAAACAAAAGACAAGTGAAAACCCCACCTAAATATCTTTAATGTAAACATGGTTGTAAACTACAGCAGTGACCTCATGTACAGTTTTGGAGTTCTGCGTTAGTTTTAAAATTCTATTGTGATAAAATGGGTCTCCATGCATTTAGAAGATGTAAGATAACACAAATTATTATCTTATAATTTTCTAGATCAGAAGCCCAGTGGGTTCATTGGATTTCACTCCAAGGTCAAAATCTAGCTTTTCTCAGATCTGTTTATCTTTGAGTGGTCTCATTAATAAAATTCACTTCCATCTAGTTTTAAGACTGGCCTTTTTTTTCTTACTATCTGTCATTCAAATCTTCCAAAACCTGTCCTCATTTTTCTCTCATACCCTCTTCCATTCTTATGGAATTCCTGAGAAGTCAGTTCTCCTTTGACTCATATTAGCTCTATCTGCCTTGCCTGCTACAAGGCCCTTATTTAGCCTGATTGATTTTGTAGCTTTAGTCATTGGATGGGCAATGCACGGTACCCTCTTTATGTCTTTCTGTTTGGTTGATCACTTTTTATTATCTGCAGAGTATTTTCAGGAGGATCTTTGATACTCTTGGACTGAGCAACTAGGTGGTGGGAATCTGCATAATTCTACCTGCCACAGCCATAGTAATTGATCTGACTTCTTTCATTTATTATCTTCTCTTTCCTCATTTGTTCTTTCTCCATTTTCCTCTTCCTCCCCCTTTCTTCTGTCTCTTTCTTCCTTTGTGTCTCCCTTCCTTCTTTCCTCCCTTCATCCCTTCTTACCTTTCTTCATTCCTTCTTCTTTCTTCTCTGCTCCAGAACAGAAAATTGTACATAATTCCTTGCACATGTTAAACAAGCATCCACCCTGACCTATATGCCCAGCTGGCAAATCTGATTACTTTTTATAAGTGTATATAAACCTTCATCTAAGTACCACTTCTTATTTCATTGTAATGCTGTATTTTAAAGCTAAAATCCTTCAACATAAGCTGATTATGAATATTTTTCTCTTAATACAGAGGTAATCATTCCTAAAGTTTATCTTATCAGGGTTTGAAAACTGTAGCTTTTATAAGCAATAAAATCCCACTGAGGTATGTAATCTATGTACTTATAAAAAAACCAATAACATATTTTCTCAACAGTGTGAAATGGTATTTAAGAAAGTAAGTTATGATTCTTTTTCTTTGATCAATTTACTGTTTTCACTAAGGGCACAAGTTAATTTTAAAATATATCTAGCTTTGAGTGTGACAATTTCAGTATCTAAATCCCATGGTACTTATTAATTTCATTGCTGAATTTTTCCATGTTAAAACTCAAAAACTTGAATGATTTGTTCAAGACAAAATGTTAGCTACTTAGGACTTGGGAGTTATGTTTAGTTAAATGGCACAGTTTTATTGGAATAAATTATTTATTTTACTCCTTTACTAATCATACATATCTTATTAATATTGCTTAGAGTTGACAAATATTGATCATTATTTACTAGCCTTAGCAACAGTTTTTAAAAGTGTTTTAAGATTGATAAAATAGTATATCCCTGGCATGTCTTATTTCTTTGGTGCTGATAATGATCAAAGTTATTGAATACATTTTATTCAGTTGTCAAGATTACTGAGCCTGACTAAATCTGACAATGATCAGTAACACTGAGACTGACCTTGTCACTAATGATGTAACTTATTAAAGTGATAGATTTATTCTTTTGCTGTAGCTACTTTCAAGAATAACAGAAATCCTACTGAATGTGTCTTATTAGGACGTGGGAATAAGCCTGAGAAGCAAAACAGAAATGGTTATCCTTGTTTAGGCGTTATTTAGAAAGACACGTTGGAAAGCTTTCATGGATTATCTTCTCTTATATTTCTAGGAGGCACAATCTCATCACAGAAACTCCCTGTGTGTCTGACTCTTGCGATTTTTCTATCCCCTCTTCCACAATAATCCTTGAAACTTATGGACAGGAGTTGTCTGTAGATGCATCCATTGGGACTGGGACCCACAAATCTACATTACAATAGATTTTAGTTTGTCTATCCTTGAACACTAGTCCAAGAAATCTCACTAGGGTTGTTGGGGGAATAGCAGACACAAACAGAAGGGCTGGGATCATGCTCATTTGGCTCTCTGATGAAGAAGTCACAGCACTTCAGAGGCTCATCATCTTTATTTTATGTAGCTGAATGAGAGGCAAGACTATTATATACAGATGAATGGGTAGGTGAGTTATTACATATGAATCAAAAAGAAGGCAAGGTATGATATACATGTGACCAGAGAGGTGTGCTTAGCTAATCTTAATGGAAGCAGTCTCTGTAGATAGCAGTCACCAGGTCATAAAGGAGTCAGGGGTTAGAGAGCTACAGTGTATGGTTTTTTCACACATTATCAACATTTGCACTTAGACCTCAGGAAAAGTTTTCTCCATACAGTGATGTTCTGTGTTGTTTTCTGTCTGTTGAAAAGAGGAGTTTCTTTAATGAATGGTTAGAATTAAACTTCTCTCTGTGTGTAAAAATAACTATTTAGAAGGTAGTCATAGAGATTATGCTGGTTTAGTAGAGTGGTAGTTGTAGGTTCTCTTCTAGAGACATGATTTCACTGCCTCTGAATAATTGTCTAGGTTTCCCATACCGGACACAACTTCTATCTTACTGAGAAGAACCTGAGTCTAACTAGAACGCTGTTGTTATACACAAGATGTGTGACACTATTGAACACTAAGAGTTATTCTACAATACTGGTAGTTGTACACAGGGTAGGACCACTGGTTGTTTCCCTTGTTCGAATGTTTGCATTGTACCTTCCATATCTAGGAGACAACAGTGGAAACTGCACTAAACTGTGATATTTTGAAGTTCTTGAACAACAATGACTAATAACGTAAAGAGTTTTTCTTATGGCTTGTGTTAGGGACTTTGCTATTTAATCTATGGGTCTTGAGGATTTCATTATCAGCTTAAACAGGAAATATGTATATATACATAGATAGATAGATAGATAGATAGATAGATAGATAGATATAGATAGATAGATATAGATAGATAGATATAGATAGATATAGAGATAGAGATAGTGTGTGTGTGTGTGTGTATGTGTGTGTGTGTGTGTGTCTATGTGTGTGTGTGTGTGTGTGTAATGTGTACTTCTGGGTCTGGGTTACTTCATTCAAAATGATGTTTTCTAGTTCCTCCATCTACCTGAAACTTTTAAGATTTCACTTTTCTTTACAGCTAAATACTATCCCACACAGTATATGTATTGCATTTTTACTGCCTATTCATCAGTTGAAAGACATTTAAATGGTTTCCATTTCCTAGATATTGTGACTAGAATAGCAATATCATAGCTAAGCATATATTTGTGGAGTAGGAGGTCAAGTCCTTTATGCTTATTCCAAGGAGTGGGATAGCTGCTTCACAGGGTGATTTATTTCTGTTGTTCTTGTTTTTGTTATGTATTGTTTTCCAGTGGCTGAACCAGTTTGCAATCACATCTACAGTAAATCAGGGTTCCTTTCTCCCAATATCCTGTCTAGAATTTGCTGTCTGTTATTTTGCTAATCTTTCTTATTATGGTTGGGATGAGGTGAAATCTCAAAAGTTGCTTTATTACACTTTTTCTGGACACAGCAGAAAATAAAGGCACATTGCTAGTATTCTTCTTTGACTCCATTATTTCATCATCTTATGCCTTTATATTCGTGTATTTTCTTCATAATATTTGTTACATTACTTAAATTACGTGTTTTTCTGTTTTCCATAAAAGAGGTAGCAGGCAAAAGGTGGAACTCATTTGTTTCATTAACTATCAAATGCTGGTATCATGCCACTGGTACTAAATGAATGAATTCTGAATGTTTTAGTGAAAAAGGTGAGCCTTAGATGACTCTCCATTCCAGTGCCATGGAGCAGGGAGAGGGAAAAATCCTGAGTGGACCACCAGTCCAGCCCCATGCTGGGAGTAGTAAGGGTAGGGCATGATTGAGATTACCCCTTCCCCTGTGCCATAAGAAAGGAGTAGGGCATTGCACTCCTGAAATGACTCCTGAGATGATTCCAGACACCCAGAGACCCCAGATGCCTCTAAGAGGAGCAAGTGAGTGGTGGAAACATGGAAGAGAAAGAGAAACAGAAGGATGTGGGCACAATGAAGAGAGACAGAACTGGGACCTCAAGGGTAGTGTGGAACAGCCTGATGTGACTAGCAGGAGAAGCCAGTTGGCATCATAGTGAAGTCTGGGCCTGTGCTGCCACTAGGGACTACATCTAGGTCTGTGGCCATGCAGTAGCAGGGGTCAGTTACCACCAAAGACCAGGCAGACATTCCCGGTCTAGGTTGCCCCCACACTGTAACACACTACAGCTTTCACGAGATTTTTTTTTCTCTGTTGTGGAGGAGATATCAAAGACGGATGTTCGATTTGAGGGGAGAGAAAATGAGTGGAATTGGGGTTTCTGATGTGAAATTTACAAAGAGCCATTAAGGATTCAAAAAAAAAGAAGAAAAAAAAGAAAAAATTAAAGTTGTTTAATTCAAGCTGGGCGGTGGTGGCGCACGCCTTTAATCCCAGCACTTGGGAGGCAGAGGCAGGCGGATTTCTCCTGGTCTACAGAGTGAGTTCCAGGACAGCCAGGGCTACACAGAGAAACCCTGTCTTGAAAAACAAAAACAAAAACAAACAAACAAAAAAAGTTGTTTAATTCAGAACAATAAAGTTTCTGGGTTACTGGATGAATATCACAAGTGATCAGGGATTAAAGAACAGGTTAGACATGTGATGTCTGTGATCTATGCTGCTGTTGGAATCAGGTTGACTTCTGTTTTCTGAGCTTCTGGTGGAAACCATGTTGAAGTCCATAATCTGTGTTGCCGCCAGAAATCATGTGCAAATCCATGGTCCGTGCTCTGGAGCTGTTATAGGCAAGGAAGCTTCTGTTACAGTGGCATCAGTGATTGTGGGCTCATAACTGAGAACAAGAGACATTGAAGGCTTCTGTGACAACAGCCTCCCATCTCTCCCCCAAAAAGGAAAGAAACAATTCAGACAGGAAACT
This sequence comes from Grammomys surdaster, assembly GCF_004785775.1. NCBI lineage: Eukaryota > Metazoa > Chordata > Mammalia > Rodentia > Muridae > Grammomys > Grammomys surdaster. The sequence goes on from NW_021620923.1 coordinate 7,871,253, forward strand.
ATTGAAGAGAGTCCTTGTAAGCTGAGATAAAAACGTTGAAGTGTGGCTCTTCACAGTTTATGGTATCTAAAAAGGTGCTGCGGGCAGACTCAGTTTTCTGCTGGTGACTGAGAGTGTGACCAGCCTCCAGTAAGTATATGGACAACATAAATTGGACTTGGTGAGGTAGGTGGCGGGGATGCATGGTAGGACTGCAGGGGTGGGAGAGTGAACCCGAAGGAATGGGAAATGTCTATGATTGGGGTATGTTGTACAATATTCCCAAATAATTAATACAAATATTATGTTGGGAAAAAAACAAAACAACCAAGTGCGCCTAAAATATTGAGAACATTTGAGGTACTTTATGGATAAACCTGCCACCAAATGCTTTACTTTGTAACTATATGCTTACGTCCAAAATCCATTGTTTCTGCCTGGTTTTGTGTAATTCACAAGCTTTGCTCTCTGAAGATGGATATGCTTTGAAAGAATGCGTTACACCTCTTCTAACAGTTTTGGCATAGGAGTTCGCCGCTCTGACTAAGTAAAGACACAATTACTTCTCCACAGTGTTAGAAGCATTTGTGGGTACTGGTCATCTTCAAGGAATAAATCTGTACTGCATATATTATGATATCACTGCTACAATTTTGATCATCAAAATCATAGTACTTTTATTTCCTTCTTTGCACAGATTAACTTCACGTAAGTATGAAAATCTGTAGTCTTAGTTTATCAAGCGAATACCCTCATCACTAAGTTTCCAAAACCCTCAGTTGTTGGGACTCCACATCCTTAGGCTTTCATTGACTTCTCCCACAAGTAACGCACAATCACTCACTGTGACGCATACGTTAATCAAGCAGTTTCATTTACTCAACAAAGATTCAGAGCAGCTACCGCATGGCAACTTCTAAAAATTCAATAACTGGTCAAGGTTACTAACTGATGGAGCCAGTGTCCTAAGATACTAATTGATCACTGTAATAAGTGAGGAAAGTGTTATAGAAATAATAGCTGAGGATGGACAGATGGTTGAAACATTTCTGCCATTCAAATGGATAAGAAAGATTATAATGACTCTGAAACATTCGTTTAAACTATCAATGATCTGTGAGCTGATCTCAGCTTTAGTGATAAACTACTATTTCTTCAGAAACACAGTTATAGCCTATGAGGTTAAACATTTTCCTTGATGAAAGGATACATAATATAAAATTATACATCATCCTATGGCATTTTCCAATGCAATCAAGTAGAATCATACACTCTCCTTATATAAATTAAAAGATCAGATATAATTCAAAAGTTACTTAGCATGAGTTACTTCTTAAAACAGTCTTAAAGATGCTGCCAATTTCTCCAGCTTTGCTGTTTGCAAATATTGCTTTTTAATAAAGCATAACAATTATTTCTTTGGAGTCTAAATGAACTACATAATAGGCATAAATCAGATAAATGCTCTTTTACCCGGGAGCCCTCTTCAGGGGATACCTATCGATGAAGATCTGAGACAATGGACACACTCCAGTAGCTCATGAATCTTATCTGCTAAATATAGTAGGCAACAGAGTCAAAGATCAATAGAAAGATTAATGGTTTTAATTACCCCTCTATACCCAGTTGCGGGTAAAATTTTACTGGCTGCTTTCACCGAGGGTAAAACACCACAGTCATCTGCCCAGTAAACCTAATTTGACTTTCTATCTGGTAAATTGCTCATCGACAATCATGTAATGAGCCTGCTCTGTGTGTGACTGAGTACTGAGCATGCTTCCACTTGAAATATCAAGAAAAAAAAACACTATAAAGCTGATGAATAGTGCATAAACATTTTCTTTATGAAAAAAAAATCTTAGAAAATAAGACAATTTCCAAGCAAAAGTTTCCCAGCTTGAGCCATATGGAGCAAGTTAAAGAGTACCAAATGGATTTTTGTATTTATGGAGTTGCATGAACACTGCTAATAAATACTGACAAATGCCTTCTGAAGATATATGGAATGACTGATGAAATTATCTTCTCTATGACAAAAGAAAGACAAAGACAAGAAACTTAGTCTACATGAGTAGCTCACGATTATTAATGCTTCAAGAAGAAAACTAGTTAATAGCATGCACATATATTTTTAATTCATATTCAAGAATAATTGGAACTCTGAACACTTTTTCATATTTCTTTCTAAATTATGCCCTGGTATGCCACCACACTAATCAGGATTTTTTTGCAATTAGCACTTCTATAGAGTGAATCAAGACACTACATAATAACTAGAATTTGTCAAGGAAAAATGATTGGCACATAGGCATAACATTTTATTACTTATGTTTTAATTTAATTTGGTGGTGCAAAGGACAGTGTTGTCATGTATTTTTAAAAAGCCATCTTAAAATTGTTCATTTTATTACATCTGTCTGACTGTAATTTGTGAATTTTGTCCTCTCCTCTATTAGCATGATTAGAAGGTCCTCAATATAACACTAAATTGGTTTGTTACTGTCAAATGTTAATATTCCGTGAATACTAATAACTTCCAAGGTCCTTGTTAAGGGCATAAGTTCAGAGGGCCACTCAGACCAAGAAAGATGAAATTCCAAGGAATTATGTCAGCCAAGTGCATCTATAATCATCCTTATACAGCCTTAAAAGGAAACAAAGACATTCTACAGAGCGCTTTAATGATTACCCAAACAGTTGCTTTATTTGCTTGATGAATTTTTTCTGATGTCTCTGAAACTCACTTTTATTATCTTAAACAACTATCTGGAGTGTCATACTCCATGAAAGCAAATTTTTAATTAGGAGTCAGGTACAAAATATTTACCAGGGCTTAATTCTCACATGAATAAGGATAAATGTCACAACCAATGAGAAAAAAGTACACAAATGCAAAGAAAATCTTCAAAGTTAGCTACAATTGTGGGAAGATTTGTGACAGTTTCTTCTGTGATAGCTGTTCAAACCAGCCTGGTTTTGTTCAATCACAAAATGTCTGCTTTCTGAGGAAGTCCCTACCCTTGGGTTGTAGACCATGAAGGAACTAAACAATGGTAATAGTCTCTTGATAATACTTCTACCAGCTGGGTAAATGGTCCTTACTTGGAAATCTGAATAGACCATTTTTTACAGTCCACTACTTGCAGTATCCAAATGTATTCCCCTCCAGTGGTTCAGACAAGAGTTTCATAAGCATTCCAGTAGATTGCTCATGTTGAAGGGAAACAAAAAAGCAGAAAGCATCAAGATGAATAGCAGGCATAATTGCTAAAATTGGTTTTGTCACTACTCTGGGTTCTAATCACTATGTCTGTTCTAGATTCTTTTACTGTCTTTGTCTATTTAAGAGAGAGAAGGAGAGAGAGTCGGAGACAGACACAGATGGTGAGGCAGAGACAGAAAGTGTATGTAATGGATATGCATGATTATGAAGCCTAATATTTCTTATTTTATGCCATCTGTAAACTGAACAATAAGGAGTACTAGTGGTCCAAAAAGCTGAGAGTTCAATAACCAGAAACTCGAATAAGCCAATGGAAGTAGATAGATGTCCCAGCTCAGAGAAAGAATTGTGCATTCACACCTCCTGTATTAATCGAGCCCTCAATGGATGAAATGATGGATATTTTATGCTGCCTAATGCATGTTTTGCATATTTAGTCTATTAATCAAAATGCTAATGTCTTTTGGAAGCTTTCTTGCAGACATTCATAGAATTAATGTGTTTCTCTTTTCATCTACTTAAGCATCACAGTAAACTTGACATGGAAAATTGACCATCACAAACAAGAAGATTGAGTTCTTCCTTCCTATGAGATCTGAGCCTTTTTGCCATCAGTAATTCCCTCTCCAAACTGTTGCTCACAGCATGGCAAGAGAATACCAAATCTGATATCCCATATTATTCTTACTTCCATTACACTGAATTAATATTACCTATACAAATGCACAAAAATATGCCATCAAATGGTGAGTCTTTCATGCTTCTGATAGCAAGGAACATAATAGTAGGGACAGTTTTATTTCAGTAGGTCATTCTGTTTCCTGTCCTCGTATTTGGGGTATCATTACTCTTAGAATCTTATTCTATGCTGTCAAGGATTTGTGTGTGTGTGTCTATGTGTGTGTGTGTGTGTGTGTGTAATAGATTTGAAAAAGGCATGGATAAAATAGCAAGATTTTATAAAAAACAAACTAAAGAAGAGACAAAACCCAAGAACACAAGTGATTAAAACATAATAATTTCAGCATACGTCAGGCAAAAAGGATTTGATGACACGCATATCTTTTCATGACCAAAACTTTCAAAAATGCACATATAGGAGAAACATGATACAATAAGACCATTTAGAAAAAAGCCTTCAGTTATCATGCTCAATCATGAGCAGCTGAAAGCTTTTGCTCTTCTATTACAAATGAATTACTTCTGTTCGTAATAGACAAAAACAAACACAAAAACAAAAAAACTGTAAATAACAGCAAATAAATAAAATCATCTCATCCAACAAGTAGTTAAAGAGGAGTTAAATCTTTGTGTTCTTTTTGCAATAATTTTACTTTAGATATCAAAACTCATAAATCATTTTCTGATAAAATTATTAACTAATGAGCAAGCCAATTGAAGATTTGATATACAAATTAACTTTTGTAACTATATATACTACCTGTCTTAGTTAGGGTTTTACTGCTGTGAACAGACACCATGACCAAGGTAGCTATTGTAAGGACAACATTTAATTGGGGCTTGCTTACAGATTCAGAGATTTTGTCTAATATCAATCAAGGTGGGACATGGCGTTCAGGCAGGCAAGATACAGGCAGAGCTCAGAAGTCTTCATCTTCATCTGAAGGCTGCTAGCAGAAAACTGGCTTCCAGGCAGCTAGGGTAAGAGTTTAAAGTCCATACCCACAATGACATACCTACTCTAACAGGGCCATACCTTTTGATAGTGCTACTCCCTAGACTGAGCAAACATAAGACATTTCATTAAAAATCCTTTTTGTTTTTAACCTCTTGAAACTGCTTTTAGTAATCCCTGCAGTGGATGTTTTTGTTTGTTTGTGTATGTAAATACAGTTGTTCATACTTTCCTCGACAGTCACACAGGCAGTCCACAAACCACACAATATGTGCATGCCTGTGAGTAACTCTTTGTCCTAATGTCTAGAACTGTGTCATGTTTAGGGCTTTGTTTGAAGTTAGAAATTTGTGTCTTCACTTGAACACATATGTTTTTAATAAGAAATCAATGACCTTTCTAAAAAAAAATCTTTTTTTGACATCTTGAAACAGCTTTAAGTAATCTCTGCAATGGATGTAGTTTATTTGAGGCTGTGAACACAGTTCTTCATACTTTCGTGTATGCACACTAGCACTCCACAGACAATAAAATATGCATACCTGTCACTAAATCATTGTCCTAATGTCTAGAATTGTCTCATGTTTAGAATTTTGTTTCAAGTTAGAGGTTTCTTCACTTGATCACATGTGTTTTTGATGAGAAATCAACCAACATTCTAAAATCAATTCGAGGAAACCAAAGGCATGTAGTCCAAACCATGGACTTGGAATCTTGGCTCACAAGATTTTTGGAATTCAACCAAATTAGAAATAAAAATGAATTAAAGGTTTACATAACATAAGAGTCTTTGGAATCATAGAGTGTTTTTTTTTTCACATTGATCTGAGCAATGTGCTTTGGATATGACTCCAAAAGCCCAACAAATGAAAAGTAAAAATTGATAGAGTGTAGAATTCCTATTGATATTTCTGCACCACTTGAAGAAGTCTAGCAAAAACACTATCCATGAATGAGAGACAAGAGTGGAAAATAGAACTAACCGAAGTTTTGAATTCAAAATATATGAAACTGATTCAATCACATGGAAGGAAATATAGGATTGAAAAAGAACCAAAAGACTTAAAGAGATAATTCTCAAAAGAAAAAAATACAACTAACAAATATTTGCCCCCCAAAATAAAATCAATAAAATATTCAACATTACTACATGACTGACCATGAAAGAAATAGTAATAAAAACACAATAGAATGCACTCCACATCACTAAGAATGGCTATTAAAACAATTCATGATGAAGGCCAACAAAGATATGGAGAAAATGGAATGCCTGCCCAAACTTTCATATGTAACTTGTCACAGTGATTAGCAAAGTGAGTTGGAAGGCCCCCTACAAAAATAAGACTAGAAATAATACTGAAATGAAAAATCTACAGAAATTGACTTCATAAAAGCAGAAAATGGAATGCTGTTTAGCAGACATTATAAGCATAGAAATTGGGAAGCAATTATTTTACAAAAAAAATTAGATTTCACAAATTTATAATATCAGAATGAGGTAAATGTGAAAAAGAATGTCTATTAAAAAGCTTTTCATTAGATTCAATTGTTGCTACAAGTTAATATTATCAGTGCTATCAAAGGGTGTCTATGCTATGTAATGCAAATCAGTATGTAATGGTCCTTATTTCCGTTTCTTTCTCCAGGCTCATGCATTGACACCCTTGGCTTCCCTGGATGATGAAATGCGACTTGTAAACAAAATAATCCGCTTGCCTATCAAGTTGCTTTTGGTGGTTGTTTTATCACAGAAATGGGAAGAAAATTAAGACTGTAAGAATGAAAGTAAATGAAATGTAAGTGCATAGAAAGCCAAGGAAAAAGTACAATATGATGCTAAAACTCAATTTTGAAATTAATATAATTGAATGTGATCAGTATCTTATATAAAATGTAAAGTATATGTAGAGGGGCTAGGTCCAGTCCACAATGCTCTGTGGTTGGTGGTTCAGTATATGTGATCTATAGTTAGCGATGCAGGTCTTCCTGTGGCATCCTTGACCCCCCCACCCCGACTCCCTCCAACTCTTTCCCTGACTGTTGCCCAAGTTTCACATAATGTTTGACTGTGGGTCTCTGCATCTGTTTCCATCATCTGCTGGATAAAGCCTCTCAGATGACACTCGTGCTAGGCTCCTGTCTGCAAGTATAGTAGAAAATCATGAAAAGGGACTCTCCCATGGGTTCTCAAGCTAGGCAAGTCATTGGTTGACTATTCCCTCAATCTCTGCTTCGTCTTTTATCCCTGTATATCTTGTAGGCAGGACTAACTTTGGGTCAAAGGTTTTGTGGGTGGGTTGTTGTCCCCCTCCCTCCACTGGAAGTCCTGCTTGGCTACAAGAGGTAACCACTTTAGACTCCATGTCCCTAGCTTCTATGAGTCTCATCTAGGGGTATCCTTATATCCTCCTACAAGCCACCCCTGTCCCAGGTCTCTGGGTTGTCCTGGAGATGCCCCCAACCAGTACTCTCACTCCTAACATAGTTCTCCCCATACCTGATCTCCACCCCTGTTCCTCTCCCACATCCTCTGTGACTCCCACCGAGTTCCTTCTTCCTGTCCACTTCCTGTGTCTATTTTACATTTATGTAGAAGATGTACAGCTTGGTCTTCATGTAAGTCCCCCAATAATTGGAGTCAGGGCTGTCTCGGTTGACTGCCTTTGGTAGCTGAGCTACCTTGTCTTGTGTCAGTGGGAGAGGTTGTGCTCAATCCTGATGAAACTTGAAGTGCCAGGGTGGGTTAGTAGGGGGTTGGGGAATGGGACAGGGAGCAGGATGTAAAGGGAATAAATAAATAAATTGTTGGGAGCCGCGGCAGGTGCTGGCAAAGTCCGCCATCGCTAGGTGGCGCTGTCAGCCATAATTCTTCCTAGTAAACAAATAAACTGCGCATGTGCCATGGTAAAGCCCGCCAAAGCTAAGCCCATCCCACGGCGTTTGGCGCGCTACGAGTAAGCAGCCAATGAGAGGTGATTACACCGCTCTAGGGTATAAAACAGTGCCTTTCTACATCTTTTTCGTCTTCTGCCACCATTTTGGTTTAGGGAAATAAACGTGTTTCTACGGAAGGATTCTGGTGTGTGTGTGTGTGTGTGTGTGTGTGTGTGTGTGTATGTTTTTGCCGGCGAGACACTACATGCGCGCCCCTCACATTTGGTGCCGAAAAACCCGGGAGAATTTACCATCGCCGGCACTGTTTCAGAAGACCCCCCGCTTGCCATCCACGCGTGGAGGAATCCAGAACCGTAGGACAGGGTAATGTTCTCTGAAAGATATGTTTCGATTTGATTTGATTCACTTCCCTCCCCAGTTGGCAGGAACGTTAGAGGCTCTCGCCATGATGCTAGCAGCATCACTTTTCTTACTCCTGGTTTTCGTGAGGGTTTGGAGAATAGTACAAATCAGCATGTCAGAAACAGAGACAGAGAAATGGAAGCGCTTAAATATTCAGAAAGGAAAAGGGAAAAAAGACATATTTAAGAAATCAGGCCTCCCCGAGAACCAATTCACGGGGATGAGAGATGAGAGAAAGAACGCTCTTGGGAGAGACGGGAGAACAGGAAGCCTCAGAGGGAGACCTCTGTATCTAGTAAAGGAGCCGGGCTTTTTACGGCGTGATAGCTCTGAGTCGGAGGGGCTAACCTCCGACTCAGAGGACTCAGATGTAGAGACGGATGGGGAGGATAGATGCCAGCCGAATAGCCGGCCGCCGCCGCGAGATCGAGTGCTGGAGTTAGTAACGGTTAATTGGAGGCTGTGTTTACAAGAAGAGTGGTTTGGGGGAGACAGTCTAGGCGAATGAGGAATTGGCCCAGTGCCGATTTTGCTTAGGAGGTGACAGCGAAACATAGGTCAAGAGAATTCTAAATTGCCTGCAGCCTAAAAACTGCTTCAGGCGGGAAGAGCAGGGTTAAAAAGAATTAGAAAGCAGGGTATTGAAGTGTTAAATTAGCTGCCCGCTACATCTCCAATGAATGAGATAAAAAGTTACATTTTAAATATGAGAGAGAGAGAAAGAGTTTTTAAAAAATACAGGTGCCCTCTCTCTGAGCTGTGTCAACAAAAAAGAATGAAAAGGCTATTTCAGAGTTTATCTAGAAGCAGAGAATTCGAGAGAGTCCTAAAATTCTCTGTAGTTCTTAGAGGTCCTTCCTTGTTGTTTGTCCTTGGCGCGCCAATGTCCACGTGTTTGTGTTTGCCTTTTGTTTCGTTGTCTAAATGTTCTGTGTTTGTTACGTGTTCAAAAAGAAAGACCGTTAAAACTGCTTGATCCAACCTTTGGGAGCTAAAAAAGGTCTTTTCAGGAATTGAGGTTGACATAAGCTGCTTTTAAAAGAGACCAGCAGCATTTTGGGTTTTATAAGGAAGCTAAGAGTCGTTTTGTCCTAGAAAAACCTTTGTGACAAGGTGCTTTTCTCTTGAAATTACAGCTAGAAAGACAAGAAATTTTGTTTGATCTAAAAATAAGATATATAGCCATTTCATTGTTGTTTCGGATTGGTTTTAAAAGTATAAAAATGTTCTACATGTCTTGGTTATAGACTATTGGCTTAAATTATTGGGTGTAATTAAAAATTTACAACTTTGATAACGAAAGGTGGCGTGAAACTAGCTCAGTGTTGGAGTCGTTCAGAAACCAGGTATATAGAAAGTAAGATTTTAGACCAATGTCTCTTCAATGAGATTAAAAGCTGCTTCATGCATTCATGTGTAGAGAATTAGCAGCAAAACTTTGTAGCATAGGGGTGGTCTGCTTGGTGTTGATTTTAGAGAAGATAGATTGTTTGGATTAGTTTTGCTTTTGCTTCTCAAAATTAATGGTTACATTCTAATGTTACAAAAGATATTTAAAAATTTAGTTAAACTGCCAGTATTCCATTGGCTGCAGTTGGCAGTTGTAATCTTAAGTTTAAAAATTTTTTTGATTCGCCCATGTTATAGAAAGGGGACAGCAAGTAGAGTTAAATAAAAATATTTAAAACAAGTTGTGATACAGTGCTGGCCTACTAGAGATTAAGAACGTTTACATTTAAATTAAGACACGCAGACTGAGATCTTAACGTGCTTGTAAGACAAGGTCAGTGTGATATTAATCAGGTTGAACTGCCCACACAGCCCTCAGAACATACAAGCAAAGACAGACTTAGATACTTGTCTTTGCAATGAAATTGCACCCTCATACAATCAGGGTCTGGCCATAACTGCACAGAGCCATAGAGATGGGGAGTGTTTTAAATGTGAAAATTTAGATAGTTTTTAAAGTGACTGTCCCAGGAACAGAGGCTTAAACAACAGTCAGGTGTCCAAGGTTACCTGAAAAACCTGTCCTTGGTACAGAAAAGATAATCCTTGGGCCAGGCCTCAGGATATAGGCCAAGATTAAAAACATAACAAGAGACCTAATCTTAAATTAATAATTAAAAGAAAAAGGGTTTTGGAAGATTGATAGATACTGGGGCTATTTGGCAATTATTGGAGGACAAGATTGCCTTCAGCTTGGCTTTATCTGATACTTAACTCAGCTAAAAGGAGTTGGTTATTCATTTAATCCAAAAACCCTAGAAGCCGGTAGTGGTGGCGCACGCCTTTAATCCCAGCACTTGGGAGGCAGAGGCAGGCAGATTTCTGAGTTCAAGGCCAGCCTGGTCTACAGAGTGAGTTCCAAGACAGCCAGGGCTACACAGAGAAAGTTCAAATTTAAGATTTATAAGACTAATGGGGCACTACAGCCTGACTTGCCTACTCCAGCTGCCATTCAAGTAAATGCATATAAAAAATTATTATAGATTTAAAAGATTGTTCTATACAGTTCCTTTACCTCCTGGTAAAGGTGAGAGGTTTGCATTAAGTGAAATTGCTTGTGATTTTTGAGAGCCCATGAAGCCATTCATTAAAAAAGGCTTGCCTCAAAGAATGATTAATGGCCTTAAAAAATTTGTTGTTGCTTTAATACAAAAGGTTAAAGCGTTTAAATCTCTCAGTATATATTATTCGTTGTATATTTTATTGGCTGATCTCTCTAAAGGAGTTTTTCTACAAGCCCTTGCTCCAATACAATGAGCTTTAAGATTTTAGAGTACTTGTTGCTCCAGAAAAGTGATTCTCAAAAGTTGTTAACAGATATTAATTGGCTAAAACCTCATTTTCAGCTTACCATAGAAAAATGTAAACCTCTGTTGGATATTCTCAAGGGAGATACAAGTCCTGATTCCCCTTGACAATCAACTGATGAGGAATAGATAAACACCTTTTACCCTCAATATTTTAAACCTGGACAGTCAGGGCCATTCCGCTGCTGACCGTCACTGTTTAGAGCCTGAGAGGCCAAAAGAGATGGTGAAATGAAAAGACATCTTGACCTGACAATGAAAAGGTCCAGATTCTATTTTAATAAAAGCCAGGGGATCGGTCTGTGTGTTTCCACAGGAAGAAGACAATCCGTTTTGGCTACCAGAGCGGCTGACGCGGCGACTCGCGATACTGGAAGGTGACATCCAGGCAGACCCTCCAGGCTCTGATGATAGCCCTTGTGCTGATCCAAGGGATACAGGTTCCTAGTATTTTTGTTTATTTTATCAAATTCCACCTTTAAGAATTGTACCAATAAAAATTGATCCATTCTTATCCCCTTGTACAAAACTCAAATCTAAGTGGATAAAGGACCTCCACATAAAACCAGATACACTGAAACTAATAGAAGAGAAGGTGGGGAAAAGCCTCGAATACTTGGGCACAGGGGAAAAGTTCCTGAACAGAACTCCAATGGCATATGCTCTAAGATCGAGAATTGACAAATGGGACTTCATAAAATTGCAAAGTTTCTGTAAGGCAAAGGACACTGTCAATAGGACAAAACGACAACCAACAAATTGGGAAAAGATCTTTACCAATCCTTCATCTGATAGAGGGCTAATATCCAATATATACAAAGAACTCAAGAAATTAGACTCCAGGCAACCAAATTACCCTATTAAAAAATGGGGTATAGAGCTTAACAAAGAATTTTCAACAGAAGAAACTCGAATGGCCGAGAAGCACCTAAAGAAATGCTCGGCATCCTTAGTCGTCAGGGAAATGCAAATCAAAACAACCCTGAGATTCCATCTCACACCAGTCAGAATGGCTAAGATTAAAAACTCAGGTGATAGTAGATGCTGGTGAGGGTGTGGAGAAAGAGGAACACTCCTCCATTGTTGGTGGGACTGCAAGATGGTGCAACCACTTTGGAAATCAGTGTGGCGGTTCCTCAGAAAATTGGACATAGCATTACCCGAGGATCCAGCTATACCACTCCTAGGCATATACCCAGAAGGTGCTCGAACATATAATAAGGACATATGCTCAACTATGTTCATAGCAGCCTTATTTATAATAGCCAGGAGCTGGAAAGAACCCAGATGTCCTTCAACTGAGGACTGGATTCAAAAAATGTGGTATATTTACACAATGGAGTATTACTCAGCTATTAAAAACAATGAATTTGAGAGGTTCCTAGGTAAATGGATGGAACTAGAAATTATCATACTGAGTGAGGTAAGCCAATCACAAAAGAACACACATGGTATTCACTCACTGATTATTGGATATTAGCCCAGAACCTTAAAATGCCCAAGATGCAACTCACAGGCCACATGAAGTCCATAAAGAAGGAAGACCAAGTGGGGGTGATTCGGTCCTTCTTAGAAGGAGCAACAAAATACTCAAGGGAGCAAATATGGAGACAAAGCGAGGGACAAAAACTGAAGGAGGGGCCGTCTGAAGACCTTTCCACCTGAGTATCCATCCCATGTGCAGTCACCAAAGGTAGATGCTGATGTGGAAGTCAGGAAGTGCATGCTGATAAGAGCCTGATATGGATGTCTCCTCAGAGGTCTTCAAGAGTCTGACATATTCAGAGGCAGATGCTCACAACTAGCCATTGAAGTGATTATGGGGTTCTCAATGGAGGAGTTAGAGTGAAGACTGAAGGAGCTGAAAGGATTTGTGGCCCCATGAGGAGAGCAACAATACCAACCAACCACAGCTCCCAGGGTCTAAACCACCAGCCTGGGAGCACTTATGGAGGGATCCAGGGCCTTAGCTGAATATATAAGAGTGGAGGGCCCTGCTGGGCACAGGTGGAAGATGAGATCCTTGACCTCATGAAGGCTGGACGCCCCAGGGGGTGGGAGTTTTGAGGGTGGGGAGGTGGGAGTGGGGGGGTAGATAGAGGTTACATCCACAAAGAAGAAGGAGGAGGTGTGAGGGGATTGGGGGTTCCTGGGTGGGTGGGGGATGGGGTAAGGGGACAACATATGAAATGTAAATAAAACATCCAATAAAAAAATTAAAAAAAAAAAAAAAAGAATTGTACCAATAAAACCTGCTGGATGTCCCAGTGTTGGAATTCTAAAGATTCACTCGCACTATGGTTGCCAGAGTCACGCGATGGGTTCCCATCCCCGTGGAGACTCCTTCCACTCTGTCATTATTTAGACAAAAAAGAGATTTGGTATAACTGCAGCCATAGTGACGACGATATTAATTAGTGCCGTTACCGCCACTGCCACTGAGATTGCTATGTCAACTTCTGTTCAGGTGGGCACTACCCCCAATTGTCAGCCACAGTGGCAGAGACTGTTAACCTTCAAACCTCTGCCAGTACCCAACTAAAAGGCGGGCTAATGATCCTTAATCAAGGCCTTGATTTAGTGAGAGAGAGATTGGATATCCTCTTTCAACTAGCCCAATTGAGATGTGAGAGAAAACTGGATACACTTTACATCACCAGTGTACAGTATAAAAACTTTACTCGTGTAACTAATCTGTCCAGAAAATTGTTTCAGTATCTTACAGGAAACTGCTCAGAAAACTTCAGTGAGACACTCAGAAAATTGAGAGCAGCTGTGGTGAACATCAACTCCACGCGCGTGGATCTGTCCCTGACTGAGGGACTGTCCTCCTGAAATTCTTCAGCTTTCTTCTTTTCTTTTCCTTTTCTTCCCTTTTTTAAGTGGGTGGGAGTAGGCCTGTTTGGTATACCCTATGTTGTGGATTAGTATTCATCCTTGGTTGGTTGCAAACTCAGAGCTCAACAAAATCTTGACAAGGCTATTTTTGCACAGGCGCTTCCAAAGTACTAGGGGCTTCCCCTGCAGTGTGGTTATCACTGCCTCAATTATAAGCAGTCTCCCCCTCATGAGTGGTGGTGCTAAATGTTAGGCCATCAGCATTGCACCCCAGAAGATTTGCCCATTACACTGGGTCAGTGAGGAGTCTTGGCCTGACTGATCCTTGTCTGTGTAGCTGTGGTACCTGAATTTTGAGACAAACAGCCCTTGCACCCCTAGGAGATGACTCCATTGCACAGGGATGGGTGTTTGCATCTCTTTCTGTTCCCCTTAGCCCTTGCACCCAGAGGACTTGTTTCCATTGCACCTGGTAGGGTAAGGGAGACTGCCTTAAACTGTTGGTTCTTGAACGCTTATTCCCCCAAGATGGAATTCGCTCGATCGGCCATAGGTTTGAGTCATAACCGGTACCACACTAGACAGGCCAAGAACAGCCAGTTAGGTAACTCCATCCTTTTGTCTCCAGGCCGGCTGCCAATTGGTCCCAATGACGGGAATAAGCTGATCTCATATGCCAGAGGTACACCACGAATGGTGATATTACCCGGTGACAGGCATTACGAGTGACCACTACCTGGGGCGCACATTCTGAGAATGCCAGGTGTGGGTGCGCGACCCTCGTAGCCTAGCCAGAGAGCTCACCATTCTTTGGTGCTGGCTGTGGAGAAATGTCAGTCAGCCTAGACACGGGACATTGGCCAGTGCCTGTTTAACAAATCTAAAAAGAAATAGCCAGTAGACAGATTCCTCAGCCGCTGCACCCTAGGGCTTCTGGTATATGCACCCTGTAAAGCCTCAAACATTTGATCACCACCCTCTGAGAGACTCAGACCCGCCGTGAGACCCCCAAATATGGGAGTTACGTAACCTTCCCAGAGACCCCTACCACCCTCTGTTTTTTAAAACAAAAAAGGGGCAGATGTTGGGAGCCGCGGCAGGTGCTGGCAAAGTCCGCCATCGCTAGGTGGCGCTGTCAGCCATAATTCTTCCTAGTAAACAAATAAACTGCGCATGTGCCATGGTATAGCCCGCCAAAGCTAAGCCCATCCCACGGCGTTTGGCGCGCTACGAGTAAGCAGCCAATGAGAGGTGATTACACCGCTCTAGGGTATAAAACAGTGCCTTTCTCCATCTTTTTCGTCTTCTGCCACCATTTTGGTTTAGGGAAATAAACATGTTTCTACGGAAGGATTCTGGTGTGTGTGTGTGTGTGTGTGTATGTTTTTGCTGGCGAGACACTACACGCGCCCCTCACATAAATAAATAAATAAATGGGAAAAAACAAAAAAATTAAAAATTAGCTTTTTGTTTTGCGACAGAAAAAGAAAGTAAAGTATTTAAACAATGAATGGTATTAACACTAAAAACTAATAAACATTCATATTTAAGTAGAAATATATGTAGCAATATACAATAACCTAAATAAATTTTAGATTTTGTTAAAACTATAAAGAAATCACAAATGTGTTGTTATTACTGCAATGTTAAAAATCTTTATAACTAACCAACAGTCTTCCAACAGTCTTAAGAAAACACACACAAAGACACACAGAGCACGTGCGTGCGCAAAAGAGAGAGAGTCAGATTTAAAATAAGAGCAGGAGAAATGTGTCAGGTGACTTTCATTCTATAACAAATCATGAAGAAAATATTATTGCCAATTTATGTTGGGTTTATTTGAGATGGTTTATCTCAGAGAACAACCTACGGACCTGAAGGCTGGATTATACATACACAGACAGCTGGCAATTGACTTCCTCACTTCCGTGTTTGAAAGTGACAAAGGTAACTTTTCCTATTATATTTCAGTTAGGTGGACCACATTGATAGGACCACACTTTTTAGATGTTTGAATGACTAGAAATGGACCACCTACATTATATAGAGTTTTCATTCTACCAATCCACAGGTTAGTCAAATTCAATAACACCTTTTTTGCAAGCATTTGATCACATATCTTCGAACCATGGTCCAGTAAACTAGAAGTAATATTACCCATATAAAATTTCTATCCACCAAAAAAAAAATTAAAAAAAAAAACCTCATAAGTCTGACCCAGATGCCACCTATCCTTAAGAGAAAATAAAGGTCATGTTGCAATGGAGTGTAATATGTAGGAGCAGGAAAATGTTCAGGCATTATTTTGGTGATGCATCCCAGAATGCTAAATAATTCAACACTGTAGTAATGTTGTAAGGTAGGGCAGGAGAATAAAATTTTAAGATGGGCAAAGACGAAGCTTTGAGGCTATGTGTTATTCTATGCCTGGGTGATATATATGATGTTTCTTGTCTTAAATATTTTTCTCTAGATATACACATTTTATGCATTATATATTATGCATTTTATACATGTATATATAAATACCTATGTGCATTATCTTTTCCTGATACCATAGGAGTATTTATACTATGTTAAAATAAACATAGTAAAGCCTTATCAGACTTTATTGCAATGAAATTTTATCCTACTTTATGTATCAGATGCAAATTTCATATTTTCTTAAATGATTTATATTATATTCTGAGACTCTTTCTATCAAACCAAATCATAGAGTCAGAACTGAGAAACAAACGTTCATTATAACCTAGACAGTCTCTAAACCGATATGAACACTCACATTCATGAGTTAACATGACATCGTTACTACATTTTACATAAAATATTTAAAATATTTTCTCAGAGATATCAACTTTACTAATTAGATGGGCAACTGTAAACAAAATAGACACACTTTATAAGAAGAAATATAATCTTATTAATGAAGTCTTTTTTGAATCAAGCATGACATCAGATATCTGTTCTAATATGACTCAGCAGGTAACGGCATTTGTAGCAAAGTCTGATAATCTGAGTTCAATCACCAGGACTCATAAAGCACTTGTCTGTACCCATGTACATTCACATGCACTCACATACACACACACACACACACACACACACACACACACACACAAATGGCATAGCAACTCACATGGACTGAAATACTACTGTGAACAAGTGCATTCATGGGTTAATAATACTACGTTTAAAATAAGATCTCAACAAAATGTGTAGACACAAACACTTCAAGTTTCTTTGGAACTAAATAGAGCACAATACTATTCACAGGGTAAAAATTTGGACCCCATAGCAAGATTATCATTATAACACATGATAGAGGGACTTACAGGTAGCAAGCAGAATGAACATTATGATGGCACCTTGCTAATATGTGAAGCAACAATATTTAAACATAAACAGTTTTTGTTCTTATTTATTCTGTTTTAATGCCTATAGATGCAAACATCTGTGTAATGCATAGAAACACAATCTTATAAAGATATTGTTCATAATTGCAATCATAATCTAAAATGAGGATTCTTGTTAATATGTGAATTGACTCCAAAGAGGAAGTTTGTGCCTGTTCTTTTTCATTATTTCATATCACCTGGAGAAAATGGAACTTAATAGACTAGTCTGTCCAATAAAGCATTTTGATCACAGACCCAGTCACAGAGATTTGCATCTGCTTGAGACACATTTGGAGAGCAATCTCAAGGGTCAGTGATGAAGGTCAAACAGGGAAAGAGATAGTAGGTGACCTCTAGACACTGCCACTTGCATGATATTAAACACTGTGGGTGACAAAGAACTAAGCTCTTTAATATTTATTGAAAATGTGGTAGATATTCTCTCTCTAACATTTCAGCCCTCTTGATGAAGATGGAGTTGCTGGTTTGAGTTTAATGGGAGATATCATAGGAGAAAATGAAAAGGCCAATAGATATTCAACAGTGGATTTATAATGGGAATATAACAGTCAAAATTTAGATTACTTAGAATTATAATAACATTAGAATTATAAGTACTGCAGTAACCAGGATTTGATGAGTATCACTGTATGTTACATCTGTGTCTCCTTTGGGCCCTCAGAAGGGAATGACAATGTGTATGAGCTCTGACAAAGGCAAATTAAAATTTTGATAAGACTATGGTAAGCCTGCAAGAGTCAAAATTTAACCTCACTTCTTCTCTAAAGGCAGGTCTGGAGTTATCACCTGGCAATCTTCTCTAAGGAGAGGTTGGGAGTATGTAAGATGGTACCCAGGAGCAGTAACTGTCCAAGTTGTGCAATTTATCACAAGAGCTATAGCTGGATGATAGATTCAGAATTTTTACTGAGGATTTTAAATTTTTTTCAAACTTAGGCAAGACCATCCAGTTTTTGTTGTTGTTGTTGTTGTTGTTGTTTTGTTTGTTTTATTTGTTTTAGATAGCAGATATTATCTGTTTTTTTTCTCAGAAATTTTCTGTATCTTCTAAAATTTGGGGAAAATACATTACTTTATAAATAAGCAAGTTTTTAGAAAAATAGGAGGATATACAAATAATTATTAATCCAATTAATACCTAAACAATATACATACATTTTCATCATAGACCAATTAGGTAGACATTAGATTTGGCTACCTTAAACACAGCTAAATTCAACGCAGATTTTGGCCCACCACTCCTTCACTTCAGCAGCCTCTCCTAAACTCAATACCCTGTATGATTGCAAGCTGAGCATTTGAATATATGTAAATGTACTTATAATTTGAATATGGAAATGATCACAAAGGAAAGCAGTAGATTATGGAGGGATAGGATTTTCTTAAGATAGGCGCTGTGCATGCAAAATCTCAGACAGTAGGTATAGGAGATTTAGTGAACAGGAGAATGCTCTCAGAAGTGAACAATAGAAGCAGGAAAAGACAGAGTGGGGAAGTTTGGCAAAAATAAAATATTTTCTAGCTAGATCTTGCTTCTGCCTTATCCTCTGAGTGACTTGATGTGTAAACTGCATTGTATATTGTCCCAAACTCAATCATTCGTGTCATAATCTGTGTCAATTAGCTTGGGCTCCTCACTCTCTCTTTCCATAAGAGAACTACTTGTGAGTTGAGAGCTGAGGGAAGATTAGTGGCCCCACTTGAGGAGATGTTGGTGGGATATCAAAATTATTCGCTATAAGACACCTAATTTGGGAAACTATAATATTCTGTTTTGTTAACAGAAAAACAGTAACAGGGAAAGAGGGCAGGTTTTTTATAGAGGAAATAATGCATCTGACTGAAATGGTCTTAATGGGGAGTAACAAACCATTCCACTGTTTGTACAAACATTATGTCTCTAACCTTCAGTAATCCTCAATTCTAAGAAGGATGTGATAGTGGCATTTAATGGATGGGAAGTGCTATTTGCATGTACCGATGCCTCCTTGGAAGTGGCATTAACATCCTTGGATCTCAGTAAGTTGTCATTTTTTCACACTTATCACTTGCATTAAAGTTATTATCGCTTATATTGGTAGATTTTGTTTGCTTCTCTGAAAGCATCATATGACTTGAATATTAAAAAATATTCATTTATTGAAACTAGGCTTGGTGGTAACAAAACTGTAATCCAGACCCTGCAGGTCAGAGCTGTGGAGGTCAGCAGTTCAATCCTCAGCTTCATAGTGAGTGTCAGACTAGTTACAGGCCTCTCTCTCTCTCTCTCTCTCTCTCTCTCTCTCTCTCTCTCTCTCTCTCTCTCTCTCTGTGTGTGTGTGTGTGTGTGTGTGTGTCTCCAACACACACCCCCCCCCGGGGGGGGGGAGAACAACTTTAATTTTTAATTTTTTCTTTTTTTTTAAATCCTTATTGGTTCTTCGTAAAAGTCACATCAGGAACTCCAATTCCACTCATTTTCCCTCCTTTCAAACTGACCATCAATCTTTGATATCTCCTCCGAAATAGAGAAAAAAATCTCCTCGTGGAAGCTGTAGTGTGTTATAGTGCAGGAGCATCCTAGACCAGGAATGTCTACTAGTGAATTCTTTTAACTGTATAACTCAGTGAGACTAGTAAATCCCAACTCTAGCTGGTGAAAACACCACATGTTTAGTATCTTACAATTTCTGTGGGGCTGGGTTCTGCTTCTCTAGGTTTTCTTCTTCAGGATTTCTTAGAAAATTGAAGTCATGGACTCAGCCCATGTCTGGGAAAAAGCTCCAATTTAGATGTTGGGAGGAGAAGCTTTCGCAAGGTTAAACCCTGGCCCAATCCACTTTCAAGTTGATTGTGCGGTTCTTGTTTGGAAGAGAAATAACTTTGGCTTTGATATTTTGGTCCCATCAACATCACCAAAAAAGAGGATGAGAATCAGACAGAAGAGAAGAAGTTACAGAAGGAAGAAAGTGCTAGCAAGTGGGCAAGTCCTGTTTTTGTAGTCTAATTATTGAAATAAAATCTTTTTTTTTTACTTTTATTCTTTGATTTCTTAAATAAAATATTGTATCTTCAGCAGATACTCGGGAGATTATTAAGATAGTGAGCTTTCCAGAAGAAGGGGATAATTATTGTGGACCATGCAGAAGCTGCCTGCAAAAATAAAGACTAATACCTCCACCAACAAACAAGCTTTTGCTCTTTTCCCCCTTGACTTTGTCTAAAGTCATGCTAATGTACAATATAAAAAACAACAACCTTAGCACAGAGAAATTACTAGCGTTCTGTTTTGTTTATTCATTTTTGACAAAATGGAGAATATCGATTTACGTGGACCTCTACTACATTTACTACATTCAGGAAACCTGGATTCAGATTGCATTTTGCAAACAGAGTGCAAGGATGATGGGATGGTGTTTGAAAAAACATCTGATCTCCTTTTGTGTTCTGCAGAGTTCTGTTTTACAAAGTCAGCCTTCAAAAGTATTAGCATACATAAGTGATAGAAGATGCTTCCCGGAAGTAAATTGTTCTTCATCTTCTTCATTAATCTTACTGAGAATCTGAAGCAAACATTGTCAGACATGGACAGCAAGTAGACAAAATAAACAAAATTCTGTTAAATATTAGTTATCCTGATCCTTGCTCCTAACCCTCCCAGATGCTTTGGGAAATATTTGCCTTGTAGCCATGGAGGAAACTGAATTATACTCACTTTGTCAGCGTTTGGCATTGTCTTATAAGGTAACCAGATGTCACTAATACCTTCTTAGATTTAAATTACTATGTAAATTTCTATAAATACACAATGCAGAGAGCGTAGTTTAAAGGCATCTAATCTTATTTTCAAAGTTAGATAAGAAACAATCAACACTTTAAAATGAAAGCAATACCCCTGAGCTGGAAAGGAAGGGCTAACAATGTTATCTAGACTAATCACCATGAGCTATGACAGTCATCATACTTGCAAAACAAAACACTGGTTTAATTAATTATAACACCTGCAGGAATTGAGATTCTGTCTCCTTATGGGAAAGCAGAGGCTGTCTTGATTCAACAAATATATACACTAATCAAAAAAGTACAATAACTTGAATTTAAATGTCATTGTAATTTTGAATTCTACTTAGCATTATCTTTTCTTCTGGTAGCAAATGAATGGGTTTTTGTGGTTTTGTTTGTTTGTTTGTTTGTTTTGCTTTTCTACTATTTCTAACACTCTTTTTTTATATACAAAGTTGATGTAATTTTAAATTCAATTGTTTTTCTCAACCCATTCATTTCAAAACAAGCTGCCATGCTTTGTTCATTAATATCGAAGAAAACAACAGGGGTAAATAAATTAAAATGTAAAGTATTTTTTGTTCAATTTGGAATCCTGTGAATGCCTACTTAATATTTTGCCAAAAGTCATTGAATGTGTTACTTACACACCTACATTTCTGTCTGAATCAACAATTTGAAAATAGGGAAGGAGTCTTTTTGTTTTTCTTCCAGCATCTGATATAGAAATTTTATCTTGAATCAGGACAGTGAAAATGTTAAATAAAGTGTATTGTGTCATAGATAAAACGTTGATAGTTGCTTTAAAACAGTAAACCATACTGGAATAAGTGGACCAATTAACACAAGGATAGTAAAATGACCTGAAAAGTTCAGATGTCATATACAAGACAGTCATAAGAGAATGATATTGTAGTTCTTTCCTTCTGTGTTCATGTGAGATATGAATATATACATGTAGATAAATTTTCATGTGTGTAGATGTGTATGACATGTGTGCCTATGCATATGGTGGCCTAGGAGTTGATGTTGAGAGTCTTTCTCAGCTGCTGTCAATTATATTTTGTGAGGAAAATTCTCTCACTTTTAATCATAGCTCTCCCAACAGCTAGTCTTCCTAGCCAATTTACTCCAGGATCCCATCTTTCTGCCCTCCAGGCACTGGAATTACAGCAGAGTCACTAAATCTTCTGGCTTTTGCATCAATTCTGAATATCTGAATGTTAGTCCTCATTCTTGCAAGCCAAGTTCTGTAACCACTGAGCAGTTTCTTCAGCCTTACAAAATGGTATTCTAAAGAATAAGAAATGCTTAAATAAAAGAGTTGATCCATATAAATGCCTTTAAATAAAAGATATATGATCATATGCTTGGACTTCAGCTAATGTTTCTGAAAGTTCCCCTGCAGCTTTCAGAAAAATTAATTTGTGATGATAATAAGTATTTTTAAATGTAATCCCTCATTAATAAAGACATAAAAATTAAAACATACAATTTTTACATCTACAAACTAATACTTAAACTGAAAAATTTCAAAGTTAAAAATGTCAAGAAATAACATGTACTCACATGCATATATTTAGCTACATGCTACCCAAAAGTTCAATAGAGAAGGAATGTACAAAATATTTATTCATACATTTATAGTGTAACGAAGTAATTTCAATGATGAATTTTTAATTATATGGGACTACTTCTCATATTCTTGATAAAAATTTAAGATTAGAAGTTTATCAATATGGTTTAATTGCTAAAATTAGATGAAATATAAAAAATCCAAAATATCAAAATTGATTATAGATGATGCTATTCATGCTATGATGAATTTACTAATTGATATAAAATCGTTTCTGAACAAAAATTATTTTAACATTGGATAATGAAAATACAATATGAGGAAAAACTCAGTATATAATTGTATTAAACAAGTTGTTCATTTAATGTTATTGAAATAAATTTAGTTCTACTATTTCTTTTTCTTTTTTTTTCTTTTTTTTTTTTTGTTTTTTTGCGACATGGTTTCTCTGTATAGACCCGGCTGTCCTGGAACTCACTCTGTAGACCAGGCTGGCCTTGAACTCAGAAATTTACCTGTCTCTGCCTCCAACATGCTGGGATTAAACGCATGTGCCACCATTGCCCCGCTTAGTTCTACCATTCTTGCTATAAAATCTTAAGAGATACTATACAGGGAACAACTAGTAGCAAACAAGTAAATATTATGGTATTTTACAAGAAAAATTGGTATTTAACTTCATACTTATGGTTTGAATGAGAAATGTCTCTCAAATATGCTGAAAACAATGTATGGAAATGACGTTTATAGGGAATCAACTTATGTTTGGAATGTGAATCACCTCAATGACAAGATTGTATACTGTAAAATATAAGACTCAGCTTCTACTCACCCTTCAATGCTACATGATTCTTCAATAGAATCAATTAGTCACTAAAATTTTATAGTAAGTTTCTATGGAATGTTTATGTAGAGCTACTTTTTTAAATAATATTTTTCTCAATTTATAATTTTATTAAGTCATTCAAACTATTAAATGCTTTTATTAAAAGCAATGTTTAGCTTTCTCTAATTCCTATAGTTGAAATTATTTGAAATTATTATTGAGTTGGTATGTTAATTCATCCATCCAAATGTTCTATGCTTGGAAACAAGTGATATGCATTAGAAACATAAAGGTAGAAATGAAAATCAGAATATTTGAACAGAAAGAAAAGGACAACCCAGTGTAAGTCTGGGTTGTTGTGAAGGAAACCTCTCTCTCCTATACTGTCAGAATCTCTGACTGATGTTAGCTGAGTTCCACATCTGGACATAGAACCTGCTTACAAAATCAACTTGTGCTGTTCATTGATCCCTGATTCAGTAATATTTGGTCCAGGTCAGTAGCATAAGTAGACTTACTATGTGTTATTGTTTAGTTTCTTTAAAAAAATGTGTCAAAAGATGACAGAAGGGAATTTTTTTTTACAGTAAAGCTGTAACTCGTAAGTAAAATGTCATATAAGCCAGATCCCTTTCAGATAGCCAGCAATGGAAAATCATACCAGGAAGAGAAATAATGACATACATGGATACTTATCTCTATACATAGAAAGGTTAGATAGATAGGCTGAGGTTATATGTGTAGGTCACACCCACTTTAATCTATTGAATACTATGCATCATATTCAGGGATTCTTATATACTCACCAGTGGACATAAAATAAATGGTCAAATGTGGGATTCAATAAATGTCTGGATAGATAGATAGATAGATAGATAGATAGATAGATAGATAGATGATAGATGATATTTAGATGATTGAAAGGTGATAGAAGCTAGAATAGATAGATGCTATGTAGATAGATAAACATATATACATATATATATGCATATATATGTAAACTATAAATCACAAAGATCACTATATAGACATTAGAATCTTAATCTTGGTTTATCATTTTAAACAAGAGAAAGGAACATCTTCATGTCTATACCTGAACTGAAAGGAAGAACAGAAAAAGAAATCTAGATCATTCCTTTACAACTAGTAGCTCCCATCAAATTAAATTTTCATATATATTTATGAATATATATATGTATATACATATATATGACATGTTAACCTTTGTTAGTCATATAATTTCATATAATTACCATCTTCTATTTTGTCTTCTTTTTTAATTATTTTTATTTTCTAATTTGGGGCAGGGCAAGGTATCTTGTAGCTCAGGATAACCTAGAATTTTCTGTACAGCCAAGTATGACATTGAACTTCTGTTTTTCCTGCTTCTATCTCCTCTTTTGGAAAGCTGAGGTTATATGTATAGGTCACACCCACTTTTGAGTACTATGCATCATATTCAGGGATTCCTATATAATGTCAGTAGATATAAGATAAATGGTCAAATTTGGAATTCAATGAAAGTCTGTAGAGATTACTTACTCCTGCTATAAATCTGTAAATATAACTTTTATTTGTCGGTTTTAATTGTCATCTCAAAGGCTTTCTGCTAAATAAGCTCACTCTTTCCAGTTTTTTTCTATATAATTCAGCTACTCTGGGCAAAATTCCTGTCCAAGTTGGCTTATTCAAACTGGCTTCTCTTAGCTTCTGACTGAATTTCTCTGCTTGCCATCAAACTGATTCTGGCAATCTGTTCTAATCTTCTACCTCCTTCTCTTTCTCTGACTTATTCTATCTTGAAGACCTGCAACATGTCTCTGTAAAACTGTCTAATTAAACTGCCTCCCCCTCTTTTTCCCCTTCCCCTCCTCTGTGCAGCTCTCTTAAGTTACCTCTCTTTTCTGTCCTCATGAAAGCTGGGCATATCTTATTGATTCATTCTGTCAAATCTTTCTCTGAATTGTCACTTTGTCTGCCTCTTAATTAGATGTCACTGCCAAACATGGCTGTTTTCTCTGTAAACTAACTTCACTTACAATTATGAGATATTTAAGGCCTATACTAAGAGTGTGTCTGTATTCCAGTCAGATTACATGGTAATCCAGTGCATTTTGCATTCCAGCAAAATCACATGATCTAGAAAGTCTTTGGAGGTGATCCCTTGTCAGAACAACCGTATTGCTGGATTAAAATTCTTCTAGACATAAATCTTTCGTTTACTACATTTCAGTACCTAGATGAATGAACAAGGAATTTCTATAAGTTCGCATTTCCCAACTACTTACATACATGGCAAAATATATTGTATAAGGAACTACACTCAATATAGGTGGCACCATTATATGAACTGGGGTTCTACAATGAATGAAGAAAAGGAAAAAACCTGAATAGCCAATACCTATGCTCCTTGCCAGCAGATATAACATAACCCATTGGCTCATATACTGCTACCATGACTTCCCCATCATAATGAGTGACAGTAATCTAAACCACTAAGCCAAAAAAACGTAGTGCTGTTTCTCCTTAGGTTGCTTTTATCAGGTACTTTGTTGTAGCAAAAAGAAAAGTAACTACAGTGTCTTCTTTTGGTATTTATGTTTTTTCTGACAAGCACTGGTTTGTGAAAAGTTCCACCAATGAGTAGAGGTAGAACCATCCTTACCCTCTACAGTCACATTTCCAATAAATTGTCAAGTTATTTCTTTAGAAGACAAGATATTCATGTGTAATAAAGTCCCTATATTAAAGTATAAATTGAAATGGTGACTATTTGCTATAAATCTACATACAATTAAAGAAAGTATGAATCAAATATATCTACCCCTAGTCTTGAGTTTGTTAATTTACATTTGATAGTTAAATATTGCCTATGATAATATTTAATAATTGTCTTATTTAATTTTATTTTGTATGAACATTGAAAGAGATGAATGTGCTAAATAATCAACTATTTATGGAGATATTACATCATATATTGTATATATAAAACTCATCATTGTTACTAAATTTTTGAAATAAGATACTTCAGACTTTTCTTTTGTTTAATTGCCATTTTAGCTAATTTGTCAATTACTTATTGAGTGTTTATTATTTGTCATGAGCTTTGAACATATTTTTAGAAATTACTAAAGTATTTTCTTGATATATATAGAGTATATATAGAGTATATATACTATAGACATAGATACTCTATATATATAGAGTATATATATATATAGTATATATAGAGATAGATAGATACATAGATACATAGATACATAGATAGATAGATATTGTGATATAGTGATATTGACATATATTCTGAAATCAGAATTTAATTATTAAATTAAATCACCTCAATACTATTGCTATTTGTTTACTTTATACTTTGGGTTTTAATTTTCATATGATTTGATTTGAAATATTTTAAAGAAAATTCACACTCTGCTATTTTATGGTATTTGTTTTAGATTTCAGTGTTCTGGGATCATAAAAGTCTACAACTCTCTCAAGAAACCAATCTTTCAATATTTTGAATTGTTCATATTTTCCCATTAAGATATGCAACATATACTGTAATTGGAAAATAACTAGTGAAATATTATTTTTAACTAGTCTCAGTAATTATTTTCTTTTTGTTGAATTTATTATCTTAGGAAATGAGATGCTTTTTTTTATATTTAAACCAACATCACTATGTTATAAAATTACAAGAGTAAAAATATTGTGTGTCCAATACATTTGATCCCATCTGCTAGGCCACAATTCCCTGAACTAAATTAAAAAACACAAAACCAACCAAACAAACAGGAAAGAAATCTGCCCTTAACCCCACTTGAAAACTCTATATGGAATCATTCTTCTCTGGTCTTATTCAAGGAGCAATTTCAGGCAGCATTATGCCTGCAAAGTCACCTTTGAGCTTTATGGTTGTCAGTTCTTCATGTAACATGGTATGAGTATGTGTGAATGGTGGCTCATGCTCTCCCATTGCCTGCATATGCTGCTCTCTGTCATTGAACTAGAGCATGTAATCTTTGTCCCTCACCTCCTTCAAGTTTTCTGGACTTTCGTACATTACATGGCGCTTTATTTCCCAGCTAGGAAGCAAGTAAATTGAGTAACATAAAGGGATATGTAGTGAGGTGAACCTGAAGGGTGTCAGTAGTGTTTTGTCTCTGTCACATAAGAAGTAACAACTTTGCCTAGAGTGTCCCTCCTTTCTTCTGGAAATGTTGTGTGTGAATAATGAGTCACCTGGAGAAATTACTCCACTCTCAATGTTCGTGTATTTCAGCATCTCTAGCCATTTAGTCTCCATCAGTATTTGCCATGAGGCTGAGTCTATATGCATATTATATTTAAATAAGTTTTTCTAGTAATTAGCAGATGTAATCAAAGTTCAAATTCAGCAAATCCCTCATTTTGGGAAGACAGGATTTCATTCTGCTCAATGGCTAACTAAGCAGAATACTAATGAAAAATGTTGTTGTATTTCCTCATCTACACATAATCTCACATTGTCCCAAAGCAGCCATATTCTCTTAGACATAGCAGTTGCTAACGTTTGATAAGAGCACCTGAATTTCATTTACTTTTATTTTTTCTTACAATTACACACACACACACACACACACACACACACACACACACACACACACACTATTTTAAAAGTCTACATCAATAAATATCCTTCCTAGGTCAATAGCTTTACCCTACTTCCTGGCTACAATTGTTTTTTCATCTTTAGGTATCCATTATCAGGCAAGTGATGCAAGCAGAGAGGCATTGAACGCACCACAGGGGGAGTGCTTATTTGCTTTCTCATTTACAAGCTAGACTGCATGGGGTCCGGTGCAGAATGGCCCCAGCTCTTGCCTCCGAGATTCACGAAGTGTGAGACAGTGTGATCCTGTTGAACTCTGTTGCATAACTCTACAGAATTTCACAGTATTTAGAGATGTGTTAAATATATTTAGTTCAAAGTAGAGAGGGGCTGTCCCTAGAAACGGACGGATCGCTGTGCAAGGAGTAATCAGTTGTGACCTAGATTTCTGAGTTGGAAGGGACTCCTGCAACACACAGTCTATTAACAGTGCCCGTGGGGAAAGCAAGCACAAGCAACACCTGCGGTTCAAAGAAAGGCTCTAAACTTAGACATTTACATCCCAGATATCTTCATTTTAAGAGTTCTTTTGTACTGAAGTTAGAGGTAAACTTACTGCAACCTGAACAGGAGAGGTCCTATTAGCACTTTCAAAGGGACATCATTTCTGGTGGAAAGAAGAGAACACAGAACAATCTCTCTAGGAATTCCTAATGAGCCTTGTGCCTGTGAAGATACAGCCACAGAGATTTGGATTTCTATTTCCCCACTAATGTGAGAACCAAGACGAGACAGAAGAGGAAAAGAACTGGCTGCTTTTCCAGGTGGCACTGACTTTGTTACTTTTCTGAGGACAGCAGAGGAAGGCAGGAGGTTGTACAATAAATCTAGTCTTGCTCTGTCACCTGGGAGACAATATTACGATGCTGAGAGTTCTGGAGGCACAATCCCATTATTCAGTGGTTTCCCTCCAGTGAATGTTCCACTTCTTTTCCCACTGAGCTCATTTACAGTCCCAAACAGTTTCTTCCTGTCGCTTCCCATTTGGGTTGTCCCTTCCCATGCTTCTTTTCTTCTTTAGAGATCGGCCCTGTCAAGCATCCCATCTAGCTGCTGCCTTCTTGTCATCTTTCCTTAACTGTCCCAACACACTTTTTTCTGCCATCTCGTTGGTCCTGATCACCAAAAGGTTAATGAGGTAGGACTTTTCCCGCATGAAACACTCCATAGGGACTTTGTGTAGTTTTGCACATTATGGCCATTATCGTTTTCCTTGCATTATCACATACTACAATATCAGGTGTTGGCAGAAGATTGAGCCTTTAGTTACATTTATCAAAATTACAAAGCTAGATTTTGAAAAATCTAAACTACTCAAGTGTCCTTCGGGAATAATTTTTACTTGTTTTTGCTATAGTGAAATTGATGCTTGTTTCTGTGCTTGAGTATGCTCAACGGTCAACAGTTGAAGAATGGCTAGAGGCAGCCACTGCTCCTGTCAACACCACTTAACATGTGCTACGGAGTGGTTTATGAATAACTAGTGTCATAGATTTTTTTTTTTTTAGCTATGTAAGCATTTGAGGAAATAAAAATTTTTCAAAGCCAGATTTGTTCTTTATCTACAGGGCTGTTAGTTAAAACAATGAAAATATCTCACTATGAACTAGGAACATATTGTGGCTGCTACTGTTATATTTTCAATTCCTAGAAAACTTTCTGACACTATAAATGGGGTAAGGAAAAAGATCGGTAGGTGATAGAAGTCTTTCTTTTAGAAAGAAAGAAAGAAAGAAAGAAAGAGAGAGAGAGAGAGAGAGAGAGAGAGAGAGAGAGAGAGAGAGAGA
>NW_021620923.1:7901066-7932338 GCF_004785775.1 Grammomys surdaster
AGAGAGAGAGAGAGAGAGAGAGAGAGAGAGAGAGAGAGAGAGAGAGAAAGAAAGAAAGAAAGAAAGAAAGAAAGAAAGAAAGAAAGAAAGAAAGAAAGAAAGAAAGAAAGACTCTTGGAAGAGGCTACAAAGGAAGTGACAAAACAGCCACCAACATGTTTCCATGGCCTCTGAGACCATACATTTAGGTGGTCTACTTTCCAGGCAGTTTCTCAACATGGAATTCCTGTCCAACAGAGGAAGACAGTCCAGATTCTCCAAGTTCAGTTCTGGAATTTTCACTCGGTTTTAGCTTGGGCCACTATGCAGGTAATTTCCACTCATGAAATTCAACTATGTAAATAAAGGCCATGCAAATAGGGCAGTCTAGACTACCCACTCATAGGTCATTGACAGAGACATACTTTTCAGGGTTAAAAGACACCATCATGACTGTGTCTTCTAGAGTTCTATGACTTCGGTTAGACCATGTTATAGATTTCTCTGTTTTGGGAATTTACAGGCCAGATTTTGAAAGTGAATGATTCTATCTCTTAATCATGAACTTGTTGCCAGAAGAAGGTAATGTTACTTAAGATAATTATCTTTAAACACATATGGGTGCTTTTTATTTTGAATGTAAATTACTATGTACATTTTCATATTTTGAAAGATAGTAGTAACAGTTGAAATAAAATCATAAACTGTGGGAAAAAGCATGCAGGGAGGGGGCGGTCCCACAGTAGCAACCCTCAGACAGGCATCAGCAGCAGAGTCCCAGGGCTTACACACCCGAAGGTTGTCACATACTCAAGAAGGTCTAGGTTGCCACATACTCAAGAAGGTCTAGGGTTCCAGAGGCTGGAAGCTTGTCAGTTGCAGGCCCCAGAAGACACGTGGATTGGGTTTCCATGACGTAGTATATTGTTCACAGCATGATAGTTGGATCTAGTTGTGCGTGAGCCCCCCCCCCACCAAAAGCCATGAGAAGGCTGGCTTAAATAGGGAGAGGAAAAAGGGGAGGGAATAACTTAACTAGCTATGGCCCTGGCCTTTAGATAACTCATTAATATGTAAATCTCTCAAGGATGCAGTCTATTAGTCATGCCCTCTACCTGTGTCCTACATGACTGAACAGGGAAGGTCAAATGATGATTAGACCACGTGTCAGGGCCCTGGGTTCTGGGGGTCGGGGGGTGGCTGAACACCTGCCGTTTCTACCGTGGAGTCTCAGGTTCTAGACCCATGCCAACCCAAGAACCAAGATACCCTTCCACGGCCCGACAATAAATGTTTTTAAAATTTTGATGATTAGGACTGGAGAACTGACTTGGTACTTAGAGGCACTGTGGGTGGCTCTTGCAGATGACCCAGGTTTGGATGCCAGCACCCACCTGGATAAGAAGTCCTGCAAAGGGAGCTCACAATTGTCTGTAACTAACTTTTAAAAATTAATTAAAGGCTTTATATGTTTTGTAATGCTCAATAACAATATGCCCATACAAAGAGAGTTGTTTCCCAATTAGCTAACCTAAATATAAGTTGTTATCCACGACTGCTCTCCATACCTACATGGCTCTCTATGGATCCTACATCGCTACTCTCCCTAGCTTCTCCTCTTCCTCTCCTTACTCCTCCCACCTTAGCTCCTCCTACAGACATCTTTTTAAATACTGTATGCTAATTTTAAAATATTCTATACTTTGAACCATGCTTGCTGATCTTGATTTCTTTATTATCTGAGGATTTACTCAAAGGTTTCCATGTTTATATAACACGATAATCAAAAGTCTTGAAGGATGCATTCTTAGTCCCAATTCCATTGACTAATTAGCTTTGAAGTTGTTCTATTTCTTCCTCCTCAATCTTCTTAACTTAAAATAGTAAACTTGAAGTCATATTAACTTTTGAGAAACATTATGAGTTGAATTTTTAGTGATATTAAAATAGTAAGCCTAATGCTTCATAAAGAGTTAAGTATAGACCTGTAGACCATTTCTACTACCGCTTTGCTATCATGAGTGCTAAAAGTAGGCATAGTTAGTATTTACAAGTTCTCATTTATTTCCTTTGACTTTTTGCATAATACTATATATTCCCTTTTGTTGGATATTAGTTGGGATTTATTATTTAATCAATCTTCCAACTTTGAAAATGAAACATGGTTTCTGGATGAGTCTTTTCATCATATATATATATATATATATATATATATATATATATATATATACAAAAAAATCTGAACTCTGTCATGGATCTCCAACAAGCAGTATGTCTCAGTCCTTCATCATCACTAATGCAAAAGTTTTCCAGACATAATGGTGTCATAAACATGCCCACTGGAAATAGGACCCAATTAACAAATAATCATTATCTATTTACCAGCAGCAAAGTGAAGAATGGGTGGAGAAACACTTGGGGGGAATGGGGGGTATCTTTAGTTCAATGGTTTTTTGGCGTCATTCCTAGTTGTACTGACGAACAAATTCTATTCTATTATTTTCCTTCAAGGTAGACAGACTAATTTTGGAGCTGAGGATTATAACAATGTCATTGGAACCTCAGCAAAGATCTCTAACAGAAAGAGACTAAGAGGAAAGGCATCTCATTGCCTGTAATAGCTTTTGTTTATCTGTGTCCCCCCCCCCCCCCCCAGCCTTTTCAAACCTCTCTAAAGGAAGCCTTGCAAATAGAAGTCAGAAGCAAATGAAAATGGGCTTTCTAATTCTCCCTTTTTATGATTCAGAAGCTCCAACTGACCCTCCTCAATCTGGGCTTCCTTTTTAACATTAATTACCTTGTTATCTGAGAGATGCAGCAGCTCCCCTGTCTGCTTAGGAAGAGTGCCAGCAGGGCAACAGTTGGAAGTGAATTACTATGATTGTTTGGGGCTTTAGAAAGCTGGCCCTGCTGTCTATCTTCTCAGACTCCAACTAGAGTCACTTGGGTATGTTTTCTAATTCAGTATTTCTGTGTCCACTGTCCAGTAAACCTATGTTTATACAGTATGTATATAACCAATTATACTGTGGCTTGGGGCAATGTCTCTTCTGGATTCTTCACACGCCAATGATTACAACACCTGGTGTAGGGCTCCTGGGCATGCCCTCAGTCAAGAGGTAAAGGAGGTTTAGTCCATTTGCCCATCAATTCCTTCTTATTCAGATGACTGTCTATGAGCCCTTGACTAATCAGGAATCTTACTTTGCATTGCCTAATCTTAACATCTCTCCACTTACCGGAGAATAGAGCTTCCTGAGCAAGTGTGTTAAGATTCCAAAGCACTAGCAGGATAGTGAAGTGAGCACACCCAGTCCATTTACTTAGCTTGATTATTTTGACTGCATCCATTTGTCACTCAAGCTTAAGGCCAGTTTGGCCAATTTGATTAAATTGACTGGTTCTTTCACTGAAGTGACCAGTCAATGCTAACAAATTGTTTGTGTTTGTAGAAACTCATTAGGCTTTATCTCCTGCATTGTGTCTGCAATAGATACAGAATCAAGAATTTCAGACAGACTCTTTGTTTAGCTTGTATGGCAAGGGGTGTGGATAAAAGGTATCTAGAATTTCATAGATTTGGGATAAGAAAAATAACTATTATTGATTTGGACTACTGCTTTGTCCATAGGTATTAATTATCATCAAGACAATCATGTTTATAACATCTTGTTTTCTTGGAAGTATTTATTTTAATTCATGTTTGTTTTGCACTTGGTGCTCTGGCTAGTCAATTAGTGTGTAAGCATGAGGAGAGTGATGTTTACACCAAGTGTCATGCAAATTATTTATTTCAAGAATGAAAAACTGCTTTCTTGCTAAAGGGGCAGTACTGACCATCATCATAATTCAGTATTTGATATTCACTTCTTTCAAACTTCCAGTTTGCTTTCCCAAGGGACTCACATCTTCAAAACTGTAATGATAATATGGTGTAAGAGTTGGTAGCTTTTTAACTTTCTAGAAAATTAAGCTTTTGTGTTGGGACCAAGAAACATTTTCAAACACTGGCTGCATTCATCACAAGGAATAATTGATAAGAATGAATTAAAGGGTGAGCATCACACCATTTTGTGCTATTTTTCATTTGAAATAAATTATTCTTTTCTTGCTGCCTGTTTTTTAGCAGAATAAGGCATGGCGTATCTATTCAGCATCTCTGGAGGAAAAACATGCACACTGATTTAAGCACAAGAAACTTTCCTGATCTGGTTTATAGTGCTCACAAAGATAATAGAATAGTGAGAATAAATAG
This sequence comes from Grammomys surdaster, assembly GCF_004785775.1. Taxonomy (NCBI): domain Eukaryota; kingdom Metazoa; phylum Chordata; class Mammalia; order Rodentia; family Muridae; genus Grammomys; species Grammomys surdaster. Next base: position 7,905,301 of record NW_021620923.1, read on the forward strand.
GCAGGTAAGTTCCAGGTAAGGTTTCAGGTAGCTAGACACAGTGTTGAGCTGTTAAGGTATACATTACTGTAATAAATATATGACCTGCTTTTCCAGTGGATTTTAGATTCTAGTTGTACCAAAATAATGTATTATAAGAATGGAGATAATTCCCAACACCTTACTAGATGATTACAAAAATAGTAAAAGAATAGTATTTGACTATTGAATAGAAAGACATACTAAATTCTCGTTCTACATGGAACTAGAAAAAAGTCTTGAGTGGATATATTTAATATTTTCTAAATTGAGTTTGATTCTCTCTACCTTTCTATCTGTTATCAATCTATCTATCTATCTATCTATCTATCTATCTATCTATCTATCTATCATATATATATATATATATATATATATATATATATATATATATGTGAGTGTGTGTGTGTGTGTTATGTGTATGTGACCTCTTTCTTAGAGAATTAATAAGAAATGATTTATGTACATAAAATTTTAATCACATTTAACTGTGGCCCTATAGTTTGCTAAGAGTAAAGATAAGGCTTCAAGAAGTTTTCTTAGCTTTGAAAACCCTAAATTGAGGCTGTAGTTTGAGAGGAAGAACATCTTTATATACTATGCCTCATATTCTGCCTTTAAGAAAGCAACTGCCACATAATATTAATGATATGTGATGACTGATATATGATAGTAATGTTCCTGGAGACCTCTGTACCTTAGGAACCTGAACATTCTGTCTTATGGAAAGACAAAAGAATCGCTCCTGTGTTAGCTATTTTTCCATTGTTATAAATAGGCACTGTGTCTAAGACAACTATTATTAGAGAAAGAATTGCACTGTGGACTCACTTACTGTTTCTGATGTTTAGTCCATTGTCATCATATCAAGGAGCATGGCAACATGGAGGTAGGTCCTGGATCAGTACAGCTATCTTTTTATTACCAGGCAGAAATAGACACTCTAGGCTTGGCATGAGCTTTTGAAATGTCATAGCCCACCCCTGGTGACACACTTTCTCTAAAAAGGCCACACCTCCCAATCCTTTTAATCCTATCAAATAGTGTCACTCCCTGCTAAAAAAAAAGCATTATAATGTGTAAGCGTAAGCAGACCATTCCTATTCAAACCACCATATCTCCCAAGGATGAAATATGTCATTAACGAAATAGTAAATCCCTATGTTATCATTGCTATGTATTAGCATGATGGTAACTGATGAGAGGCATGATGGTAACTGATGAGATGCAAGATGAGTGTGGAACTTGGATTTATCTTGAATGACGTTGTGAGGAGTTTGGCTAAAGAGCTTAAGATGACCATGGGGCTTGTTTTATTCTCAATAATGGAATGTGAAGTCATATTTGTCTCCTGAAGGCTTAGTATCTAGACAGTAATACTATTAGGAGTCATGTGATTGTAAGAGGTGAGGTATAGTTTGTAGACTTCTGGTCATTGGAGAATTCCCTTTAAGGGAATAGTGTAAGGGTTTGTTCTAATGCTAAAGTCCTCTTCCCCAATTGGTTCTTGAACCATTAATAAAGATGGTAGTAGCTAATGAGTTGGGCAGTATAGGTAAGACTTTCAGGTACTCCCAGGCAAGCTAGCAAATACAGAGGAGAGAGGAATTTCACCATGCTTCAGAGGAAGAAAAAGTGATCACCCATGTGAGATCTTGGGTGGAGCAGCCAATGGCTGTTTCCCCAGGTTAGACATTAGAAACATAACTAAAGCTGAGGGAAGTTTTTGGTTGCTGAATAAAGTAACTGAGCAACTAAAATTGAGGGCAGATTTAGGATGCTGAGCTAAGAATACTGGGAAGAACATGCTACAGGAGATTTGAAGTGCCCAGCAATTGAGCCATAAGGGAAGTTGAAAAAATAAGTTAGTGTGTGTGTGTGTGTGTGTGTGTGTGTGTGTGTGTGTGTGTTTCATCCATGGATCCAAGGGAACCTGGATGGGGCTGGTAGCATGGTCCTCCCAGAGCTTAAAGCAGGGGTAGCAAAAACTACATGGTACAGAATAGTAGAACTTAATCTCTCCCCTCCTCTAGCAATTTGCATGTTAGCACCAAGTTAGACAATTTCCCAGTAGAGGGATGCTATCATGCACCACTTGCAGTTGATACAATTACAATGTTACTGACCAGTACTGGCCTGAAACTGCTAAAACTTGAATTTATATGCAATTACAATGTTACTGACCAGTACTGGCCTGAAACTGCTAAAACTTGAATTTATAAGACCTGTTCACTTTCATTAGTATTTATTACAAAAATGGAAAATTGATTAAAAATGATAATAGCTGCTTGAGAAGCAATGACGTTGAGAAAGAAACTGCTAGTAAGATCTCTGAGAGGCTATCATATGTATTCACTGCATTTCCTTTAAAACCAAACATTTCAGCTTTTTTATTTGTTTTTTTGTTTTTTTGTTTGTTTGTTTGTTTGTTTTTCAGTCATGATTTCTCTGTGTAGTCTTGGCTGTCCTGGAACTCAATCTCATAGATCTGCCTGCCTCTGACTCTTGAGTGCTGGGATTAAAGACATGTGCCACTATGACCTCAATTTTTTTTTTTTTTTTTTTAGATTCTGACTTCTTGAGAGATGCAATTTTGTTTATCTTAAATGCCTCATTTTGTTTTATTGGTGCTTTAAGTCTTAAACGTCTACATCCCTGCTGGCATTTGTCTATTCTCTCTTCAGAATGAAGTCTCCGTAGTGATCTTCCTGGCACTTGTGTGCTTCTTCCAACACATCAGGCGCCACAGTGTCTTCTTTAGAATTCACTGACTTAATGACACACTTTGTCAGGTCTGCATAACATTTTCTTTCAGTCAGGTATGGAATTACAAATAAGTTCTTGTAAGAAAAGGAATATAAAATTCACTGAAGATAATGCTGGCATTGAAATCTGAAACTTCATTTTAAAAATAGGTTTTACAGTAAAATTCATGGCAAAAACAGGATATTAATGGTGATTTGAACGAGAATGGCTCCCACAGATTTATCTGTTTAAATACTTGACCCCCATTTGGTCGAAGCATTTTGACATATGGCCTTGTTGGAAGAGGAGTATCATGGGGTGGCATAGGTTTTGAGGTTTATAGTACTCATCATATTTTAGTTAACTTTCCTTGTCTTGTCGATCAGTCTCTTCACTATCTGCTGGTTTTCCCATCATTTTGTCCGGTTCCCAACATGACCTCCTCCTCTCTCTCTGAAACCATGAACACAATTAAATATTTTTCTTTTAAAATTACCTCAGTCACAGCATTTATCAAGCAGTAGAAAACTAATTAAAGCAACATTACCTGACAAATATACTCTCAGACTACTTTTCTATTTTTAATATTTTTTCTCTGAATTAACAGAGGTACATTTTGCCTCAAAGGACACAAGTTTATTCATCTTTTTATTGTATTTTAAAAGAATACTTTATTCAAAGTATTGTTTTAGCACTTATAGGTATAGCAATCTATATATGAACAGCCTTGGTTGATTCATGGACTTTTCTATAATCAACATAAAGATATGTTGTTCAAACATTAAGAGGTCAATCCCAGGTCTGTCTGCTGAACTATAATTTCATCTCATTTATCAAACAGTGTTTACTGAGTTTATAACACTCAGTTGTAGAAAAATCAATAAAGGAATTAAAATTCACTTGAGCCTTGGAATGATTCACAAATCTCCAAGTACATTGCTATACATTCCAAGTGTGTGAAATATTCTTCTTAAAAATTTGTATACTGTTCTCTTTCACCCTAAATCATTTTTTATTTGAGTTCAAATTAGTTATTTAATACTAAGAAATAAGAGAAGACACCTCCCTCTTAGATTTTTATAAATAAAATAACCACCTGATTTATTGGCGGGCACCAATACCAGAATATTTTTTATGAAAGCAGACAATAAACCATATTCAGAATAAAATGGTAATAAACTAAGATTAACAATGGCAAATTAGAATGTTGTCACCTGATTCTAGCAAAAAATTACTATAATGGATTATTTTTAAATTTTCATGCAGTATATTTTCCAATCATAGAGTTTCTAATTCACCAATCACTTCCCAATCTTCCCCTGCTCTCTACCCATGCAACTTCTAGTTCTTTCTGTCTCTTTAAAAACAACAACAACAAAAAAAACCTCACAATATAACAACAAAAACCAAACAAACAAAAAGGAAATACAACAACAACGAAAAAAACTCACAATATAACAACAAAAACCAAACAAACAAAAAGGAAATACAACAACAACGAAAATAGCCTATACAAACCAACATAGAAAATCTATTTCTGTTGAGTCCTGCTCTGGAATGTTGTTGATTCAGTGCTGAAAGAAGAAAACAAAATGGACGAATTTCTGGCCCAGGGATCCCCAATCCAAGAGCTCTGGACCCCCTCGGAAGCAGAGTGAGAATTCCCCATGCTGGGCGGGGCCCCATTGTTGCAGGGAATAAACTCAGCCAAGATCTCGTGTGTGCCCCTGCCATGATGAGCTATAATCCCAGCCTACTGCATTATGGCAGACGCACGGACCCACAACACAACAGAGATTCATGTCCATGTATGGGCCTACATCGTTCCCTACAGGTGGCAGAGGATTCCAGCAAAGCCAGCTCCAAGAGTACCCCCGCTGGTGCCCGCCAAGACCCTCTCCACGGAACCATGAGTAACCCCAGCCTAGTTCACAGACTAGGCAGGCCTCTCTCTGTCTCCCTTTTTCTTTCTTTCTCTTTCCACGTGTTTTGGGCCAGCGTTTTTCTCTCTGACTCCTAGCTACCATTAGCTCCTGCCTGGCTCAAAAGACTAGGTCTATCTCTCCCTCTCTCTCCTCCACATGTCTCAAGGGCAAGATGGCAGCTCTCTAGCCTCCACTCTGCCCATCCCCTGGCTCCACAGAGAGGGCGCCTTCACAGCGAACAACTATCTTCCAGGACACAGTGCCTGCAATGACTCTTGTTCAAAGACTCTTTCCCTTGGTTTTGAGCTCTCAGGAGTGCCTACTTCAGTCTCCCAGGAACTGCCAGCTACAAGTCAGCCTCCACATGTCTCCCCGCCATGGCTCAGTTTTACACAGCCTTTTACTCCTTCTGACTCTTCTATCAAACACCTACGTTTCTTGCTTTGAGCTTTTCTTCAAGGTTAGCTTTTCTCCTCTACAATTAAGATGCCTAAAAAAAGGGGGGGGGGAATTCCTTGGCCTCTCTGCTAGAACACCAAGCCACCACGTGGTAGCCCGGTCACCACATGGCAGAGCAGGCCCCTCCTCCATTACTTCTAAATCCACCATTAACCTTTTCACCCCAACAGGAATAATTGCAACAGTGTTCATGCTTTCCTGCCATTAATGCCTTTTCCCCCAACAGGAATGCCTAAAACAACAGTGTTCATGCTTTTCAACCCAAAATTTTTTGCTTTTTGTTTAAATGTCTCCTTTTCTTTCTAACACTCGTGATATATTCCCAACATTTTTTTTCAATTTTTAAGACTTCTTCAAGGTTCAAAGGTCATCTAATTTATTTCCACAGGTTAAATCAACATGCTGATCACCATCTTTCAGCTCTTAATTAACAACTAGTTTCCTTTTACAGACAAATTGTTGCTGGCTACATAATTAAAATGATGTTTTTCTTCCTCACCCATCCAAAACAGACTCAAAGGTGACTTCTAAGACTAAAATTTCCTCAAAAACCTTTGCCTTTCTAGGATCTCAATGGCACACCATGACATGCCTGATCCCAAGTAGCCTAACGCTTACTACACACCCTTTGCAGACATCCCCCTGCTTGGGTGCTGCTTCCCTGTTGTGATTACAGGTGCTCCCACAAGTCCAGTGGAGACAACGTCACCTCCTAGAACCTGCCTAAGAGGCCATGCTGTCTTCTTGCAGCCACACAACCTGACTGCAGATTCCAGAGACATGCTGATATCCAGAGACATGCCAAGATCCAGAGATGCTCACTGAGTGCTACGGACAGATTCAGATCTTCCAGCTACAGTTGAACTCTCTTGCCAAAGTCGAATAGCTAAAGTTACATGTTAGTGAGAAAAACGTAATGTCTATCTAGATTAGTCAGATATTATTACCCTCAAACTGAACCACCTGAATTCAAGTGATTCAATGATCCCTTGCCTTCCCTACCCCCCCCCAACTCCCCTTACTCTGTGACTTAATTGTGCTAACCCCTCTGGCCTACATAGTGCTTTATTTTGGCTTCCTCATTCAAAATTTTCACCACAGTGTTCCCCCCCCCCTTTTTTTAAAAAAGTAAAGGGGAGATGTGGGACTGCATAAGGGTATTGTGGGTCATGGTTGGAGTTCAGCGCACCTCAAGAACCCAGGGTCCTGAAAAGCAGTCTAGTCTCCTTAAAACTCAGTTACGTAGGCCTGCCATTACAGCCCTTGCCAAAGTGCACAGGTAGGGGGCGTGACTAGAGGCCTCAGGCTCTAGGGATTTACATACTAATGAAGGCCAGAGGGCAGAGCAAATTAAGCATGTCTCCCCAGATCCTCCCCTGATCCTCCCCAGATCCTCCCCCTTTCTCCCTCCCTATATAACTCGGGACTGCCCTGAGTCTTACGGGGCATACTTCCAGATTCATCCACCATCCATCATGACAATAAACCCTTTTGGAACCAAGGACTTCCTTGTGTCATTGGGGCCTGACGCTGCCAAATCCTCCAGGCTGCTGGATCCATAGACATTCCTCCTGCATGTGGGACCAGCTGCAGCATGGAAACCCCCAGGGACACCACTGCTGCCCCCTGTAATTTTTCCCCACAGGATTCTACTTGGGATATTTTTGCTAAGAAAAGAAAGGAAAAATTGCTCATGTTTTGAAATATTTAATGATGTCTCCCTCCAGATGCCTAGTTGGTTCTTGACTGTAACTCAACCAATGCAGTTCAGGCATCTAAAGCCTCTTCAATAAACTGCAGTCATCATTAGCTAAGAAGATACCATAGCCCCTTTTATCTTGTTGAGTTGACTCTTTTTCCCCAATGTTTCCCTGGTGAGCCTAGGCTCATTAATGTCTAGTAACTAGATGATCAGCTAAGTACTACTAATATGATCTATTTACTCTATGGAAATATATGCTTTTCTTTGCAGAGCCATCACTGTAGATCCTAATTATTTTTCTACCATGAATGTAGTTTGAAATTGTACACTATGGAATGATAAAGTTCATACAATATTTGAAGTTTTAATTTTTCTCTTTTATTTTAAATCCTGAGATTTCTAGGAGGTTCTATAAACAAAACATTTCAGCCCTTTAAATTGGAACACTGCAAGTTAAGTAGAAGGCTTACTAGTGTATTATTGTTAATTCAGATATTAAAATGTTGCCTTTAAATTTGGTTCATAGGTATCTATTCTGAATTCACTGATGCTCTTCATCTAGAGGTAGAGTTTTGTGAAATCTCCCCAAATTCTGTTGTCATGTCTTCTGGTGTGGTCATTATGCAGATATTATTTTGGCAACTATTTTGTTGAGAATCCATATCTTCCCCCATCATATAAAGTAGACATTATTTTACAGCACATGTCTCTATCCACTGGTTCTTACAATCATTTTGCTCCCTCTTCTGTAATGTTCCCCTGAATGTTATGTGTATAATCTGTTTTATATATCCCCCAAATTGAGTTATGCATCCTATTGTTGCTTATTTCAAACAACTGTAGATATTTGTAATGTTCCTCTCATCTGCTGGAAAGAGAAACATCTCAAATGAGGGATAATTTCTATACTTACCTGTGGGTATATGCATACATATTTGTAATATAGTTAGAAATTATCTGGGTTTAGACATTTTTCAATAACAAATTCCTCTTTAGGATTTTTTGGTGTACTTTTTTCTTATGCTCATAAACCATTAATAAGAAAGATATTAATTTTCAAGTGTCTTAATAAACTCAGAAAGCAAATGATGGTAAGTGTGCAAGAGCCTAAAGTGGTAGAATCACTTGTTTTCATCTTTTTAGAAGAGTTACTTATTTAACATGGAAAGGAAATACAGACAGCATGGGGGGAACTGGATTTTCAGGATTTTACTATCAGTGAAAAGCTACCTAAACAAATCAGTTCCAGACATCTTCATCTCAGCATCTTCAATGTCCCTGGGATCCCAGAAGTGTTCAAATGAATCTACAGTCTTGTCTATGTTAGACCTGAGTTAAGTGCTACTCAATAATTACTGAAATCACTAGTTGATTGATCTATAATTTGAGCAGCTTTTTTTCTCATTCTTGCTTCACTACAGCTGCCTCTTTATTTGAAAGGTTGGATTATCTTGTCTTTAGCATTACCAGCATTTTATAAAAATAGAGCCAAATCAGTTTTGTTCACTGTTAGAATTTTAGCAACTGAGAACACACAGTAGAAGGATATTAAATATAGATTTACAAAATTCAGGAATTAATGGGAAAATGAGTATAAACACAGTGGAGCACAAATTTTGTTTTATTTTGCCTTCTACACACACAACAGAAAAAAAACAAACCTCGAAATTTAGGTAGTACACAAAATATCAACTTCTGACAACTTACAAATACTATTCCTTCCCCTGTAAACTAAATCTTTTTCTCAGGCTTGCTTGCTTGCTTGCTTGCTTTCATACTCACACACAAACAATTGGATTTTCTTGATTTCTGACTCCAATAGAATCAGGTCAGCAGTGAGGACAGAAGCAATAAATCTCTTTATCTCTGTTGACTTTTATAGAACTGACATCTCTTAAAATATTTTTCTTGACTTTGGTGCTTTTTTACTGACTGATTAGGCAGTAGAGCACAGCAGTCAATTGAATCTCCCCAAATCTAATATTAAAAACGGAAAAGGAAAGACCTGAGGGGCAACAAAATATGTGAACGGCGATGAAGAAGGTCCAATAATTCCTTTCCCCCAAATCAGAAATCGCATTTAAGTGTTAGCCTTTCTGTCGGCCCAAGTTACTGTCTTTGCTGCTCTGACATTCTCTGCTTCCCATTCAGACAGCAGTTCATTGTTTTATGTTGGCAAGACATTCAAGTCTTGAAAATTGAGGGATGATAAATGGTTTAAAAAATAAAACATGCATACCTAATGGGAGATTGGAAGGAAAACATTTCTACTTTGTGGTGGAACCAACAAGTTAGCTAAGATAATGGAAAATAGGCAGCAGAAAGTGTTATTTGGATGGTAAGGTACTTTGAGATTGGGACATTCTAGTATTGGGAGAGTGAATAATGAGAACAACAGACAGTCTCAAGTTGGAGCAAAGCATCACAAGGGCTGTCATTCCCCTCCCCCAGGAAGTACAGATTCAGATGACACCAAGGGTGATCACTAAATTATGCTAAGATGCTTGATGTTACAATTAAATCTTCAAACGATACACAGAAGGATTTTCTAAACCATCCCTATAACATTTGTCATATCTTTATAAATAATTGCCAAAGTAGCCTTATTTAAATTACTGGAGAGTCCAACAAACAGAACTAATACATAGACAAGAAGGAAAAGAGCTATCTTCTGTTAACAGCTACCCGATATTGATACTAAGACATAAATACTGTATAACATTAAAAAAAAATGACAACTTCATCTTGAGATTTCTTAGATGAACTTCTAATTTCTTACATTATTCAATTAGTTCTTTACTCTGAAACCTTTTAACAGGGCTATAATGGGGCTGTCAAAGCACTTCCTAGCTTTTTTTTTATCTCATAAATACCCAAGGGTGCTTAGAAAGGAACCATAGAATTCACTTTCTGTGCCTATTATTCTATTGGCATTCCAAGAAATGGCCAGTAGGTGACTATGAAGAGACGTTAAGGCAGGAACCATAGATGAGAGAGAGAGAGAGTGGTAGAGAAATCCTTGAATAATCCCTTCCAAATGCATTACAAAATTTAGTTGTCAAAGAGAAGTAGTGGAAAGTGCCCCAGGTAAGGCCAACTACCCCATTAGTTAAGGACCATATGGTCCCTAGATTATCTGAAGGTGACTTTTGTTTCATTTTAGTATTAAACTATGAACTCCTGAGTGGAGATTTAAGATGCCAATGAGACATAATGTACATAGAGTTACCTGTGGCACTAAATACAACACAGAGAGCATGCACCACAAGCAATCCTGAAAACCTATGCTGTGTGATGATCTTTTCAACAGCATTCAAGTTGCTAAATTCTCCCTTTGCTCTGTCGTACTTCTACCCATAGAAGGATATGTTCTCCTAGCCAAGTGTATTTTTCTATTTTTCTCCTCAAACTGTGAAATTCTGTTCAAGACGTTTTGCTATGCCGCAAGACAGTGGAATGACTCTGTATATACCCAGAGAATCCTGATTTTAACTAATATCCAGATGGTTAAGAGGCGGCATTCCTTTATGAAAATAACTTGCATTTTACCCATTTTATGTTTGTCCTAGGAACGTTTTTATAAGTCTTCCCAGATTCAACTTTAACCTACAGAACAGGAAAGGTGAACATCATATAAAAGAAGCCACCAGTTGCTACTCCCAGATCCTCTGGCAGGTCTTCCACCTCTCTGACTCAGAGGCCAGCAGAGCTGCCTGGCCAGAGAGGGTGCTTGATCAGCTCCTAAGCAGCCTGTGGAGTGAGCTACAAGTGCTGGAGAGGACAAGAGAGCAGGACCAGTCCTGTCCACTGCCTTTTGCCCTGGCCATCCGTACCTACTTCCGAGGGTTCTTCCTCTATCTGGAGGGAAAGGCACACAGCCCTTGCTCCTGGGAGATTGTCAGAGTAGAAATCCAAGCGGCCCTTTCAGCATTCCCACTGTCTGGGAGAAGGAGCCCAAGAAGAGGAGAAGCTCCCTGCAGAAGGAATCTCTGCCCTCATGACAGCATGCTCTCTTTCTCAATTCAAAGCAGACACACAGATTCGGATTCGGCACCAGACGAAATGGGTCTGCATCGAAAAAGAAGACGGACTCTTGATTTCTTGCCCTGCTGGGCCTGCAGGAATCTTACTGTATATCATCCACTGTGAATGTCTGAAAGAAACCCTACCTTTGTGAAATTCTGTCGATCCCTGAATAAATCGATGATTTCAAAAAAAAAAAAAGATTCCAAGACACCTTACTTAAAACTAAGGCTGCCTACGTCAGTAAATAAATTTGCTATTAAACTGATTGTCATAGAAATAGATTTAGAGAATAGGTAGGCTTAGTCTTTTTTTCTCTAAATCTACTTTATTTAGGGTTCTTAAACACTTTAACCTCACTTCTAGCTTACCAATAGGGGGAGCAAAGAAAGACGGTTAATAGGGAAAGAGAGTTGTGGACCTGTTTAGGAGTACTTCTTTAGGGTGATTCCAATCTTCTTTCTCAGGATATCAGCAGTGAAGTCCAATAGTAAACACCAAACACAAGTCAGTATCAGCAATCCCGTCCTACATCAAACATCAAACACAAATGAGTAGCTGCAGCTCCATCCAGGAGAATCTGCAAGTGACAGATTCTAAGCTCCACTAAAGTGACATCAGAGAGTGTGTTTCTCTCTAAAAAGGAAAGACCAGCAAAAACCAGTGAAGCATTGCAAGGGTAGTGAAGACCACCAAAGTGTTGCAGAGAATAACAATAGAAGACTGTCCTCTTATTGTCTGTGAGGTTATATTTCTCTTCTTTCTGAACATTGCATTCCCTCTCAAGCATTCTCTCCCCAAAATGTCCTAGACCCTCTCACATGTCTACTTCAGCAAAATATCCTCTCATGTGTTTGCATCAGCAAAAACTCTCTCTCACAAGACAGCTTCCAGAAATATATCACGTGACACAACTCAATCTCCAAAGAAACCAGAAATTTCTACTTCAAGGACAGATTACTTCTTCTGAAATTTTTGACAGAAGGAACTTTTAATGTTTGATAATTCACAATCAAAGAGAGTTTGCTAATGCAAATTACAAGTGTTTAAAAAAACTTTTTATTAATACTTAGTCACTTATATTTACATCTATACTGTGATATGGTCTATGCTTGATAAAGAGAACTCAGTAGAAGAATTGAACCTAGAAAGACGTAGGAGGGAAAGAATCCAGAAAGACATATTCTTGTTGCTGCCTTGTATACAGCAAACAAATAAACAAACAACAACAATGAACCTCAGCTCTTGCTTCAAAGGGAATAAGAATTTTCTGGAGCAAATTCTGAGAGAACATAGCCTTGGAAACACAAGTTACTCTAGGTTTCATGTTCCAACTTGGAAGTGTTGTGATTGAGTTTTTATAGTAAGAAAGCAATGAAAGGTTTGAATCAAGGCAGTTTAAAAACACATTGGTGGAAACATTAAATGATCAATTAGAACACGTTGAGAAATCTCAGGTATACTGTCAGATGTTGTATGACAACTTTCATAGCCATTCTATCAGGAGGAGAATAGGAATTTGTTAATTTACTACATTCTAGAGGCTTCAATCTGTTTATTGAGATGGTAGGTCTGATGGTAGGTTAGCAAGAAATGGCTAAGTAGCTACAGATAACCCCAAAGAAATTGTGATTCATTTGATAACATTTCAAACCCTTCATCTATGTTTTATCAATCAACTTATGTAGTCAGCTACTTCCAGAAATTCTTCACAGTGTTATCAGTGTGCAAGCGTGTGTATGTGTGCGTGTTCCTAAACATACATGTATAATCTCATCAGTTGTTATAATGTTACTTGTGTGTATGTTTTCAGAAATGTCCATTTAATATTGAATAACCAATTGCTGTGCTCTTCCCACAGGAAGACTATTTCTACACCTCTCAGCATTCCTTAGTTGCCTGTAGTTCTTGATCTAGTGTTGAGAATTTCTGAGCTTTCCTCTGTCCATGGAAGCGCATCTATTGTTGCTGACCCTGATTGTAAAGCCATCATGTAAGACATCATGGGTATAGTTCCTCTGATATTTCTTGGAGACATACTCTCACAGGAGACTTCCTATTCCACTGGATTTTACAAGGTTTGCACTCATTCTTCCACAATGATGCCTGAGCCTTAGGTGGAGGTTGTGTTGCAGTCAGTAGGGAAACAATTAAGTGGAGCTTTATGCCCTCAAGAACTCTAGGGTGTACTATATTCTACTAACCTGCCTAGGTATCCAATAAGTTTCCTATTTCAAAACCAGTAACCTTGAGTTTTTAATCTCACAAACCTGGCTTAAGAAACCAGGAAAAGGAAAGGTTAGCAATAGAAAATTTTTGTTTCTATCTTATGCATGTGTCCTAGAAGTTAGACACTTAAATAAAAGGTAAACATAGCTGTACTTAAATCTTATGTTGGCATTTGCTGAATTCTATTTTTTTATTCTTACAACTGTGATACAAAAATGAGTTTAGAAAAAATATTCCAAAATCGTTTTTGCAGAAGTCTATCTGTGAAAATGTCAAAAGTATTTGAATTGTGCACTATTATAGGGAAGTTAATTTGTAGCAAGATTTTTTAGTTTTCTCAGTCTCCAATTTATAGTATTTTTGTGTTTCCCTTCAATTTTATATTACCATTGCAATTTTTAAATTAATTGCAAAGAGTGGCTCATGATACAATAATTGCAATGTTAATATTAAATTGAAATAAAATCACACTGTAGATAGTCATTATTCCTTGGACATTTGCATATATATTTGCATAATAAACATGTATTCTATGTTCCGTTGAGAAACAAGTGAGTAATAGTTGTCAAATTAAAGATTATAATCTTGGGAGGAAAAGTTACACAGTATAAATTACTGATGTCAATTTGTTATCTAAACTCATGACAAATGTTAACATTGAAGTATAGGTAAGTCATATTATATTTGTTTAGTTTTTAAACTGTTGAATACAATAGATATGCTTTTATTGATAGTATATTTTATAACAATTAGGATTCATATTACTGAAATGATCCTTACCACTTATCAGATTGTATATGCCATCAAAGTAAATATCCAATTTCCTTTTCTTGACAGATGAACTCTATTATACCAGATTCTTCCCCTAGCAATGCTCATGATTGTTGTTAATTTTAGCCTGCTAGCAATTAAGAATGCTAGTTTCTCACCATCTGCAGAAGAGCTATTCATTAGGTAGGCCACCAGGAGAAACAGACAAGTGTCTAAGGATAGATAATTGAAAGTCACTGCAATTCCACTCAAATGCTCTGCCCACCTGCCAAGCTCCTTGGCATAACAAAATTATCTTTTTCTGTCAATTTTTACTTTTCCAGTAGCTCAGGAGATTCTGAGACATTATCAAACTCCTAAACTCTTACAAATTAAGTCTGAGCACATCCAAGCACTCCGTTTCTCAGCAAAATTGACTCGTTTGCAAAATAAAAATAAAAATAAAATTTGCTTGACACTTCGGAGTGTCTTAAAGTAAACATGTAAATTAGAAACTTCTCTTTCACAGAGTTGCTTCGTTTTAAGGAGATGGAAGAAGCAGTGAGTCTAGAGCTATTTAAATGAGTTCCTCCTAAGTGGGACCCTGCCAAAAGTATCAACCCCTGGTCTCTGCTCTTTCTTTTGTCCCCTTCAACCTTTCTGTCATTGTGTTCTCTCCAAGTGTCCTGTTTATTCAGAATTTAGTCCAAGACCTGGCAGCGGGCAAGGCAATGGAATGGTCTTTCTCAGTGGTTAACATACCATAGTCTAGGTAGAATCTTATCGCTGTGCCCATGTCTTCTTGGAGATCTTGGGTTGGTGGGGGTGGGGAGTATCACTGTTAGGATTTCGGAGTCTCTGTCATAGTAAGCTTTAACATCTAACAAATGTTTGACAAGATTGAGAGCTAGTATCTATTAAACATATCTGAATTAAAAAAATCTCTGTTTGCTTTTTTTTAATTATTTGTTCAAGAATGTATCTAGCAAACAAAGAGAATATATTGTAACTTAATGACAGTAGCAAAAACAAGGCTAAACATAACATTAAGGGAGGGATCCTTAACCTTTTAATGTTGTAAATTTTTAAATTAGTATGAAAATTAATAATTTACAAAGTGGGATAAGAATCATATGAAAATCTTAACTGAAAAGTGTCTTTGCAGACCTTAAGTCAGGCTGTTCTAAAGTAAGAAGGCAGTGAAATGGGAACTGCCCATAACAAAGATGGTGGATAGTCATGAGACTGCCTTCAACCAAGATGGTACTGAAGTTATAACATGTCATGTGACTCTTAGCTAAGACTAAGAAGCTACCGAAGTAATAGTTCCACCTGTGGAGGAAATTCACATGTTTGTTATTCTTCAAATCGGAATGGCAGAAACATAGCTTTGTATCAGCAGAGGCAAATAAACATATAAAGACAAATACATATATTTTGCTGCTTTGTGCAGAGCAATAGTGTGGTGGGTCTGAGTGGTTCTCCTTCTCCCACTGTGCTGGCGCTTCCACAATAGAAACAAACAAGAGATGAAATTTCCCAGGAAGTAGAAATTTAAGACTATCCACTGAAACAAGCAGCTAGCAGTGGCAGTGGCAGTGGCTAGCAGGTTCCATGGGAGCACAGAGCTGCAGATAGAATTGGCAGAGTAAGTTAAGTCTCAAACAAGATCTGGAGACCACAATTAAGAGTTAAAGGGGTTAAAAATTTTGAGATTGGTGGGTGGAATTGTTTCTGTCTAATGAAAATAAAGGGACTAAGAGTGGTGCAGAGACTGCTCCACCTATGGATCCATCCCATTTGCAGACATCAAACCCAGACACTATTGCTGATGCCAAGAAGCACTTGCTGACAGGAGCCTGGTGTAGTGGTCCCCTGAGAGACTCTGCCAGAGTCTGACCAGTACAGATGCGGATGCTCACAGCCAACCATCTGACTGAGCACAAAGACCTCAAGGGAAGAGTTAGAGGAAGGACTGAAGGAGCTGAAGGGGATTGCAATTCCAATAGGAAGAACAATAGTATCAACTAACCAGACGCCCTTCCTCCAGAGCTCCCAGGGAATAAACCAGCAACCAAAAATTAGACATGGAGGGATCCCACAGCTCCAGTTGTAGATGTAGCAGAGGATTGCCTTATCTGGCATCAAGGGGAAGGGAGGCCCTTCGTCCTGTGGAGGCTAGATCTCCCAGCATAGGGGGATGTTAGGATGGTGAGGCAGGAATAGGTGTGTGGGTGGAGGAGCACCCTCATAGAGGCGGGGGGGGGGGGGAAGATGGGATAGGGGGCTTGCAGAGAGCAAACCGGGAAGAGGGAAAACATTTGAAATGTAAACAAATAAAATTAATAACAACAACAACAACAGTAATAGTAATAAAAAGAGTTAAAGGGGCTGGGAACAGAAAGTGAAGGAATAAAACATTTGGATGCAAAGGTAGGGAAAAGCCTGCACATAGAAATCTTTTCCTTTCATAGGAATGAAGTTGTAAAAGGTTTTTGTTTGTTCTTTCTTTTAAAGCACAGTAAAAAAGCCATTTATAGTTATTACTTAGTAGTTATTGGGACCAAATTTAGCCTGTGAGTTCAGAAGCCTTTAAGACTGGGAGGCATCCCAGTAGGGAATCTGGAAATAGCAGTGAAGATATTACCTTCTGAGTGAGAGTAGAATCCCTATCAGCATCTTTAGGATAAATAAGTAACTAGAAGCAGACAACCATGCTAGATCACCAGATTGTCATGAGGTAAAACTAGGGGATGAGCTCTGTGCTAGCACCCAAGTTTACCTAGCCTAAGATTTTCCAGCAGCAAGAAAAAGAAATCATTTGAGAAGTCAAAGCGATCTCACCCAAGGATAAAGGTGCTAAAATGGAAGAGACAGAAAGGAGAGTCAGTCATGACTGTGAATATCTCTGTTTCCATCCTCAAGGATACCAGAGGATGGCTGTGAGCTCAGCAAGCCTTCCTTGGGACCAGAGGCCATTTACTTTGACTAGCACGGAAGCTAGGGGGATGAGAGGTGGAAGCTTACCAATTTGCTGGTGTTTGGATGCACATGTCTAGTGTAGCCATCTGAGAGCTGGAAAGTCCCTGTGGCAGCAGGTAATGTGAACCTGTAAGCTTCTAAATCCAAGTCTCCGCACCAAATGATGTGTTTTATGAATCCAGGGATATGTTTTGTAAAGCACAGCATGGTGAAGTGCAAGAGAGTACCTCAGCAGTCCCATGGTGAGGCAACCCTCCCAGGTATCAGCCATATATAGTCTAGTATAGAATAGAGTTTATTTTGGGGGCATGGGAATCAATATTAAGAAGGGAGTAGAAGTAGAGAAAGAAAGAGAACCAAAAAGGAGAGAGAGAGGGAGAGAGAGAGAGAGAGAGAGAGAGAGAGAGAGAGAGAGAGAAGAGGGTGCCTAGGAACACATGGACAGAGGTAGGGAGGGGAAAGGGGAGAGAATGAAATGAGGGTTACTGGTGAGAGAAAAGGGACAGAGAGTCAGAGTCAGAGAGAGTCAGAGAGAGAAGGAGAGGTGAAACAGTCCTTTTCATAGCAAGCCAGGTCTTCCTGGCTGTTGTTGGGTAACTGTTGGGTGGAGCATAGGAGGAATGCCAACACTTGGGAAGGCCTATGCCTTGCTGGCTCTGCTTCTGAGGTGGGAACTCTGTCACACCATTCACATGGAGAGTCACAACTATTTCCAAGAAATTAACTTTTAAACTCAAAACCAAAGTCAATCTCAAAGACCATCTTTTGGATGGACTCTTCTCACCTCCACTAGTATTTCAAAACAAGTGCAGATACATATATGCAGATAAACCACTCTTAAAAGAAAGTATCTAACTCTTCTAAATATCTGGAAAGGAGAAAATCATATAAGTTTCTAAATTGTTCCACATTTTAGTTCTGTGTCCCATTTAGGGCTGTGTATCTACTTCCTGCTTCCTGTTACTGAAACATGCCAAAATGTGTCTTTATACTCAGATGTTCAGCTGGATTTTTGTCATTCTTAGGTATTCTTAACTTGTAAAATAAAATATAAATATGTTTTAGAGCCTGGAGAGTTGGTTTGACCAGTATAGTGTCTGCTATGCAATAAGTAGGTGCTGCCTGGAATAATCAGCACCTACACTATCGTAGTATATGTTATGCAGTGCCAGCACTGGGAAATGGGGACACACAGATCCCTTTAGCTTCTCAGTTATCCACCCTAGTTAAATCTATGAGTTCCACACTTTGAGACTGTCTCAAAAAAAATAAATTATATAAGTACTGAGGGAAACTGTCATTGTCAAAACGTGCCCTCTGTGTGCATGGGTACATATATACATACACATATAATAATAATAATACCTCATGCAAACACATACACAGGCACAGAGCACTTGCACACCAATGCGTGCGAGTGTACACACACACAGACACACACACACACACACTATTTACCTTAAAGGCTTTTATATCTTGGTGGTTTCACAATCACTGAGATCTATAAAAGGAAGCTGAATGTTTCACCTCTTTTATTTGTTTGCTTTGGTTTTTAAGAAATCTTATTGCTTTGTAGTGAGAACCTACATTAGATAACTCAGTTGCTTATAATTACTTCACAGGGTGGGCAATAGTAGATTCCTAGATAAATTTTTTCCTAAGTCTAACTCCTCACAATACACTCCTGCTGTCACTGACATGAACAGAGAAATTCTAAATTTACCTTTTCCTTAAGGAAAAGGTGTGAACTAGCTTTACAGTGGTTGAAGCTTAAACTGAAATGAGTGTCTATGTATCACCTTTACATCTGCCTGTTCTGAGACTTGCTTTGTATGTTTCTAAATTTGAACATCTTGGAAATGTATAAGGACAATAGTGATCACTGTTTGGTTCCCAATGCTGCTGAATTAAGAAGGTAAAACTCCTTTTGTTTTGCTATAATTATCATAGAAAGGGTTTTGTAAAGAAGCCCTTCTTATCCAAAGCAGTTTTACTGATACATATGACTCTGTAAAGCAAGAATCTCTGCATTTGTCAATTGCTCAGTGGAGCACATGCATCCATTGGCTTTCAAGCTCTTCATGTCTCCAGACACTTGGTCTAATTGTTTTATCAGTAGATACCAGTATAAATTTTAGACACATATGAAATTCCACATCAAAATTCAGGAGCTGTACCTGTCATTTGAGAAGGTTGGTTGGCTCTCTGTTTTGCTCTGTTTTTCATGTTATTGTTATTTGGTGTGAATAAACAGAGCCATTGTCATAAATCAGGCATCCTGGCATATGAAAAGGCATCCAGATTCTATTTTTTTATTTGAAAAATGACTTTATAGGATGAGATATTGAATACATTTTGGTAGGTATTAAAGTGCAATCTATCTGTTTTTTTTTTCTGTCTATACCAGAATCACTAAGTTGAGTATCATATTAAGATCTGCATTAGTTATTCAGGTGATAGGATTTTTTTTCTTTACACCGAAAATGCCCAGAAGCATTAAATCTTTTCTGTATTCATCTTCATAACTGGGAAAAGGAACTTTGTAGTGGTTGCTTGAAAATGAAAACTGCTGAGAACTGAGGGAGAGGAGAAGCGTGCAGTTCTTTGTCCTTAGTCTCAGCTTGTGGGGTACACAATTCTACCATGAAGAATGAGTTCTGGGCCGATTTTGATTCCTTTATTATAGAAAATAGAAGTTTGAACTTGGGGCTATTTCACCTTTTTTATGACATTGTAATGTTCTGGACAGATAAATTCTAAACTCTAAGGAGCAATCTAAGACCTTTGAAACATAAAGACTGAACGTAACAATAAGTTACAAACAAAAGGAGCTTTTTACACTCTGCAGTGGGAAAGTAGCTCATCACATTGCCTTTCAAATTTCTCTTCAAAGCAGAAAAACCTTCCCAGTTGGAGTATACTGTTAATAAATTATAGTTCCAATTCCCCTGATGATTTATTGAACTATACTTGTTTTTTGATACTACCAAAAGACTTCAAGAACCTTCAAGCTCAGATGTCACATGCTGTTGGAGGTAGATAGGAAAGACTTAAATAGGAAAAAAGAGAATGCAATACAGGGAAATATGTAGGAATTAAATACAAGTTATAGGTAAGGGCATAAAAGATGGCACTCACAAGTGAATACTGCCCAAGTGGGCACATTAGAAATGGGAAGTTGAGGTCATTGCTCAATCCAACCTAGTAAAATATTCCTATGTCTTTTAATACATTACTGATTGGTATTTAAGTAGGTTTTCACAGTGGTCTTTGTAGATACGGAGGAATGATAAATGAGAGAATGCTTTTATGCTGACTGAGATAAAACGATTTTGAAGAAGTAAAATTGGTTAATCTGCTCTAAACTCCCAGGCGGGTACACACACGCTTCTTGCCAACCACCCAAATGTTTTGGATCCACGAATGAAAGACACACACACACAGGCATGCATGCGCGCATGCACACGTACAGAGAACCTTATTTTTAAATACCTTAAAATGGTTGAGCCACTCCCTAACTCCACGTGGTTAACACACACTCCCCTCCTATATTCCTGAATTAATATTTTCTAAATCTATATTTTATCTTTGCTGCACTGGACCTTGTTGGGCAGTTCTCTTGGAGCTCAATTCCTCCTGTACTTACATGGTTGCTGTCTCTCCTTCCTTTGCCTTTCTGGTGCGGTCCTTTTCTTAAGTCCTTGTCATGGCGGAAACACCTCTTCCTTCTTCCTTTGTTCTTTCCCTCGAATACTAAAAGTCCTGCCTCTATCTCTCTGCCCAGGCATTAGCCACTGGTAACTTTATTGACCAGTCAAAAGCCAACTGGAGACAGGTTTCCTTTAGTCCTATGTATGGGACACTGCAAACAGGTTTTGGGTAACATAATTAGCATGACAACACAAGCCGTTATATATTTTCCTAGCATTTTAAAAGGGTTCATTTTCGATCCATTGTTGATAATGTTACAAAGGTCCAGAAAACATCTTTGGTGGCATACCTCCATAAAGGCAATGCTATCAGTGTACAGCTCAATGAAGATTTGACTGAAAATTAATGCTAGCCATGCAGCCTAGGCAAAAGTGAGAGCAATGCTAATGCCTCTGGAGACAGGTTTTCCAAATCGTCTGTTACAAATAGAAAGTACCCTTTTAAAATGTTCAGATTTAACATAATCAGATTTATGTTTAAGAAATCAAAACAATAGCCATAGGCTTATAGGTCCACACATAGAAGAGAGATAAGTCAAATTTTCACTTTAATCTTCATTTACAAGATTCCAATCTGGATGGACAAGATGTAAAACAATAGTAAAATAAATATCCCATTGACCTATTAAGACTAAAACAGGATGTGAAACTCACCTATAAGAACATCTTTTTTTTTTTCTTTCTTTTTTTTTTTTTAATTGGATGATTTATTTACATTTCCTATGTTGTCCCCTTACCCCATCCCCCACCACCCCCTCAGAACCCCCAATCCCCTCACCCCTCCTCCTTCTTCTTTGTGGATGTAACCTCTATCTACACCCCCCCACTCCCACCTCCCCACCCTCAAAATTCCCACCCCCTGGGGGTTTCCAGCCTTCCTGAGGTCAAGGTTCTCTTCTTCCACCTATGCCCAGCAGGGCCCTCCACTTTTACATATTCAGCTGAAGCCCTGGATCCCCCCCTAAGTGCTCCCAGGCTGGTGGTTTAGACCCTGGGAGCTGTGGTTGGTTGGTATTGTTGCTCTCCTCATGGTGCCACAAACCCTTTCAGCTCCTTCAGTCTTCACTCTAACTCCTCTATTGAGAACCCCATGATCAGTTCAATGGCTAGTTGTGAGCATCTGCCTCTGAATATGTCTGACTCTTGAAGGCCTCTGAGGAGATATCCATATCAGGCTCTTATCAGCATGCACTTCCTGTCTTCCACATCAGCATCTACCTTTGGTGATTGCACATGGGATAGATACTCAGGTGGGGTGGTCTTGAGACGGCCCCTCCTTCAGTTTCTGTCCCTCACTTTGTCTCCATATTTGCTCCCTTGAGTATTTTGTTGCTCCTTCTAAGAAGGACCGAATCACCCTCACTTGGTCTTCCTTCTTTATGGGCTTCATGTGGCCTGTGAGTTGCATCTTGGGCATTTCAAGGTTCTAGGCTAATATCCAATAATCAGTGAGTGAATACCATGTGTCTTCTTTTGTGATTGGCTTACCTCACTCAGGATGATAATTTCTAGTTCCATCCATTTACCTAGGAACCTCTCGAATTCATTGTTTTTAATAGCTGAGTAATACTCCATTGTGTAAATATACCACATTTTTTGAATCCATTCCTCAGTTGAAGGACATCTGGGTTCTTTCCAGCTCCTGGCTATTATAAATAAGGCTGCTATGAACATAGTTGAGCATATGTCCTTGTTATATGTTCGAGCATCTTCTGGGTATATGCCTAGGAGTGGTATAGCTGGATCCTCAGGTAATGCTATGTCCTAAGGAGAGTATCATAAGGAGAGTTTTCTTTTTTATTGTTTTGTTTGCTTCCAAAACAAAACCCACAACCAGAGAAAAAATGATGGTAGATCTTATGAGCAGACGCTGTTATGAGACTTTCTACCACAATCTTGAACATTGTTACATTGCTTTTATTTGTTTGTTTTACATTATTTAGGATGGGTAAGGGTAGTAGGTATCTTGGGCATGCTGTGGCACTTACATGGTGGTCAGAGCCAACTCACAGTGGTTGTTTCTCTTATTACATATGGGTCCTACAGATGAAACTTGGATCATCAATCTTTGCAGAAAACATCTTTGCCCACTGATCAACCTCACTGGCTTTGTTGGTTAGCTCTACTATTCCTATCTTCTATTGTCAGTAATATGCTTTTGATTTTTCATAATTAATGAAGTTTGTTTTTTTTTTACACAAAACCAAAGGTTTACACAGAAAACAGAAAAACTGCCAGTTCTTGCTCAAATAACATTGCACTGCAAAAGTCGGGTACTGTTGGCCTACAATCTTTGAAAAATAAATCTGTGGCCCTTCTAAGACATGAACTTGCTGAGAATGTCCCACAGTCTTTACATTGTAGCCTCCCATATTTCTCTCAGTCAAGATTTAGTTATAGGTTTGTATTATTTATTTCATAAATAATGGGCTGCTGGAATACAGTTGCTAGTTCGCCATGCAGCCTTAGAAAGTGAGGGGAGAATAAGAAGCTAAAATATATAAATTACAATGAGCACTTGCAAATGAGTGCAGACATAGTGTCTTTATCAAAAGTAGTTACTAGACTTTATGCCTTCTCCTACTTTCAGTGGTTCCACATTAAAATAAACAAACAAACAAACAAACAAAAGAAAAACCGCTTTTTGAGAAAGATCAATTTTTGTGTCTTTCCACTGAGTTGTCATATGGGAATTTGTCTTCAATATCTACTATATCAAGAAAAATTCTCCGCTTAACTTACCAGATTTCATGAGAAGGCTTTACCTCTGGATTATCATTACATGCTTACCATGAAATATATTTTGTGGTATTGAATAAAATATTCTAGCACCTGGAACTCATGATGAACATTTTCCTGACTCTACTGTTTTGTGGTTAATGCTACAGAGTCTACCTACTGAGGTAGTAACGTTTTTGTTAAACTGTTAATACTGAGAATCCAGGGTTTTAGAAGTTTGGAAAGCTTCTTCCTGTTATTTGACAATGAGATGTTTCCCCATAAAACCTCTTTTGAACTCTTGGTCCACAGCTGCTTGTCTTGTTTTGGAAGGTAGTTTGGGAATCAGAGACTCATTGAAAGAAGTGCTACATTCAGGACAGACTTTGAGATTTTTATAATCTGAGCCCTAACTATTAACACCTTGTTTCCTGGTTTGACAAGAAAAAAGGAGATGAGGTCTTACAGAATCACACTCCTGTTACCACCACGGAGACAACGGTTATAAGTCCTTACTCCATAGGGACAAGAGAGGAATTTCAAACACACGAACAGGTCATGCCTTTCTGTTCATTATGTGGAACTGTTATAGAACTAAACTGAAGAGTCACAAGTCAGAGGGTGATAACTAGGATGTAGAACTGATACTAGTTCTTTGAGCTGAGATTATTATAGAGTATGACATTGGGCACTTGATAATGAAATGTTTTTCATCTACATTTTGTCTATATTCTATGATAGATTACAGTTGAAACTTACATAAAATCATTTTAAATTATATATATATATATATATATATATATATATATATATATATATATATAACTAGATGCTCCAGTTTTCAAATATTTCTTAGAGTACCAGATGGAACTACTGACTTGTTATTAAGAAACTAGATATGTCAAATTTATGGAATGTAGCTTCAAAAAGTTTGTAAAGACTGTGCCTCACTACTAATAAAGAGCTTCTTAGTGAAGCACAATTGTCTTCCAAGTGAAACTATTTTGATGAAGGAAGATTCCTTGCTAGATCAAACGTGGTAGGAATGTTCACATAGTAGGTGATGAGAATCTAGCAAATCACAGAGATATTTAATTTTTAAAGTTGTGGATCATGGTGTGAAATTGTGACAAATAACTGTAGTTTGGAAAGCCAATCCATCCTTCGTTGAAATGTGTGATGGTATATGCTCAGCCAACGTCTTCTTTGCCATGTAAGAGGCAGCCTGACAGAGAGATCCAAGAGACGTTGTGCTGGATTGCTGTCATACATGAGCATTTGAAGTGATTCATTGTGTATTAATAGTGACCGCAGAACCTATCTTGTCTTTCATTGTTCTGTCTCTCTGATTGCTGGGATTCTTTTGTATTGTAGCTTCGTATCTACACACTTTGATGCCATGACTTAAAAGTACTTCAGATCATACTTCTTAGACTTTGCCACCATTGAAATATTGACAATCTACCTTGGTATAGCCCAAAGAAGAATTTCAAAGAACTGACCTTGATTCGGCCACTCCCAATTGCCTTCTAGTACACTATGGGTAAAATATGAACTTCTCATAGAGAAGGAGCTTTCTTGAGTTTTTAAAGTTGTTTCTTACACACACACACACACACACACACACACACACACCACATATGTACATTGGCACAACTCGGTTTTGTTTTATCTTCATTTTATAAGTTGTACAACAAGAGTTTCCAACCACTCTGATTTTGCTTTTCCTCAGATATACACACTAACCCTTGCCTTATTCTGGTAGGCCATTTAGATATCTATACCCTAATCCCACTTGTTCTATATCATCTTTGATCTTTTACATCATTCCTTCATTCTGTTCTCATTAGAACTACTAACTCATTAAAAAGTTATTCTCATATATATATATATATATATATATATAAATACACACACATACACACAACACACACACATATATATATATTATGTCAGCACTCAATTCCTCTAATATTTCCACAAAGTTTCTACATAATATTTGATGATATTTTGAAATTGTTGTATTTGTGAGCATACCTACCTATTCCATGTTATCTTCCTATTAGATTAAACTGATTTGACCTAAGCGCCTAGTGTTTTACAATATATTTTATATATGAATATTTTATTAAAATATTCAAATAACTGTTAATTTTAACTAATACTAAATTGCATGTTCTACTGGTGCTTGGAATATGATTTTTGTTTTTATTCAAGACTATTTTTTTTACCAATTCATTTATTTATTCACTTTACATCCTGATTGCAGTTCCACCCCTTCCTCCTCTCCTCCCAGTCCCACCCTCACCCCTTCTCCATCATACTCTCTTCCCTTATCCTCAGAGAAGAGGAGACACCTCCGATCCTTGAGTACTAACTCTCCCTGGCACATCAAGTTGCCGGCAGGTCTACTGAAGCCACACAAGGCAGTCATGCTAGGGAAAAGGGATCCAAAAGTTAGCAACAGAGCTAGAGACAGTTCCTGCTCCAGTTGTGAGGAGACCCACATGAAGACCAAGATGCACATCTGCTACAAATATATAATGGGACCTAGATTCAGCCCATGCATGCTCTTTGATTGGTAGGTCATTCTCTGTAAGCTCCCATGATCCCTGGTTAATTGACTCTGTAGGTCTTCTTGTAGTGTTCTTGACCCTCCAGCTCCCTCAATTCTTATCCCAACTCTTCCACACGATTCCCTGAGCTCCACCTAATGTTTGGCTGTGGGGGTCTGCATCTGCTTCCATCAGCTACTAGATGAAACTTCTCAGAAGACAGTTATGATAGGCCCCTGTCTGCAAGTATAGGAGAATATCATTGATAGTGTCAAGGTTGACCTTCTGCTATGGGATGGGTTACAAGTTGGGCCAGTCATTGGTTGGTTATTCCCTCAACCTCTGCTCCACCTTTATCCCTGACAGATTTAGTTTTAGGACTAACTTACTTTTCTACTGCCATAGTAACACACCATTATGGAGGTACCTTCTACAGAAAATAATTTACTCGAGGCTTACAGTTACAGAGAGTTGGAGTCTATAACAATCATGGCAACTAGCACAACAACATTAGATAGAGCAGCAGGCATGGCGCTGTAGCAGCATTTGAGAGCTCACATCTTAATCCAGAAGCATGAGGCAGAGGAAGTTAACTAGGAGTGACACAACTCTTTTGAAACTTCGAAGCCTACCCACAGTAATATGCCTCCTCCAAAAATGCCACACCTCCTATATTTTCCAAATAGCTTCACAAACTTGGTACTAAGTATTTAAATATATGAGATTTTGAGAGACATTCTCATTCAAATCACCACAGGTTGTAAGTTTCAAAAGAACTTATAGGAATCTACTCACAGGAAAAAGGGTAAATAGACATCAGGCTTCTTGTATTCTGGTGTATGATTAAGGATAATGATGTAAATTTTCTTGTGCAGAGAATAAAATTGAAACCTTGGAATGAATAACATCGTCTAGGTAGGGAATGTACACAAAGTAAAATAGATTAAGAAAAAAATGCATCATTTTTAAGTAAATGCCTGGACAAGGAAAAAATTCAACAACAGAGACTTTAGGGTGACCAGAGGTATAAGAAGAAAGCAATAAGCAAAAGTGAAGGGCAACAGAATTTTGAGGAGGATGTACCAACTAAACATGTCTAAGAAGCAAATAATGAGAAACACGCACATATAAATCAAAACATTCATTTCAGAATCATTTGCAATACTGAATTCTTTCCATTTACTTTCTCCCTTCCCTCTCCCTCTCCCTCTCCCTCTCCCTC
>NW_021620923.1:7932438-7975771 GCF_004785775.1 Grammomys surdaster
CTCCCTCTCCCTCTCCCTCCCTCTCCCTCTCTCTCTCCCTCTCCCCTCTCCCCCTCCCCCTCCCCCCCTCTGTGTATGTGGAGTTCAGAAGACAATTTCTGGGATTTATTTTTCCTCCTGTGGGATCTGGAGTTCAAACTCTTACTGTCAAGATTTGGCAGCAAATATATTTATCTACTAAGTCATCTCTCTGTCCCTGAAATTGTAACCAAATGTTTCTGTGAAATAAGAAGAAAATAAAGCCAAATATTCAAGTGATTTGAGGAGTGAATGGGGGGAAAATAACTAAAATCATGCATTCGAAGAACATCTGAGGTAAGTGCATATCAACTTGTCGGTGGCAACAGTGTTTTTGTGTGATTTATGGAAGCCTATTGCAAAGAAAGAAAGTTTGAACATTTTGTTTAATCTCCATATGCTTGAAGCAAATTCAAACTTTGATGTATATTTTTATGTGGGTTCTTTTCTTTCTTTGCATTTAATGTTCTTTGTTTCATAACATCTGTTTTCTCTCCTTGGTGCTTTAGTAACAGGCAGAGGATAACAGGGAATCATCTAGGGACTGACACTGAATTTAATTCAACCGAGATTGAAACTCCAAATTTGCCTTTAATTTGAACTAGCTGTGTCTTTCTGATGAATTTGCTTACCTGTAAAATAACAAGATATTATAAACTCACTAAGCATCTTTCAGTGATTCCAGATTCCTTCCATGTGAAGATTTTAATTCTCTTATGGACACTCACTCTGAGCTGTCTGCATTCCCTTTTTACTTCTAAAATAAGGCATAGGTGAGCAATTAACCAACCTTCTACGAAGCTTTATAATTTAATTATTGGAAATCTATTTCTTTAGAATTTATCATCACAGAAAATAGTTAGCAGGCTATATTTTTTATATAGACTTAATGTTCTTTAAATAAGTTGACTTTTTATTCAGATAAGAGTCATCCTCAGATGAAAGTTGATTGATTCAAGCAAAACCAGCTAAGAGCATATTGCTTTTTAAAGAAAATCTATCATTTTATATATTTTATAAATTAACAATACTACAAAAGACTACCATTGTAGTTTCCATATAAGAAAAACCGCAGTTATACTGATATACAGTTGAGCCTGTATCTTTAATTATGACCTTCATAACAAGAATGACTCTCTTCTGTGATGACTAGAAACAAAGAAAGACTTTTTTAGAGATCACAATTTGATTCTTTTTTTCAAGCTGTAATTTCAAATCTCCAACGTATCAAAAATAAATATATGTGTATGAGATAAGACAAACAACATAGCCACCCACTTGGGTTTTTTGTTTGTTTGTTTGTTTGTTTGTTTTTGATACCAATAGAGTTCTCCAACATTTCTTTCTGTGTAGGTAAAATTAAGATGTGTAGCTAAATTTTTATCAGACATATATTTCACTTTTTTCAATGTAATTTCTTTTCATGTTTTTCAAAGAAAGAACAGTCAAGTTCAGTGAGGCCTTGTTCTGTCATATTGTTTGTAGTTTCCATGAGACCAAAATAAAGCCAGGGATATCTTCATTAGTAATTTGTTACATAACTCAAAGATTTTTCCCATGGACTAAATGATATTGCTTAAATGCTACATTATAGAATTGAGAGTATTTATTACAATAATGAACACACATAGATATTTTCTATTTGAAATGTGTTAAGGATGATGACAAACAAAATCAACAACGAATTTTGCCACTGGAGTCAGAAGGAACTGGCTCTGGAAAGCTTTGTGTACACCTACTATATCAGGGTTATTTTCATTCAAGAAATTACATTGAGAAAAGTGAAATATACTTCTGATGGCTATTTGGTCATAACTCCTAATCTTACCTACACAGAAGGAAATAAAGATATATAATTTTAATACCTTCTTAGGACCACCCCATTTTAGAGACCCCATCCAGGACTAGAATCTAATCTAACTCTTTTAACCATTTCATACCAGTAAGTACCCACAGCAATGTATCAAGTAAGTCTTATGAGCTGCTTCACAATACAAATGTAGACAGAGTTCCCTGGATTCCATTCAGTGGGCCTTGGAAGTATTTATAATCTCTGATAATGCAATGGATGTTTAAGAGGATAATTTTCCAATGATCACTCATTGTTCATTACCAGAGGTAGGTCTTACTTGGACTGGATTTGGTTGGTTCTTTCAAGATTAGTGTACATTGCATTCTGAGAGCATACTGAGCATGGGATTCTCGTATTATCATTAAGAGCGGATGCTGTTTTGTTCTTACAGCTTTTACTAAGCATAGTTACTGCTCCTAAAGAGTAAATGCCCAGATAGAAAATCTTACTGTAATATGAGATGGAACGTATGTATTTATGTGTACCTGTATTTTCTCAGTATCAGTGTTTCCGCTGAGAAAATCTTGAACACATCAAGATTGCCTTTTTCTAAAATTACAAACTGCAAATTTTTGAACCCGCTTTCATAGCAAGTGGAGGTAGAAATGCAATGTGTTTTTTGTCTTAAATAACCCAATCCAAGCTCTGATGAAATATTTCATATTCTTTACAAAATTGATACTTACAGAGAAAATTTTGACATAAATATTCAGTATTACATGTTCTGTGGGGCACCTTAATATACATATTAGAAATTATATATGTTTGTACACAGGTGATATCAATGTTTTGAGTTCACCAAAAACCATATGGTGAAACTAGTAAATAAATTAATAATGATGGAATTAGAAGGTGGAACACTGAGAGTTGTTTTCACTGCTTTTCCTGGTGCAATTGTAATCTTTTGAAAGATGTTCTCCCCACCAAGCAAGCGCATAGCCCTAAGGTATCATCTATAAACTAGCAAATGGGCTTTTATCAAACCAAGTGCTGTGACACTCTGATGTGAAAAGTCTCTGGATCTAGATCTATGATAAATAAATATAGTTTACCTATATGATAATTAAATATATAGTTTACCTAGTCTGTGCCATTTTGTTATAGCAGAAAAACAATTATGCATAGGGGTATATATGAAAATAAATGTATAACTATAATATGCATAATTGCTGTCTACTGCTTTGTTACATGGAGGCATAGATAATGTTCCCCTTTTGACTCTTGTTGGATAGTTTATTCAAGTTCCTTAGGTTATATAGGTCTTAATTATTGAATGCATAAAACTCCCATGATATTTTACAGATATTTGTTAGCATTAAATGAGAGAAAAGAGGTAAAATTGTTGATAACATTCTTAGGAAAAGTCTCTTGATAACCATTATTAATTGGTAAGTGAGATTTCATTTTAGACTGCGTCAATGCAATTATGAAGAGAATCATTACATTAGGAAGATACTCCATTACAGGCATAAGTACTAGTGAGAATAGCCTGAGCCATGGGATCACAAAAACTTCTTACTATTAGCAAAAAGCTTAATGACAGTCTTTTTTTTTTTTTTGGTATTTTATCTGACTAACTTCCATATGTTAATGGAGACGAAAACATTTCTGAAAGGAATAGTATGTTTGCTCTACCTTCAAGAGATGAGGTCTGTAAGGGGAGAGTGAAGGAGCGCTCAGAATATCAGAGCGTACATTAATAGTTCATGGGACACACAGTCAGGTGAAGACTGCTCCTACAAAGAAAACATTCATATTATTGTTATAATGGGAATGAGAGGATGATAATAAAGAAAAATCTACTGTATGATGCCTAGTTTATGACAACACATTCTCACATGCTAAGACTTCTCTAGATAGAATTCTCCAGGTAGTATCTTCATTGTTTGCAACTTATATAATTGATATTTTTGTTTGATCAGGTTCCTGAAACGCCCCCATGAATGTAGCCACACACACACACACACACACACACGCACAGGCACATGCACTCACACGCACACACACATTCCCATGACCAAATGCCCCAAAAGTAGCCATCTCAAATCAGAGTCGCCACCTTACTGATGTGACATTGGAAACTTTTATAGATTTATTTATAGATCAAGCCTATGGGGTTATTTCAGTTCTTTTTCTGATGACATAATACAAATGTCCTTTTAAAATGACTGTATGCATAATCTACCCAAGGCAGAGCTAACAATGTATAGAGAACAACAAAAACAAATTATGACCTCCAATTCTACTTTTCTAGGTCCTTCTAAATTATCTCATTGTCCTTTGTCACTTTGTTCTTTTATTGCAGCCAAAGCACCTAGCCAACATGGCAACATCTTCTTCCTTCATCTGCTCAATGGTATAAACTGCCCTTAACCAATTCTTGTACTCCAAGACATTGAACTACTATTTAATCAACTAATAGAAAATGTCTATCCTTCAGTGTACTAGCATTCCGTCAGTGTGGTAAAATTATTGAGATAGCAATAAAAAATATCTAAGGGGTTATATGTCCACATTTTCTAGTCCATAATTGATTTGCTCTATTTATTTGGCCCTGTGACAACACAGGGGATCATAGTAAGAATGTGTTACACAGAACACTTGTTCATCTGATGATAATCCAGAAAAAAAAAAAAAAGAGAGAAGCAGAAACACACTAGAGTCCCAATACTCTTTTAAGGACATGGCCGTAATGACATGACTTGCTCTCACTAAGTGCTATCTCCTGGATATTCCAGGACCTTCTGATGACACCACAGCCAAGCATTTAGCCAGTGGACTTTTCGGAGGTGGTTCCTAAATAAAATATCCTTGTTTTGCATCCTAAAAGTTTAAGTCATCCTCTTCAAATGAAATGGATTTTTATCTACCTCCAGGAGTCTCTAAAAATCTTAACCTATTTGACATTGTTCAGAAGCACCTTCTGAGGCTAAGGTCAAACTGGGCTGTGAGCCACTTTTAAAAACAATTATGTACTTCTGAGATTGCACAGTATAAATATCTCCAATTCAAAGAGAAGGAAAGACTAGAACAGTAATTAGAATAAACGAGGCACCAAACCACAGAACTAGACTACTCTGTGGGTAGAAGAATGGTTTATTTGGAGACAAATTGCTGAGCTATCCCATGAGACTAGAAAACAGCAACTCTACAAGAAAGCAAACAAATGTTCTATGATAGTCGGTAAGGTATGTGTGTGTTGCAGGGAGTGTCTTTGAGCTATTGCAGCCTGTTTGCATTAATTGGTAACTACACGGACTCTGCCTCCATCAGTTGACCATCAGGGACAGAAAATGGAAGTGATGGTTTTCTTGACAAATAGAAACTCACATTATAAGATTTCTGAGGAACACTGAGTTCAGGTACCCAACAATTATCCTTCTGTTTATCCTGCAAGGATCTGGCCTGGGTTTGTCATGTTGGTGCCATATCAGCACAGTCATTCAGGAACCTGTGTTGTGACCCGACAATCTGTAGGGAAATATCAAAGCAGAACTGAAACAAAGAAATCCAACCAATAAATCTAGGATCAAGGGCACTTGGGAGTATATTAAGCTCCAAAAAGCTTAGGCAATCCTGCCCCTGTGGATTTAGTGATTACAGTATACATGGCCAGTCTTTTAGACTGATTTCACTCACTGTCTATAGTTTTTTCCCAAGCTTGTCATCTATAACATCCTGGGGTCTATTTTGCAACCTCAGCTTCGCTCTTGAAGCTTCACATACCATCCTGCCAGGTGCTGATTTTGGAGCTTCTAATGGCCTGGTCTCCCAAGCTTACCTTTGAAAGCTCTGTGTAAACTCAGAGGAACCCCAAACTTCAGCCTTTTGCGTGCCTTCAAAACCAGTATCATGGAAAAGACTACACTCCACTTCTGTGAACTGCAAAGGGGCTTGCTGGATACAAGCATCTGAGTGCCTTTACAGCGGAATGTAGATAAGAAATTCTAGAAAAACAAATCTTAAGAATGCTCCTTTGGAGTAGCATGCCCCGGGGCTTTCTTATCAAATGACAGTACTTGAAATGAGTTTAAAGCTTTGTACCAGTGAGCATGTGTTAGAAAACAACCTACTGAGTCTAAAGATGACCTCAAGCTATCTTTTTTCTTGTCCTGGTATAAAGTACCTGCCTCTTTCAATGGTGTTCATCTATAGTAACTGCTAATTTACTTTGCTTCTCACCACACAGCATGTTTTGCTTTTCAATATTTTCTGCTATGCAGTTTTTTTGTTGTTTTTTTTGTTTTTGTTTTGTTTTTGTTTTTGATTCTTGCTATCCATTAGATATGAAACATCATCTCATAAAAGACTCAGGTGTTGAAAGCCTGTTTCTTGAGCTGATGGATCCAATTCTTAAAATCTCATGAGGGCTCTTACTGTAATGGATTAATACAACGATGGATGCATGAGATAATCTCATTGTAGGAAGATAGGACTACTTAGAAAAAAAGCAGCCCTCAGGATATTCGCTTCACTTATACTTTGCCCATGATCCCTTTCTCTCTCATATTCTCTGCTTTTCAACTGCCATGAGGAATGATCCTCTGCTTCAGCTCAAGTCTAAAGGAAGGAGACAATCACACTGTTAATTCTATCTGTAAATTTTATCAAACAAGCCAAGAGTCCTGTGCTTTCCTCTAAATGATGTTTTACTAAGAAGTTTCTACTGAGAGATTAGTTTAGGTTATGACTGTTAAAAGCATCCATTCAGGAAGAACTAGAGCAGTGACATAATGTAACTAAGTTCTTTGTCAGAGTAGCATCTAGAACATCTGTTGTAATTGCTAGTAATGTATAAATTTCCATGAGCTGTGGTTTGGGTAAAAAAAAAAAAAAAAATGGTCCCCATAGGCTCATTGGAAATAATAGCTCTATTTGAAAGAATTAGATTGTGTGACAGTGTTGGAGAACATACCTCACTGGGGGTGGGTTTTGAGGTTTCAAATGCCCGATCCAATCACAGTGTCTTTATCTTCCTGCTGCCTGCCAATGTGGATGTAGAACTCTAACCTTCCTCTTCAGCATCATGCCTGCTTCGGTGTGGCCATGCTTCTTGCCATGATAGTAGTGGACTAAAGGTCTGAATGTAAGCAAGCCTCAGTTAAATGCTGTGCTCACAGTGCACCTTCAACAGAATAGAAAGTTTAATAAAACCCAGTGGGAACACCACAAGCATAACAACATTTATGCTTTCTACACTTCTGCCACAAACTGATCTTCCAGCTACACATCAGAATTCTTACATAATTCTGTTTACAAAATCCTAAGACTTCTGCCACCTATGTTTAAAACTCTTCCTACAAAACCAAGTCAGAATTTTTCCTTATCACTTTGATTATGATCAGAGCAGAAAGTATCTTGATCTGTACCAATTTTCTGCATTTTAAGATTTTTGTTATTGTGACATAATATGTGATATTATCAATTTTAAGGGGAGGAGGTTTATCTTGGTTCGTGGTTTCAGAAATTTTAGAGCATAGTCATTTGACACTGTAGCCAATGACCTACGTTCAATTCATACTGTACATCATTCTAGGAGTATATTCAGAGAGAGTTCTATTTACTTCCTGAAGATGGTGAGGTGAGTGAGAGAGACATGAAGCACTGGAATCCTAATATTCATTATTAACTTATTTTCTCATCACTTGAGGGGACATAGTCAATCATGACAGAGATAGAATGGGTTTGGGAGACACTCCTGTCCTTAGCAGGACATTATGAAAGTACTTGTTCATATCTTAGCAGAGAAGGAAACCTAGAGCTTTGTTGAAAATCAGGGATAGGCTAAAACTCATGAGGCCTACTCTTCAGCACCACACTTTCTCATCTCAACCTTATGCCTTAAAGTTCCACAACTTCCATTGAATAGTGCCACTAGGTGGACACTAACATTCAAAAACATATCTGTGGGGGACTCTAGACATTTAATCCATAAAATTCTGCCCCTGACAGAATTTTGGCTTATTATTTTCTAATAATTGAAAATGTATTAGTCTAACTTCAAATGCTTCTATATTACTAGAACATCAGTGCTGTTCAATGGACCAAATCGAAAGTATCTCCTGCAATTTTTGGCAATTTCTTAACTGTGAGCCACTATAGAATAACAAAAAGGAAACAAGTTTTATGCTATTCAATACCCATTGACATTCAATAAATGAGCATTCTCTTTTTAAAGTGGAGTGCTAAAGACATAGTAAAGAAATTATTAATAGTATTAATAATAATAATAATAACGATACCCAGTAGGGAAAACACCAAGTCATCAATCTGAGGCTACAATGGTCCCAAGTAGTCGAATCCTTACGTATCTGTTGGCCTGCATATTTGAACAGGCTTTACTTCGTACCTGAAACTTTCCTCAGCCAAAGTCCTTCATATCTTTAATTTCTAATACTCTGAGATCACCATTGCCATAAGGATTCACCTTCCTATTTTCTACCAAAGCATTGTCAGAGGTTACCTGCAAGTAATCTGCCCCTCCATTTCCTGTGCTCAGAAGCTTCCTGGAGTCTTAATGTAAGCCTCTCTGAATCCGTTGTTCTCATAGACGACAGAGCTGTCAAAGCATCACTATATGGCTATTGCTGCCAAGTTTTCTGGGTAACTCTAGATGTAGGCTCATATCCTTTGACACCAGCCATAGTGAGTCCTGGTTTCCATTCTAGATGGTTTGATTTGTACATGGAATAATGAAGGCTTTTGTGGAGTGGGAGAGCAGGTTCCTCTCTTTTAATTGTTTTTTCTCCTTAAAGAGAATGGATATTTTACATGCAACCATTCCAAAGCCCAAATTCGATGCTGCCTTAAAATTTTCTTTCTTAAATAAAAGTCTATTAATTTTTTTAAATTTTGGACTCACTCAACTCTTAAATACACATGTAGAATATACCCAATTAATGTATACGGAGGAGTCATGTATCCAGTTAATTGCCAGAATGTAATAAAATGGCCTCAAGTTAGATTCCCCCAAATAGTAACACTCCCTAGTGAGATGTCAGGAGCGTGTATTATGCATGTTTCTATTGCTCTTTGAGCCTTCCATGCTTTCGGCAGAATCACCCATTAAGCTCTGCTTAGAGTGTTCCACACCTTCTCTGGTTCACAACTCCAAGTTTCCCTTCCTTCCTACAAACCTGTTCCCAAAGGCTACAAATCACATGATCTAGGTCATTACAGCAACAACTTAATAATTCAGTGATAAATTCTCATAGCTTCAATCAGATACCTGACAAGAAGCAATCAAAAGTAAAAGGCATTTATTTTGGCCCATAGTTTAAGAAGACTTTGTTCCCTATAATAAAAGATGTGATGGTACAGCTTACTCTAGCAATGGGAATGGAAGTGTGAGGCTACTTGTTCATGTCTCAGTAGATCAGAACATAGAGTTTAGACCAGAAACAGAGCTGGCTCTACCTAAGATGCTTACCCCACAGCAACCTACATCCTCCACGGTAAGAGTTGTCCAAACCTAAAACACCATCAGATTAGCAACAAGCATCCAAAATATGAGCCCCCAGGAAAGATATTTCTAATTCACATCTGTTTCAAACACATGCTAAATAATTTAGTGCATTATGTGAGATTACACAGGACTAAGTCCTCATAGATGACAGAGTAGACGATAGTAGAAAATTCAAAGGACACAATTGGAGTTCATTTTAGGCTCCATTTCATACAGACTTTTCTCTGCTAAGCAAAGTCAGGTCAGTTAAGATATTATGTTACTATACACATCTTCTCCTTGTTTAGCTGGTGTTCTAGACAAACCTATTTCTTAAAATTTTAGGTGACTAAAATTCAGTAATCAAGAGATTATGGGAAATTTTCAGAGTACGGATTCACTCCCCTGTGTTCCTAAGTTTATATATGATATGAAATTTAAGTTTGTAGATACTGAAAATGTAGTAGGTGAGAGTAAACGTCAGCCATATCAACAGCTTATATCTCATTTTCTTCAATATACATGAAATGAATTCCTTTATATAACTCACCCCTTTGTTTAACCTCTTAATGAGAATTTCCCTTCTAAGTTAGGCAACAGATTCTAGGAGAAAAAGATATGCTACTTACTTCTGCTTACAGGCATACAAAATAAAACAAATTCTACATATTTTTAAATGATTCAGAGATACAATCCATAGACACACTTTTACTTTTGCGGTAAGAAAAAAAAATTAGAGCAACATTGTGATTTGTCTCCAGGCTTTACAGAGATCAATTTTTAAAAATGTAATGAAGCATCATTGAAATGATAATGTGACTTGGGATAGATTTTTTTTAGATTATGTAAATAATATGGAAAATGAGGGGGTGGCTCAGTGGTCAACAGTGGGGGCTGCTCTTGCAGAGTAAAATAACTCATTTCTCAGAATCAAGGCTGAGTGACCAATAACTACTTATAACTCCAGTTCCGCACAATTCAACACACTTGTTTTGGTGTCTATCAACCACAATTATATGCATAGAAACCTATACACTCACACATACATATATATAACTAAAAATAAAAATAAATTTTAGCAAAAGAAACCATAAAGAATATATATTGTACAATTTGCTAAAATTAGCATTAACTCTCCATTTGCATTTAGTCCATATTCTTGGCTCTGCAAACAGTAATGTTAATTGGGCAAGAAATTATTTATATGTTTTCATTGTTAAAATAGAAATTGTGTTTATACTTTTCAGTGGTTAGTTTACCTAGTAGTCAGTGAAAAACAGAACATTTTGAAAAATAAAATAAATCAATGTGTGTCTTATCTCTCTTGTGGAAGGATTTCCACGGGCTGTATACAATCTTGAAAGGAAGAAGATTCTGTACTCACCATGTTT
The DNA here is from genome assembly GCF_004785775.1 of Grammomys surdaster. Lineage (NCBI taxonomy): Eukaryota > Metazoa > Chordata > Mammalia > Rodentia > Muridae > Grammomys > Grammomys surdaster. The sequence goes on from NW_021620923.1 coordinate 7,943,144, forward strand.
GAATGTTTGTAAGAGATGTCTGAATAACTTGCAGCATAACTTAAGTCTCTTGAGGCTCATGTCTTAAGCCAGAAATGGTGACTTTGTTGTATTTGGCCATTTGAAGTTCATTTTTCCAATGATCCAGCATAGCCTTCATGGATGGATGATAAGGGAACGTGTGATATTGTTCAAATCAAGCCTGCTCGAGTTAAACAAGGAAAATGAAAAGCTAAACATGAACAGTAAGTTGTTGTTCTTTAGTTCCCGCAGCTTACATTTTGCCATTTTCAGTCAAAATAAAAACTTGACTTAGGCTTCATTGTTGTGGGGCTGAGAAACCTTCCTACAAGATAGCAGTTGATTTCAAAAATGAAGTGAATGATTCTTGGTTGAAATGAGGGTTTTTTTTAATGTGTATCTTTTTATTTTATTATATTTTTAAAACTGAGAATTAGCACAGAGAAAATGGCACAAATTTTTCTTGTCTTAAGTACCTCAGTATACAGAAGGTAGAGGCAGGTGGATATCTATGAATCTGAGGCCAGCTCTTCTACATAGTAGGTTCCAAGTCTGCCAGAGCTACCCTGTCTCATATAATACATTGAATTAAACTTTAATTAGTTAAATTTAAATGCACATTCTTTTTTTAATCCTAAAATGAGCTTAATAATAAAGTAATACATTTCACTTGTGAGAAACTAATCTAAAATGGGTCTTGGTGAGGCAGATCTTTTAATACAACTAGAGTGCCTCAGACATGGGTCATATTTGCATTGGTGACTCAACAGCAACTAAATAATTCTCACTGTAAGCATTAGGGAACAGGAGTCTTTTTAAGAACACAGGAAGAAAATAAACTTACAGTTGTGGGATAATATGAAGACATTTTTCCTGCATCATTTTGACATGTGTTGAGACAGGGAATTATATTTATTTTCGGAATAACATTTACAGCATCCCTTATGACTTCTTTATTCTCACCACTAGCATTTTAAATATTAAGTTCATCTGCTAATTGAATTTATGCCTCCTAAGGTAACCTCTGCTTTCACCGCTTTCCAACTTAATGTAATTATCTTTATATTATAAACATTCTTTTTCTTATAATTGTATAGTTTATTATTTACTCTTCAGGACAGTTTCACACTATAATTATATTATGTATGCCATTTTTGTTCCCTATTGCCCTGAAGAAAGACTGTCCTGTTCATCCATCCTGTGTTGGAATATTTTAGTTAAAATCCAGCAGCAGAGTGAATTAAAAGTTCAATGCACTGAAATTAAACTATTCTTCCACATTCTGAATTTATTATGGGAAGAAAGCCACAAGTACCATGATGAAAAAGAATTTAAATGCAGTTCATATGACTGAACTATTTTAAGTAAAGCATGATAAATATATAAGGGCATATTTTCAAAAGTTTCTTCTCATGACGGTGTCACTTAAATTGTACTAATTTACAGATTTAGTTGCTCAGGAAACACAAAGCCTTAAAAATGCATGTGTTCTGATGTTACCAAGAAATATATTGAGTAATAAAATATGAATAATATTTAACCCTGACACATTTAGAGTGTGTTTTTATACATCAGACACATATATACTGCAACTATACACTTCTATAATTCAGCATTTTATTGTTTTGTAAAATATATAATAACATGTAGAGAAAATATTTTATACATATATACTATTTGTATAAATATGAACTAAACTCAGTTAGTTTTTGTTTTATGTGTTTTAGTTTTTTAAGGTCTCACTATATATTCCTCACTGGCCTAGACCTCTCTATGCACACCAAGTTGGCCTTGAATTCATAAGAATGTGTCTGTCTTCGTTCTGAGAGAGATGAGATTAAAGGTGTGTACCACCAAACCTAGCTTCTGAATAGTACAGACTCAATGATTAAGAGAAAGTTATTATTAATTTAAAATTATATAACAAAATTATGGTCTATACATACTTAGCAAATGTTAAGGAGTAGATTGTCTTAGATTGTGTAAGAAAACTAATTATTTATGAGCCTGTGAGGAAATGATGATTCAGAAAATAGGCCAGCGAGAAGCATTTCTTCGTGGTTTTTTTCTCCAGCTTACTGAGTTCCTGCCTTGACTTCCTTAAATGATAGCATGTGCCTCCCATGACTCTGCCAACCCCTAAGACAGGGTTTCTTTGTGTATTCCTGGCTCACTCTGCAGACTAGACTGACCTCAGACATAAAGACTGCAGGTTTCTGCCTCCCAAATGCTGAGATTAAAGGTGTGTGACGTAACTGCTTTTAAATATATATAATATATATGGAATGTGACTTTTAATGTAAGCAAATAAACCCATACCTTGCCAAGTTATTTTTGGTTGGTGCTTTATCCTAGCAACAGAATAAAACTATGACTCAGTGTAAATCATTTTTATCCAAGCAATTGAGGATTAGTAACCTGTCTTCTTAGAAGGTCATGTCAAAGTAAGGTGTAAAGGAAAAGAGAAATAATCTTTAATGTGACATTTTAAGAGTTTTGTTTGTTTTAAGAAATGGTATTTTCTGACTCTTTAGATCCTTTTATTTTCAAATGTGTTTATCACTCAACAAGTCTTTGACATTGGGAAAGTAGTGTAAATAAAAAATGAGTTTGTTTTGAGAGTATACAAAAGTAATTTCTAGCTGAAGTTTCTAAGTGCTGCATTTTTAACATAACTTTTATTTTATTTACAAGCATACATAAAAATAACTGAATATGTATCCTCTATAACACTCTGGGAAAAAGTAATTTTTAGAATAAGCATAGACTGAATATTAGTCAATTTTATTCACCAAAACAAAATTTTATTTCTCCTTTCATGAGAAATTCCTGCCACAATTCTTAATTACTTCATAGTGATGGGGACTAATCTTCCTAACTCAAATGGTTACTCAAGTTTTCTTAAGAGCTTACCATTTAGAAGGCACTGTTGTTGAATTTCTTAAGAAACTGGATTAACAGAGGACCTGAAAGCATTTTAGAAATAAATGAGCAGAAATAGTAATGAAATTTTGATTTAGATGCAAAGACTAATTCTAACAGGAAAGATGACCAAAATATGTTGAACAGCATAGCAAAATCTGGCCTCTTTGGTGAAGGGTTCCTCTGGAGGAAATATTAATATTACAAAATTCTTCTATAAACTAGGAAAATAATTTTTGTATCTTTAATAGTTAAGTGAGTTTGTGGTCTTTGTTGTGCGTTGTTAGAACTCAGCTCCTAGAATGATCCAGGGCACGTGTCCTACCCTGAGTTCTAGCATCAATCTCAAGTTTCTTTATTTAAACTTAAAGCATTATTTGGACTGTTGCAATATTGCTCCCATGGAAAGCTGGATCTTTATTTGTAGGTTGAACATAAAAGAGAAAAAAATTAAATGAATATGACAAAGGTCATACAAGAGTAGAACTCGAGAGGAGAATCACAGAAGGCGACAGGAACCCAGGTGGTAAAGAAGGTACCTTGTTAATGGCTAATGGAGAGAGGTCACCAGGAAATGAAAATAAAGGAGACAGGTGACAAAATGTATAGGATAAAAAAGAAACAAAAGGTCATTCTTAATAATGATTGTGTCCTGTAACTGCCACCTTTATTTAGTTAGTTATTGATTTAATTTGGTTATACTGTAAATGGAACCCAAGCCACGCACACTCTTCCCCACTGAGCTATATCTCCAGCTGTGCCTCCTCTATAAACTGCTGAAGTATGTATTGTAACGAATAAACAACTATGATGAATTGCTTACAGTGATATTAATATTAAAAGCATGTCAGACTCTAAATGTCCTTTAACACAGTAAGTGATTCTACTTCTTTTGAGTATATTAACTATCTCTCTAAGTTATGTCATAAATTCCCTTTATATCAATGTAATAGCTGTTGCTACCAGGGAAACTACAAATATCACAAGAATGAACTCTCTTTTTATGTAGTAGTCTACAGTAGATCATTTACTGCATAAATGTTTTTGTTTACAATTAAATCTGCACTTTTGTGTGCTGATATGTACATAAATTCATGAAGAATTCAGTTGACAAAAAATATTTTTCTTTTATTTTCCTAATTTCTTATTGTTTATACTATGAGCCTTGAGAATAAGGGTAAGCAGAAGTACAGTGTTGAGTTGCTGTAAGTTCTTCCTTCCTTTTAGACAGTACTCAAATTGATTTTAGTCATACATTTTGAAACAAAGGAAACCAAATGTGTTCAAGACATCATAGTTTAGAGTTTGATCACATGGGATGGTGTTTTTTTCCTTTTCCCACTAGGTAAGCACTCAGAAGGTGTGAAATGAACATCGGGGTGGCACTTAGTGATGTCTGTGCATCCCTTGTCATCCTTGGTCAGAGGTAAGTGATAGGACATGGAGAAATTGCTGTAATCATTCCTGAGGTTGTGATGTGGCACATTTACAGGTCTGCATGAACAGCTGGATGCTTTCTCAGTTCATCATTCATGAGTTGTTTCACAAGCCTTGTCAACAGTTATTCCTCTAAGGGGCAATCATCCACATCCTGGAATCCTCAAGGACTACAAAGTGATCTTGAACTAGCACTTACATTGATGCTGCTTGCTTTAGCCTCAAAATGGCTCTGGTGCTATAATATAGCACTGCAGCAGCCAGACACAAATCTGGTGTTGGAGTGACTGGGTAGACCCAGGTGTTTGGCAGTGTATTATTTTGTGGTATAAGCATATACCTTATGACATTTCTCTGCACTGCATTGTTTGAAAATTAATATTTATCACAGACCGTACAAGATACACATGTTAATGAAATGAGGCATTCTAATGTTTTTGAGATTACGAACTAGAGAGTGTGTGGGGATCTAGGCAGGTGAATTTATTTTCTCTTTACTAAAAGGAATATAATTGCCTCTGCAGATACTGATCAGGGTAGATAAATGTTTCTTGAGGTCTACTTAGACACGACAGATTTATTTTGTATAAATTGATTAGAATATGTCTTACCTATTTGGTCTAAATATGAAATAAACCCATATTTGATTTGAAGAAGAAAGTTTCAAATAGAGATCATTATGAAATAGATAATGTTACAATTTGATGACAACTAGGAAATATTTATTTGAAAATAATTATTTTTGCTTCTGACTAGAGCCAGTCAGCATGTATGATTTAGGGAAATGGGATATTATGTGAAAGATTGAAAGTTGATGTGTAATTGTAAGACATGTTAGCACTGCTAATTAATCAGTAGTTTTGTTTTTCACAAATTCATTCCTCTAATATTATCAACAATCTTTCTTTTAACTAAAAATAGTATACAACAATTGTGATGAGTGTCTTAGTTTCTTTTCCATTGCTGTGAAAAGACATCACGAGGAAGGTAATTTGTAAAAGAAGGCATTTTATTGGAGACTGGTTTGCAGTATTAGAGTCTAGCTGCCAGCAGCCTTGGACTAACTGAGTTCACCTGAAAGGAGGGCTAAAAATGAAAAAGGGATGGAGGGGCAACAGAAGCATGAAGCAAAGACAGAGTTCTTTGATCAAGGCTCAAAGTTTAATTTTCAGCATTTGTATATATAGGGGAAGCCCATGGAACCCATCCTTTGTTTTAGCTGGATTATGTCACAAGTCAAGATCAGTGGGCAGTCTATCTTCTATGTTCCAGTAGGAAGATGTAAGTGCAGCCAGGGTTGATGACTCCACCTAGGTCCTATTACAATAGGTCTATAGTGGTAAACAAGGTCTTTCCATCCTGGTCAAGGCTGGGGAAGGGGCACAATTCCCCCTTTTAGCTTTTAAAAATGAGCAATGCAAGTAGCTGGATGGTGGCACAAGATTTACTTGTTTTCCATTTTCCCCTCTAGGGTAGAGTGGCCAGGCAACCATGTATTGCTTAGGTTGGTGTCTATATTGCTCCTTATTACCCGTCAAGGAGAACACACATAACAGTATTGATGTATGCCACTGTCTTAGGTCTGTAGGAGCTCAAGAACACTCTTTCCTGTCTCTGATTACTGGCCTTCTATGGAACACTCTGTCCCATACAGACCAAAACCACATATAAATTCAGATCAAAGGACCAAATGAGCATGCACTCAATGCATTTCTTCATAGCAATGAATAACTGCCATGGTGAATAGCTGAGCTTGCTGAAAGTGATCCTGTATGAAGGCAACCAATCTGTTTAAGATACAGGTCCAAAAGTTAAAAGCAACAAGATTATAATCAATGGTCCAAGCAGTGTAGAAATTTAAATTATAAGTGGGAATGTTCCAGGTATCTAATCCCAGTGCTAATTGGCAAGGGTCAAACACAAAGTCTGGCCATCATCAGAGGGTGAGTCCTTGACCATCCATCATGGCAGGAAACAAGATATCAGGCAGGCAGGCATGGAACAGTAACTGAGAGCTTGTATCTGAACCAGAAGCACATAGCAGAGGTTATGATGTGACCAAGGCTTTTGAAATCTCAAAGCTCACTGCCTAGTGACACACCTTTTAAACTTTCCTAAGCAGTCCATCAACTCAAACCAATCACTCAAATACATGAACCTATGGGGGTTATTTTCATTCAAACCACCACAATGATTAATATTCTTAACTTCCCAGAAGATAGAATTGACAAGTTAATAAGTCTCCAGACATGTCTCTAAGGGATTTTCTTAAATAAATTGAGGGAAAAGTCTCACACTATCTGTGGACAGCAACTATTCTCAGACTGGATAAAAAGGAGAAAGCTAAACAGGACCCATCATTACCCTAGGCTTTGTGATTTCTGATGCACTGTGACCTGCAACCTTACCTTCCAGGTAGGTGTGATTACCTCCAATTTGCAGGATCCTTCAATGTATCTCTCCAAAGTGCTGGTATCAGAGGCATGTACAACCATAAATAACTTTCTTGCTTTGATTAGGTTTAAATAATTTCTTCACTGAGGATTTCCAATAGGATTGCACTAACATAAGATATCTTTAATATAAGAGAGTGTTGTGGATCCAGAGCATTTATAATTCCAGCTAAAGCTTCTTCATAAAGCCTTTATGACAATATTGCGACCTTCTGTATCTCTTTTCATAGATTTTTTTTTAACCTTGAATCTATTTTTTCTATCCACAGATGCTTAGTTATGGTTTCTGTGGGCTCTGTCTCCCTCAGTGGTTCACTTTTACTCTATGTGAGTTATTACTGTTGATGTGGTCTTCTGTAGGCATGTCTTAGTACTTTTCTATTCATATGTTTTGAATAAAGAATCAGTTTTCAGTTAACAGTATAATTGACAAATATTTTATCATTATAGCAGTGATAATAAAATATTATTTATTGACTTATTATGCCTTTGTATATTGTTTCTTTTCATTTGTTTTGAGAAAACTTCAAACCTTTTCTGAAATAAGTATTACTTGTGTCAGCCTAAGGAATAATGAGCTTTTTCCTTCTATGTAGAATGCCACCTTTGGTCTCTGTATATTACAGGGTTCCCTATTTTGACACTGCAAATCTTGTTCTCTAGTCAGCACCTCAAATTGCAATTATTTAGTTGTTGGGTGGGCTGTTTCTTAGAAGGAAGAAAGGGCTGATAGTTTCTTATTAATCATTCTGAACTATATTCTGCCATAGTAGCTGTCATAGATGTCAAAAATATTTGCTTTTGTCAATTATAGAACAGTTGTGGTCTGTTGTCCTCCCGCTTCCCTCTGGGGCTTAAGACATCTCTGTACACCAAACAGAGGAGTTTGTAATGGGGCCAGAGGACAAATAGATTTCATTGGGCTCCTGTCCAGCCCACGAATATCAGGAGTGTGACAAACCCTAGAAGAGAAGCAAAGAGGTTTGGGAGAACTATAGTCCAGGTCTCAGGTCAGCTACAGTGACAGGGGGCAATATCAATTGTGTGAGCTGCCACTGCTCTGATTTGAGACTTTGGAGGCAGCAAGAGCCTGAGATCCAGAAGAATGCTTCAGGAGAGAGAACATTTCCCCAAGTATTACAGCTCTGTAAAGACAGCCACTCTTAAATGATCCTTGGTGAAAAACTTGTGTGCTTTATTCCCTGTGCTTAGGGTCTATATGAACCTTGGGGAGTGGGATGGAATCTGGGGGAGGGGTAGATATTTTCTATTGGCTAATTTGAGATATTAATGATGCTTTATCTACATGGGAAAGGACTGCAGGTACTATCTTATGTGACTGACATCCCATGGTCCTTTTGGAGGGATGTTGTGGTTTTTTGTTCTAGAGCAAATACAGAGATAGGTAAGAGTGGTTCCACTTTTGCCATTCTCAAATCTCTGAGATTTCTGAGGCCTGAGTTCATTCAACCTTACCAGTTCTTATGACTGTCGGGTGCCACTTTCCACTTGCCTTGGAATCAACCATACATAAATGTATTTATCAAATTTTATGTTATAAGCATAATAAATATATGAATAAAAACAGGAAACTATAACCATTGAGTTTGCTAATTTGTTTCTTTTATTGTTGTTTGTTTTTTGTTTTTGATTTTTTTTTTTTTGGTTTTGGTTTTTAATTCTTACCTGAAGACTTTGTGTTTCATTTTATTGGAAACTAGTATCTGATTTTCTTTAACATTCAGATTTTTTTAACTTTTAAAAATTATTATTTTTATGTGCATTTGTGTTTTGTCTGTAGTATGTCTATGTGAGAACTGAAGTTGGAGACAGTTCTGAGCTGTCACATGAGTGTTGGGAATTGAACCCATGTCCTTTGGAAGAGTAGTCATGGCTCTGAACTGCTGAGTCGTCTTTCTGGCCTGTATTCAGGTTTTTATTTTCAATTTGTTAATATAATACTGCTATGCTATAGATTAATACAATATGAGTTAATCATACACTTTTACATTTGAAATATTTTTATATTTTATATAATTTAACATTTTTATTTTTCATTAAATATTTTCCTTCAAACAACTTGAACACTGCTTGTAAGACTCTGTCTCTCAAATATTCTACGCATACCTCTCCACAGTGCCATTCTACAGTCCAAATTTTATTTCTTAGACCCTTTGAGGGGACAATCAACACCCACAGCACAGTACCACTTCTCTGGGACTCGATGTGTAATTTCTAATACAAGTCCATTCATTTATCTCTCAGAGTTTTAGCTGTTGTGCCATTGTTCAAGAATTTAACTTTGAAGTCTCTGAGACACGGTCAAACACAATTATAAAAGCCTATGAAAAACTTGCAGTAGGGTTTATAGGGATACAGGGGTAGAACAAACAGTGCAAGTTCTCACCTCAAATGTGAGGAATAGGAGGATGGAAAGCAGGGATAGGCTGCAAGCATATCTAAACCAAGCAGTGTTAGCACAATCCTTAAACTTTATGCTTGTTAGTTAGAGATACTGTGGAGGAAGGTCAGATTTTCAAGGTCTTCCATAGCCCAGATCCCAGCAATCTCCTATAGACAGACACCATGGACATTCTATTTGATACAGATAATCGTGAGGTCTCTTTGGAGATTCTTAGTCTCTTTAATACAATAGTTTAAGAATGGACTCAATTGGAAATCAAGGGACAATTTTATTAGAGCTTAAAAGAAAAATCTCAGGGAAAATAAGCTGTAAACATCATCTACCTGAAGGAGGAGAATAAAGGAGATAATAAAGATAATAAAGATAATAAAGGAAGGCAAGACAGTACAGAGACTTCTCCATCCTTTATCCTTGCTGAGTCCAGTTCAGGTTGTGGTGGTTTCAGTAGGTTTGGTCCCCATTGATTCATGTGTTTAAGTGCTTTGCCCAAGGGAAGTGGCACTATTAGGAGCTTTGGCCTTGTTGGAGTAAATGTGATCTTGTTGCAGAAAATATGTTACTCTAGGAGCAGGACTTCTGGTCTCCTGTGCTCAAGCTCTGCCTAGTGTACAATCCAGTCTCCTTCTGCTGCCTGTGGATCAAGATGTAGAACTCTCAGCTCTTTCTCCAGCACCATGTCTGCCTGGACACTGCCATGCTTCTCATCATGATGATAATGGACTGAATCTTTGAAATTGTAAGCCAGCTTCAGTTAAATGTTTTCCTTTATAAGAGTTGCCTTGGTGACAGAGTCTCTTCCCAGCAATAAAACTTTAACGAAGACATGGGCTTAACTAGAATTTGATATTCTTGATGGAGAATCCCATGGAAAACACCAAACAGTATTCTAGGAAAATGAGGTTAAGATGCCCTAGCTAAGCTATACTAGCTTCTGTTAAACTGCATGTTCGTGTGGAACACCCTCCAGGTAAGCACTTATAGTGACTTCTGTTAAATTGCCTGTTTCTTTGAAGCTCCCCTATAGCTGCCAGATAAGATGCCAGCACTTGAGTTTTACCTTCAAAACCTCTGCTGTTCTGGACATTCAGAGCTAAACCTGGGTCCACAAATACCTAGGTGTAGTCCAAGTTAGGTGGAATGAAGACTTTCCTTTGGCTACAAATTGTGTCTGAGTGTCATCTCTGTTGGGTTTCCTGAGGTAATGTTAGAAGAAACTCCTGGTCAGAATCTCTAAGTATAATTTCTGGCCTACATTTGGATCTAATATTCCAGCTGGGCTGGTTCAATCCTTGGGGTCAAGGAATCACCCTAGGAAAGTGGACTCAGCTTAAGCCATGTTAAACAGACAGAATCATTAGTTCTTTGATGAGATACTGTACTTTTTTTTTCCATAGGACATTCCCAACTCTAGTGCAAAAGCTACAGTGACCATAGCTTGCAAGGTCTTAAGTCTGCATGTTTTTCTGAAATATACAAAACAAACAAACAAACAAACAAAGCCCTTAAACCATAACTTTTACTCTTTCTTCTTCTTTTCTAAGCGTGTTTAATTATATTTCCCTTAACACTTTGGACTTCCTGCCCAACAACACACACACCTCAAGTATGTTGGGTTTCCTTATTCTTTCCTGGAGCTTCCCTCTCTGGTGGGATACTGTCTGTTTATCAGGGGTCTCTCTTCTCTGTTGGCTTCTCCTCCATTCTAGTTTTCTATGTGGTGCTGAGCTTTTACAGCTTGTCTGTCCTGCTGCTTTTCTTTTAAATCATAATAAGATTGCCATTGTGCTTCCATTTGACTTCATTCTTAAATCATCGTCTTAATGAGACTAAACATAGGGGATCCCTGCAGGCACCATGCTTGGCAGCAAAAACAATCTGCAGAAAAACAAGAATGAAATTTGATTCAGCCTGGCTTGTTAGCCACCATAGATTCAAACTTCTGGATTCTGAAGGTGGTTTATATTTGCCATCTATAAGCATAGCACAGATTAAAAAAAAATCCTGTTGAAAACTAACACATTACAACAAACCTTAAGATATTTTTAGATTGAAATTCTTTACAAAGTATATATGATATCTTCCAACAAGATAGATTCTGTAGACTCAAAAACGATGCTCAAGATAAGGCTCTAGAAAGAATAACTAAGGCAAACATCATGCCTGTATGAGTTAAGATTGCCATGGTCTGAGAAGCAATTAGCAGGGTCAAGTCTGGAATAAATAAACACAATATTCTGGAGGATCTGAGTGAAACCTGGCTGTGCAGATATCAACAGATATAGTCATAAACTATATATATCCTTTTCCAGCATTCTGTGTGAAAGAGAGGTAAACATCTTCCTTTGAAGAGGTTTCTTTGAAGATGCATGGGTGTTTTATTTTTCCCGATTTCTCTATTGGTTATGTGTGTGGACAAGGACCTCTTACTCTCTCCCACTAAGAACCCCAGAATTGACCCTGATTTTCCTTATATCATATTAGGCAAGATCTGTATGTTGCCTGTGACTTCCTTGAGCAAGCATTGACAATTGCTTGCTAATCTCTCAATGTCTATCCTAAAGCTTGAGCTTCATTCCTATGGCCCCAGAGAGTTGCCTATCATAGAATTGCTTGTGGGGATTTCAGCCTTTCCATACAATGTCTGTCCTAGCACATGTTCCATTGATGGTAAATTTTATATTCTGCATGGCTTCAAAACCAGGACTATAAATGTAAGCAAAGGCACAGTGAAACCACCAAACTAAATCACTATATGAGAACTAAGAACAGTTTATTGGGGAAACAATTTTCAAAGTTATCCTCCAGAGGGGTAGCAGGTGTTATGTCCAAGTTGCAGGTACCGCAAAGACCACCATGGAGCCAATTGTGATGTAAGTACAAGGGTCTTTACTATGAGCTCCAGAGCAAGGACTCTCATAGTCCTCATTGCAGTGGGTCAGAATGAAAATCCCAAGTCAAGAGTTGCAGGGTATTTATTATAGTCACAGCAAGCTTAGGGTATGTCCATAAGGATCAGCAAGTTAGTGTTTTAAAAACTGCATTTCTGCTGTATACTGCAGAAACTGAACATGAGGTTTCTTGCCACCTGACAAACAGGATGGCTTAGTTATCTATTTACTGCAGGATGTCTTCAAAAATGGAGTTGCTTGGGCATTACAAGGTAAGGTGGAAAAAAAAGTAAAAAAGGTAGAAAAGCAAGACTATTTTATTTGACACTCAGCGTGGCAGAGGTCTTTGATCAGATACAACCTGTTTTGATTGATCAAGAGCAAGATGCTCTTGTCCAAGGTAGTTGAGTTTTGGGAAAAGATTAAAGAATATTCTGGTAAACAGATTTTAGGACATCCACTTTCCTACAAGAAACCCACCTTATGAGAATCCCAAGGAATGCTTAATTTAGGCTTCTGTTTACCCATTAACAATCCTGTTTACTCTGGCCAGAGTCTTCTGTTTAGGACATTGTCACCAGCACTGCCATTTGGGTGCTCACTTTGGACAATACGGATCATTTAAAACCTGGTACAAATGTGAGGAGTTTTGATCCTAAAGCAGCTTCTCAGTGTTCTGTCAGCTTTGTTAATGGACTACTTGACAGGATATAGTATCTAACGGAAGATTCTAGCAGGTTTATTACAATACTTGTAAAGCTCTGGTGTCCTGATTGTGTTCATTGAGATGGGACAAATCGCAGTAAAAGTAGATGGTCCCATTCCTTAGGTTTAGGTCCTGTAGGGCCTAAAAAGGAGAAAACAAAGTTAGTGCACTTAACTCTTTCTGCTTCTTGAGTGTGGATGAAGTGAGACCATTTGCCTCAATCCCCCCTGCCTCTTTATTTCATTACTATAGTGGTTGTACCCTAGAACTGTGAGCCAAAATAAACTCCTTTCCATTAAAAGTTGCATTTGTCAGGGTATTCTACCACAGCACCAAGAAGACTAAAATAACAGCTAAATATAGAAAAAAAGAATTCCAGTAAAATGAGTCTGTGGGCTTTAATGGGTGAGCAGGGAACCCTGGGGCTTTTTCTTCTGAACTAATTCTTTCCTGCAGTCTTTGAAAGAATTTTGCATTTCTACATCTCACAGTGTTCTGGCTATGGCTTTGTAAATTACTGAGACCCTCCAGGCAGCCTTCTTTTTGTCCTTGTAGAAAAGCTATTGGCTTCTTTTTGTTGCTGCTGATAACTTCAGTGTCCTTGGGTACACCTTTATATACTTTCCCTGGGCAAACTCTAATTGAAAACAAACAAACAAACAAACAAACCCCACAAGATTTTGATTCATTTCCTTTGTTTCTGAAGCTCCCAGTAGCCAGTTGTTGTTATGTAAATATTATTTATTAATTCCTCACCAGAAAACAAAGTCCATTTTTTTCCCAGTTATTGCCCCATACACTGTCAGAGCATGGACAAGATGCATCCGTATTCTTTGTCCCTGTTAAACAAAGATTCCTAAAAATCTAATTCCTAATCAAGTTCTTACTCCATATGAAACCGAATCTGAGTGACTGTCACAGTTCCTGTTTCAGTAAGCATGGTGATCTGACCTATTGTTGGAATTCTCCAGTAAGCTTCTCTTCTGACATGCTAGGCTCTCTTCAGTGTGTTTCTTACAAATGGTTTTACTACCATCAGCAGTAGCCTCAAAGTAACCCCAAAGGATTCTGACGGTGTTTACCTATTTTGATGCATAAATGTATATGCTAATACTATAGTCTTTTATATAACTGATTTTTCTGACATGTATTGAAGCAATTAAAGAAAAAAATCATGGATAATGACTTTAAATTGAGAAAAACAGAATAATTCATCAAATGACTATATTATGCAATATTCTTTATCTAAAATATTTTAAATGCATGCATATGTCTTCTTGAGACTTTTGGTTAGATTAAATAAAATTCTATTCCTGTCTTGAAATATTGATTTTTAGATGATACAAAAGGGAAGGAATATGTTTGGTGGAGGTGTGGTAAAGTGTCAGGAAAAGGGCTGCCTCTTCAGACCCATGCTGAAGAATCCCTTCCCTCTGAGGAACCAGACACACTACAATATAGTATAGAATAAAGTTTATTCAGGGCATGGGGAGGAGAGTTGAGAGGGTAGTAGAAATAGAGAAAGGCAGAAAGAGAGAGTAGAGGAGTAGAGGCTGGCCATGAGCACATGGAGAGAGAGAAGGGAGGATAGTGGGGAAAGAGGGGGTAAGGAGAGAGATTACAGAGCTAGAGCAAGAAAGAAGGCAAGAGAGAACAGAAGGGGCAAGCAGCCCCTTTTATAGTGAGTCAGACACACCTGGCTATTGCCAGGTAACTGTGGGACAGAGCTTAGACAAAATGCCAACATTCTCCCATTTTGGTTTAATTAAAAAAGGAAAAAATTAGGAAGAGGTGATGGTGGAGCAGGAATATGTTTGTCATGATCTTTCAGTGTCTCTAGGAATCCTATGAAAATGGGTATGGGAATGTTGGCCCAGTCTTAGGAAGTTCAAATGATTGATGTTAACCCTTACTGAAAGTCATTTTGCTATTGTTTACAGGCTACCTCTCTCTCTCTCTCTCTCTCTCTCTCTCTCTCTCTCTCTCTCTCCACCCTCAGTTGCACTGAGTTCAGAATAACCTAACTTACACTAAAAGTTGAAAGGAGTAGGCACAGGTTCTTAGCACAGATTTATTTGCTCCAGAGAACAAAGTGAAGGGAATAAGAGACAAAGAGAGGAGACAAGTGAGGGGAAAGGAACAAGGAACTGGGAGTGTTGGTATCAGGCTCTGAACACAGTGCATTACATCTAGGCAACCCCCACATCATTGCCAAGGCAACCGTCATACATTCTCAGAATTCACCTGGCTACCTTTCACCTTTACCTGGGAGAGGCTATGTCACCGCCCATATAAAACAGGCAGAACCTCCTGACCTCTCTCTCTTCTTCCATCTTCTTCCATCTTCTTCCTCTTCTTCTCCACCCCCACCCCCAATCTTTGCCCTATCTCTTAAATAAACCCCATTTGGAACTGTTTGGTCTGGTGTAGTCTATTCTAAGCCACAGACATATAGCAGGGAGGAACAAAGGACTATATTTGGATAAAGAGGAGAGAGAAGTGCCCTAGTAGATGGTATTTTACAAAGGGAAATATGAGAAACCCAGAGTTAGAACAAGTTGGTTTGTTTTGCTGGGGCATTTTAATTAGAGTAGCCAAACAGGAAATTTGATTGCTGTATTTCAATACTTTGATAGCTTGACCTTAGTGAACAGCCTCAGGAGGAGAAAAGGCCCAATAAGGGAAAGGACCTTGGGGTCTTGCTTTAGGAACATAATTTATAATCTACAGTTTAGCAAAGAAGAGAAAATGGTGGAGGGCAAGACCTGCCAGAACCATTTTACCATGGTCAGGCCTACTAGACCCCTTCATAAATCTGCTTCATAAATAAGAGGATTGCCTTACTTATGCAAAATATATAATTTATTAATAATTTATTTAATAATCTCTTCATAAATAAGAGGATTTTAATATTCAGTTTTATACTATAAACTTTTCTTACTGAAAAGTTATTTATTTCATAAATTTTTAACCTACTGTCTTCAAAAGTAACACATATTTTATTATTTGAAATTGTTATAGGTCTTTTGAAACTTTTGCAACTGGGGTAATTTAGTGATTCACCAATCTGATGAGAAGCAAATTTTAACAAATAAGAGGTACCCAAGATTAGTGCTCAGATTATGGCTACGAATTATAATGGTCATGAGCTTATAAGGGGAAAAATTACAAGACTATGTCTTTCCTGTCTTTGTCTAAGCAAACATTCCGATGTATCTCCTGCTTATGTTCCTCATGCCTATGTGTCATCAAGCACACACCTTGCAGCTAGAGGGGAGAAGAGGGGAGCTCTGGATGGTCCTGTGGTGACAGTTCTTGGCTTGATGGTAGGTGGGCTTGAACTTGGTGGTGGCCTTGGTTGGGAGCATAGAGAGGTCTTCTATGGCTGCTCTGTAGGTGAAGGCCTTTTCCATGGTTCCCCATGGCATACCTCAATGAAAAGAGACAGTCCATGGTTTTAAGGCATTTATTGTCAATGGCAGAAAGTCGATGAGTAAAACCATAGCTGCCTTCTCAGGGTGGGCCTGAGGTTAACTATCCTTTACAGGGAGGAATGTCGGGAAAGGAAAGTTTATTGGCTAAGTCCTCCAGTCCTTTAGGTACCTCATTAAAATGGAGATCTGCCTTGAGCCTACTACAAGACACATCTACTACCTGTGGAGGGGCTTGAGACATTACCCTTCCTTGACTGAAGACCACAAAACTATGACTGGTGACAGGGGCTTGGTTTCCCGGAACCAGGCAAAGCATCTACCAGGGTTTTGAGCTTTAGCTCATCCAGGAACAAGGCTACCTATCATGGTCTCACAATAAGGACAACATTTACATGGGGCTGACTTACAGGTTCAGAAACTCAGTCCATTATCATCAAGGTGAGAGTATAACAGCATCTAGGCTGGCACGCTACAAGATGAACTGAGAGTTCTACATCTTCATCTGAAGGCTGCTAGTGGAAGACTGACTTCTAGGCTGCTAGGATCAAGGTCTTAAGCCCACAAACTCAGTGCCACACCTATTCGTACAAGGCCACACTTCCTAATAGTGCCACTCCCTGGGTTGAGCATATACAAACCATCACAGTTAGCCACAAAACCATCTTTATAAATTTGAGATGCTCTGCTAACTTCCTACTTTTGAAGCTTTTTGAAGTATATTATCCCCACTTTCATCAACATTCAGTACTAGTTTCTTAAACCCTGCTCTAGAGATATAGCTCTATCTGACAGAAAATAAATCTTTCTTGATTTGACTATAAAATTTCAGGTGGATGTTTTTCTCTCATTCAGTGAGGTTAACACTTTAGCTAGAGAAGCCCTAGATTGGTATAAGCAATGCACAATGGGTCTTCCAGGTGGTAATGTCCTGCCAAATTCCAGAATCATAGTAGAAAGCAAGAGTAAAGACTTTTCGGTATAGAATGAGAACTCTATAGGTAGGTATGAGGCCATTTTGTTGCATACTTTGGTTCGATTTTTGTTGTTGTTGTTGTTATCAAGGGTGAATGCCTATGTATCTGTGAGTATATGCATGCTAGTGTGAGTTCCCTAAAATGACCAGAACTATTAGATCATCCATGATCTGGAGTAACAGTCATTGTGAGATGCCAACCTGAGTACTTAAAACTTAATTCCTTTGCTCTTAACCACTGAACTATCTCTTTTGTGCTTCCTGTTGCAGTCTTACAGTATGAGTGCATTCTATTTGTATCCTAAAAACTAGAGTAGACTGAACGTAAAAGTATTGGTCTTTTACTGGTACAACACCCAGGCTTTGTAATGATTAATTTTCACTGTCTTTATCCATCCATACAGCGAGATAACAAAAAAAAAAAACTGTAGTAAAAAAGGTAAAAATGTACAGTTTTCTCAGGAAAAGTAATTTCTGGCTAAAGTTTCACACAAAAGTATACACTTAGCAAGGAACATTTCTTTACTTATGTTTAAGTTGAGGACAAGGTATGTTTGGATAAAGTGTATAATTGTCAAAATGATTTGCACCATTAAGGAGAAAGTTGGGACTCTGACAATAGGAATGGTGACTTGATAACCAGATTCCATGAAAGATGATATTCTTAGTGTATGAATACACATCCATTTACAAGAAAATGAGCTGAATATCCGGAAAATACTGAGAGAAAATACTACTTAAAAATTTCTTGTTGCCACCCTAACAAACAAACACACACAGGATTTAGCCATAAAGACAGAGATGCTGCTGCAGATGTGATCTAACACATTTAAGCAACATCATGAACCAACAGTAGACCTTGGCTTCTTTCGTAAATTTGTAGGTATATGGTTGTCAAAAGGCATAGTTACTCTTCCTGAAAGAAGCTGTGGTGAGCCATGAAGCCTGAGATTCAATAGTTACCTCATCATACTAAAATTCCAGAATGTGACTGTAAGTAGCCCTAGAGAAAAGTAGTATTTTCTACAGTTGGCTGAGGTGAAGACATAGAGCTACCTAAGCCTCTTGGAAACCAGATGATGTTCCAAAAAATATAGATGCTAGTCTACACGAAGTCTTACATGTATGGTTCTTATTTACATCTATCTATCTAGCTAGCTAGCTAGCTATCATCTATGTATTTACTATCTATCATCTATTTACCTATCTCTATCTATCATCTATTTATTATTTGTTTATTTATGTCTTGTTTGCACTGGCTATGACTCCATGAGTAGAAAGAAAGGTTTATTGGGGATCAAAATGACAAGACTATCTCCTGTATGCATTGGAATGTAGGAGTATGGAGTGTGCTGGTAGAAGAGCAATATGGAGGAAAAGCAAATGGGTTCTATATGAGTTACCAGGGTAGACTTTGAACTGATATAGGCTTTTGGGATTGATTGAAGATCATGTTCTGTAATCAGAATAGATGTTTGAACTACAGAAGAACATTTACCTTCATATTTTATAAGCATAATTCAGATTTATAGCAATTTATATTTTTTATGTTTTGATTAGATTTTTGTAAGAATGAAGACGACAAGGGGTTTTGAAAACTCGTATACATTTGATAGTGAATTCAAATTTTCTAGAAAGCTTTAACGTAGGTTAGTAAATGATGATGGAAAAGGGGTTGTTGATATTAAAGAAAATACATTTATTTTTGACTCAATTCTCTCCTGTAACTATAATTTACTATGGTTTTCAACACTGGTTGTATATTTAATAATGAGATGCTTTCTTTTTGGAATTAGACCTGTTTTCTATGTATTAAAGACTCTTCTAACTAATGCAGGACTAAAACTCAGCAACAGAAAAGATAGTCTTGATTTTGGAGAGAATCAAAATCACCAAATCCTTTCCAGTGGTTTAGTTTCTTGAACACTTAAAAGAGACCGAACTTGCTGCAAACCGCAAAAGGCTTTATTTCCAGATTTTGGGATATGAGCCAGCTGAGGCCAAGACTCACAAGAGGAGCATGGACCCTGAGGCTCAGGAGCAAGGGGTATTTAAAGGAGAAAGTCACATACTAGGAGGGTGAAGGGGGAAACCAAGAGGGGACAGTGGAGAAATCCCAACCTACATCATAAAAATAGTAGAGAATTCTCGACTCATTATTTAGCTAATCATAAACCAGAGTGGGGAGTGGGAAACATCCTGTACACATTCTATACAGGAATGTGACCTTAACCTGACCATTGTAAGCAGCCATTTCCTGGAGTGACTCAGCCAACCTGTATTCTTTGTGGTGAGCCAGTTCCTGGAGCAACCTAGCTGACCTGTCTTCTGGCTAGTTCCTTTTTTTTCTGGCCAGCTAGTTCCTGAAACCTGGGCCTTTGAGCTTGCTGACCTACAGCCCTGAATCAGACAGGGGGTCTCAAACTACCCTATGAATGTTTACATCTTTTCAGCTTCACTTATACAAATGAGTAATAATGGCAAAATCAGGGACCCCACAAGGGAAAGAAAACAAAACACAACAACAACAAAAACAACAACAAAGACAAAACCCAAAACTGTTTAAGAGATGAATAATTTCACTAGAAGCCTTCATTCAATTCTGGTGAATTGAGGAACACGCCTTATCTGGACCCAAAATTCTTTTAGTTTTATTGAAAATACAACAAAATCATATCCATTAGAAACATGGTGAGAGGCAAGAGTAGAATTCTTTTAATATTCCTTCTGTGTATTTAGGAAACAAAGAAAATAATAATATTCTTCTAACAGACTTCAGAGTTCACTTATTCTAATTCTGGTATTTGAGAGATGGAGAGGATGGTACTTAAAGAAAAAAGTCAGAAAAATGTTCACTCCTGCACAATTTCTTCGTGATGAAATTAGATCTGAAGCTACTTTGGATATCACTATCAAAATGAGGTCAAAATTTAATGACTCTTTGAAATTGGTTTTCTGTATATTGAGATGTTACATTGGGATGATATATAATGGAATTCTGCTCAGCTGAAATATTTAAGAATTAT
This sequence comes from Grammomys surdaster, assembly GCF_004785775.1. Classification (NCBI taxonomy): domain Eukaryota; kingdom Metazoa; phylum Chordata; class Mammalia; order Rodentia; family Muridae; genus Grammomys; species Grammomys surdaster. The sequence continues at coordinate 7,963,408 of NW_021620923.1, forward strand.
CCTTCATAGCTGATATAACCTCCTAGCCATCTAGATGAGATGCAACTTACCACATAATTTTATTCTTTCTCTGGCATGTACTCTTTCTATTCTTTTGTAATATTCATTGCTACTCAAAATATTTTCAAGGTGCCATATGCCAAGTATAATATTCTAGTTAAACCATCTTACAGCTGGGACTTCACAATATTACACACCTTGTGTCACAGAGATTAGAAGGTAGGTCTCTAAAAATTCATTCATATCCATGTATAAAAAAATCTCTTATACTTGTAAGAAAAAGAGACTTTCCATCTTCTAAGTATAATCTCCGTGGAAATTATTAATCTTGTTTTGTTTTGCTTTTACCTCTGAGCAGATTTCCTTGGACTTTGTACTATTGGGGATTTATAGGACCATATAAGCAAAGAATTTTCCTACTACAAATCAATACCATTGATATTGTCTTTAAATGTAGACCATAAAATTAATCAGAATAAACATCTTTCTGGTAAAAGCAAATATATAATATGTCACACTAGTATGAAGTAAAAAAAAACCTTATGGAAGTTTTATAGTTATTTTTAAAAGTCCTTTTAACTGTATTATAAATAACATTCTGAATTACTAACACATTATATAATGTAAATAATGCCATTCTCTCAACAGTTTCTTTGAAGATACTTGACTAAATTGAATCTTCATGTACAAGAAGTTTCAACAAGAAAATGACCAAATGAGATCTTAATTTAACATAACCTCATTGAGTACATTATAATAAGATTTATTTCAAGAGTTAGCAAGTAAAACTTACTTGGAAAGATCCAACATGTTAATGATCCATTGGGTCAACATAGAGATCTTGATTATTTCTCTGGTTTGGAGACAATTTTGAAAAAGACAACTAATTACACAAAAGAATTGAATAATATATCTCTTCCTACCTATTTATATGAAATTTCAAAGTTGTTCAAAGTTGATTCCATTATATCAAAAAGAGGTTATAACATCATACCTGGTGGATTCTCAGTCAACATACACTGCTTCGCTCTTTTCTTCTTAAATTATAAAGTAGTTTTAAAGGAAGAGACAAGAGATCATTGGGTGTTTATAAACCTTGTGAAGTTTGATTTCTGTCTAAAATGGGTCAACTGTTCATTCTTCTTCCTGGTCTTCTCTCTTCTCTTGTTCTTGCAAATGCATTGGGACTACTATCCATCCTAGGAGAAGATTGTATTTGAAAAGCAAGTTGAATTTAGAGAACCCTGCCTCTCATGGTTTGATTACTGAAAACCATTAAGGACATTTTAAATTGGAAATGTTCAATGTTTAAATTGTACATGGCTGAGAGATATAAACCAGTCAGGGAATGCTTGTCACCTGTCATCCACTAATTAAATCATCAGTAGAAAGAAAACTAAAAGCCACTAAGAAAAGTAAGATGTGGCATTCTGAAACTGCCATCCATTTCCATATGAAACAAGAAAAAGAACATGTTCCTTTCACACAATGTATCCAATAAAATACTTTTCATTTCCTAAATGGTTATCTTGTTCCTGATGAGATACTTCTGTCAACATGATATTAATCAATATCCCTTTTAGATTTGCCCCCAAATGAAGAAATATATGTCTATGTGTTCTCAAGAATTCTGTAGTTTTGTTATTGTTTAAAACAGAAAATAGAAAACATAGTATGATTCTATGAAGAATGTAGAGTTATGTGGATAAGAAATTAGTGAAAATTGAGTTGATTATGAGGTGTAAAATATTTACTCGAGAGTGCTGATTTTACTCTGTGTTTAAACATTATAATGAGAATCAAGAGTAGTCTTGATTAAAGACTCACTTTTGTTTACATCTTAAAACATTTTTGTTAACTTCTGAGCCATTCAATTATGCTAATGAAAATGTCCATTGTGAGGTGTTTTTGGATTAAGAAATCTGAATCGCAATTATCTACTGATTGTCACTGAAGCAAATGCAGATGGAATATGGAAGTGGACAAATAACCTCCTGTATACTTTCTTGCCTAAATCATTGAAACTATATACAAAATTTAAAAAGAATAAATGCAAGAAAGTGAATTTAAGTATTTTGTTTCACTTTAGGGAACTTTGATAATACTAATAAAATTTACTGCAGAATCTGATAGGACATAATCACAATGTTAAACTGTCTTTATGGATATATTTAGTAGGATGCAATAAATATATAATATGAAATTAATAGTTGAAAACAGTATCTTTTCATTAATGCACACAATATATTGTCTAGATTTGTACAGTTTGGGGAAGAAATAAAGATAAGACAAAAGGTACAACATTATTTAGAACACTTTTAAAATTAGAATAGGATTAGGGGTGGTTCGTACTTCTCTAGCCCCCTGCAAAAGTATATATCGCAGATTTGAGATATTGATAATATGTTCAGCACAGTAGCTTAAAGTGAAATCAGGAACATAATCTCCCTTATAATCAAGGACAAGTCATCTGGGTGAACTCATTTACTGTCCTTATTAATCCACAACATATAGAAGGCATACAACAGGAGTATCTATAAATTACTGTCCAGAAATCTCTGGTGTTTTCTTTGGTGCATTTTTATGCATTCAAATGAATGCTTTGTCAGGTTTTGTAGCAGAGATTAAAGGTAAAAACAGTAAAGCTTTAATTATAATGTTCAAATACAACACTAACAATTTTTAAAATACAGAATGTATTATCCATCATCTGGTTTTTCATCTTTATCAATATCTATCATCTCTCTATTATCTATCATCTATCTATCTATCTATCTATCTATCTATCTATCTATCTATCTTGCATCATCTATCTATTTGTCTGATCTATCATTCATATATATATATATTTAACATCTATATGTATGTATACATATAATAAAGAAAATACTGTTGAATTATTTCTGCTTGAGAAACAGAGAGACGTATAAATTACATTTACCCCCATTACTTTTGTCATTCTCTCATCTTACTTCTTGGCAAGAATCTCTCTGTCATGCTTCTGCAGAGGATAGTGACAGTTCTGGCCAGACAGAAACAAGTGTTAGTTGGCAAGGCCACCACCTTATTAAATAAAGCTCTTCCTTAAAATCTTAAACTTAACATAAACCAATGCTGACTTTGTTGGAGTCTGTCCTCTCTGATTTTTCATAGTGCTTTCCTCAGAAATTCTGTCAAATTTGATCTTCGATAATGAGCTGCCTCCTCATCTTTTTGCATTAAATGTAAGTTCTACAGAAAACATTTCAAAATATAGTGCAAAACACAGAGAAGCCTGAAGCCTACAGAATGCATTTTTATTGTTGTTAAGCAATGACTTTACTCTGTAAGTAATACATTCGCTATACTTATTTTTAACTTTTGTTCTATATTAACAACATTTGATTAATGGTAATTTTTACCCAAGACGATAATTGAAACAGAAAGTTAGTATAATACAGAGTGTTTGCTTTACGATTACTCCACCTACTGGTATTGCCCATCTCTGACCACAAATTTCTAGGACAGAAAAATGCTGAAAAGTGACAAAAGGAATTGGAATTAATATGCATATTGGATTATTTAATAGGAATCAGATATAAGAAGAAACAACTAAATTTTTGGAGTTGACAGTGAGATTGTTCTCCAACAGGTCCAGGGCTCTGCTTTATGTTCTGTTTCTGAGTTATTATCACATCATATAAATGTCATACTGATCTTAAGATGCTGCACTATATATATACACCTTGCATGATACACAGTTTACTTAACCAGGAGAAATGAGTTGTTTTGTTATCATAAAAATAAAAGAGAAATGTGTTCTATGGTCTCTGACATTACAGAATTGTATTCATGTAAAACAAATTAGGACTGACACTGACAAACTCTCTTTCATAGTCCTATATACTTTGATGATTAAAATAGCTTTTGTTTACAAACATCGTAGATTTTCAAAGAGTAAAAATCAAACATAATAACTTGATAGATTTTAGAGATCACTTAGAGTCTGACATGGATTGCTCTACCAAAAAAATACACTTTCATTTATTTTAATAAATAGTATACCCAATTCCAGTCTTAGAGTACAATATAATTTTCTTACATTTAACTGCAGTCGGATAAAGAACGACATTTGTCTGGAGCATCTAATTGAGCAAGTAATTTATAAATGGCACCACATGTTTAACAATTGTTTCTTAATATGATAAGGCAGCATATTCCAAGATATGATAAATTATTATGCTCAAAATCTTTTCTTCTTGATGAGCAAATCAAAGTCGGTTAATTTGTTTTTTAAAAAATTGAATGTGACATCTTCAAAAAATAATGTGGACATAAAATGAAAGTAAACTGACCCTGAGTTTTATGTGCTTAATAAAATAATGCATGCATGTTTATAATGCTAATATATATGTATAGGCAGTCTCTACCACATTTTATTACCATTGCTTTTACATAAATATAAAAATAACAAATGGCATTGTATCACTACCTAATATGATTTGGAATCCTTCATCATATTACAGAAATGTGTGACTTAATATAAAAGTGATTAATACGAAAAATTATTGCCTAATAAATCTTAGATAAACTATATCTGTTCTTTTATGGCTAACTTAGGTAAATATGTATTTTAATCAATTGCAGGCTAATTATACATGCACTATATGCATAATATCATTGTTCATAACTATTGTATTTAGTGACAAAACTCAGAATGATTTTATATTGTTTGTGGTAAAAAATCTTTGTCTGAATACAAAATGAAATCAAGCTCTTTCCCTCTGCAGCACAATAAAACATGCATTAAATACAAGTGCATCAACACAGCTGGTTACTGGCACAGTAGCTAGGGATACAATAGTTTGGGCAAAATAAGAACTGGGTTGGATCTTTTCCCAAAGCTTGAACTGAAACGGCCCTAAAAGAAATTTACATATTTTAACTTTTTTTTATTTACTTTTCTCTTATGCTCTGTTTTCACAATGAAAAACTGGAAGACCTCTTACTAATTGATTAACCTAAATACAAAAACTCCAAAGTAATAGCTAAATGTACAACTATGGAACAAAATACACCAAATACTAATTTTTAATCCAAAGTTGATTCAAGTAGGTTTTCTTCTAAGTATTAAGGATCAATTTTGTTGGGATCCTTCTGTATTTTTTCAAGTAAACATAAAACAATCTTTGATTAACCAATAGAATAAAAATTTATAGTTAATTCTGCATTTTTGAGAAAGAAAATTGATTACACAATTATTCTGTGGCACTCTAGTGCATGGATAAACTATTTCTTGTTTCAGTAGTCATAATAGCACTGTTCAGAAAGAGTACATGATGAATAACCTGAGTGAATATGTAGTTTTCCATTCTGGGACTGGGTTAAAGTAATCATACAAATATTAATGAAATTGAATGTATTTCTGTGGGGCTGTAGCTAGCACATGGGCATGGATTCTGTTGGACTGAGTTGTGGGTCCTGCGTGTCTGCCACCCCAGGCTGCTGGAACCATGACTCAGAGGGCAGAAGCACAGGAATTCGACTGAGTTCACTCCACGTGGCGCCAGGTAGATGCTGGGCTATGGAAAGCCACAGAGCTCGACTCCAGGTGTGGGGAGATCCCAATCTGAGGTCCCATGGGGGCTGGAGCTCTGGGGTTGGGGATCCCCAGGCAAGAAGATGGGTGGGGATTGACTTGTCTCAGACCCTTGGGCTCTCAGGCACCTCTGAGAGGCTGCAGAAGAGTTGAGACTGGGAGCATATAGTTTGGACCAGCCCACAGCTGAAAGGGGCAAAGGGAAAAAGCTTCGGTGGTGTCCCATGGGGTAGAGACTCTTGGTCAGGGCGACTCACTAGGCTGGGTCATGGCTGGCTCAGCTAACTCTGCTTGTGTTGGAAGCCTCTCTGTGGCTAGAATGTAGAGAAATCCTCTGGAGGGAGATTAGACTGAGGCTCATTAGTTGAAGGTCCCCTTTATGGTTCTCCACAGTGGGCTCCAAAGACAAGAGGCAGTCTATGGTTTTAAAAGGTTTATTGTCATGGCAGAAAGTGGATGAAGCTGTATCCTGTGTTCTCAGGGCATGCCTGGGGTTAAATACCTTTTGCAAGTAGGAGGAGGGTCTCAGAAGGAATGCTTAATTGGCTACTCCCTCTGGCCTTCAGGTATGTCATTAATTTGGAGATCTCTTGAAGCTGTCTGTGGCCTGTAGTCATGCCCTCTACCTGTGATACATGACCCAAACCTCACTTTGGGGGTGGGGAGTGTGGGGGTTGGGGGGACTGTAGAGGGCTGTCCTAAGTGAAAGGAACCAGGGCCCAGGAGCAAGGTTGGAAAACCTACTGTTCCTTTAGGGTCTCCAGGGTTCGAGGCCTGTGCTCAACCAGGTACCTAGCTGCCTCACATAGCCCACTGCCCCACATTTCAAAGATCTGCATTAGCAACAGTGAGTTGTATAATTTTGAGGTATCATAAACCCTGAAACATCTTTACATGCATATTAAAATAAGGCTTCCATACTGTCTGTATCATTTGCATTAATTTCTCTGAAACAAAGCAGGCTGAAAGCATAGAATTCTATTCTTTGCACTTGTATAAAGTGAACATGGTATCTACAAAACTGAACTCTAGAATAAGCAATAGATTAATCAAAGTATGAAAAGAGGGAGTTAAAGAGAAAAAAATGGAGTACCAATCAGGAAATATATTGAAAAGATGATGCAGAGGAGAGAAAAGGACAAGAGAAAATAGAATAGAACAGGTGATGAAAGGCAGTATCTGACTGAAGAGCCATGAGTAAGAAGCTGAAAATAATAGAGGAATAGTAAAAGGACCTGTGTCTTCCTCTGCAGCCTTTTTTTCTCTTAAGGGCTCAAGACTGTCAATGACTTCCTCTCTCCTAATTCTCTAGAACCACGTTTATGAGTGAAAATTTCCCATGACTAAGACTCAACCTCTTTCTCCTGATTCTGCATCTTTAGAGACTTTGAAGCAAAAGTTGCCAGTGGGGGTGAATTTTAGCTATTGATGCTGAGAACTTATAGTCTCCTATTCAAATGGCTCACTTTTAGAGGCCCCATGATTCATCAAATTGTTCACCAGCTGGTTTTTCTCCTCAGTTCTCATGAACTGTTGTTTTAGATATTCACTTCCCTTGTCTGCCAAAGTACAGCAGCCTTGGCTTTGAGAGGGGTTTCTGGGAGAAGAGTGTTTGAGAAAGGAAAAGAATGACTCAAAAATCACATCATGGATACAAGTTGAGAGCCTTATTGTCTGCTCAAGATGGCTCCATAAACAGCTCTCTGTAGATAGCTCTTGGCTCTATAGTCTGTTTGAGGTAGCTTACTGCTTGAGACAGATCTCTCTGTTTGTTACAGCTCTCTGTTGCTAGAAAAAATTCTGAAAGTTATCTGGATAGTTCATGTATTTTCTTACCAAAGTCAGAAAAGTTGCTACAAAAAATTCTTGGATTTTCTAGAAACAATTCTAAAAGAGCTGTGCCCATTCTTCAACTAGTTCTCTCTGGGTAGCTGCTAAAAAAAAATCTAAAAGAGTTGAATAAGCTCTCTAAGTAATTCTTGGGATTTCTGACCAAGATAAGAAACACTATTAGAAAAAAAATTCTCAAAGAGCTGTGTTCTCTCTCCAGAGATCTCTAGACAGCTCAGCTCTTGCTAGAAAAAATTTCTAAAATAAAGAACTGCTATCACTGTCTGCTAGCTCAGCTCATGTAGACCAAAGATCTAGTCTTTTATTTATATGTTAATTCAGTTATCTACTCCAGGCTCCCTCTTGACTATCCAACAAATCAGCATTCCATGACTCTAATCCCTAGATTCTTAGAAGACATCAAATACATATTTTTTTAAACATGGAAAATGAATTTATCTTTGTAAACACTAATCATGAAGTTAGCTGGGTAAGATTCCATACTGAAATTACTATTCCAACAACACCTGGACCTAAATTCACTCTGTCCCTGGCTGACCTTGAACTCAAGAATCTGCATGCTTTTGTTTCTTTCTGCCTCTGTATTTTTCTGACAAGCTGGCTCATAGTGCAGCTGCCTCTGCTTTTCTCAGCCAGTGAAGCCCTTTATAAAATTCATATGGCATTCTGATAGGTTGCATAGTTGAAAATTTATATAATCTTGTACTCATGTTTTCAGAGTTCTTCCCCACAGCTGTAAGAGTTATCTTGAAGGTCCCAGTGTTCTACTATTTTGCTGAGCCATTAGACACATGCTAACCTCCTGGAATCATGCTGTCTCCAATTAGCATGAAGTCATTAACCTTGGCAGGGAGAATATTCCCCCAAGAAGGAACATAAAGTAAAATGTGCAAACAAGCCTTATGCCTAGCAATCATCAGCACTCCTGGAGGTCCACACTCTGCTGGCTCTGGTCCAAGGGCATGAAACCATGTCATACCATCTCTTCCACATGGTTAAGAATGCCAACTAACCATTTCTGGTCATATGTTGGAGTTGTAACCTCAGTGTCATGATAATAGCGGTGGCCCCTATGAGAAGTGCTTACATCTAGTTCACATCAATTGATTTTAAAATAGAAATTGATTGCTTTTAAAATAGAAAAAAATACCTCAATGATCCCCTCTTGCATCTGAAGCCATTGGGTGATAGCCACCTGTGATCCATGAGAAAGAGCTTTCTTACCAGAAAACAGACTATCCAGCACCTTGATGGTTGACTTTAGCCTCTAGAATCTGTTAAGGGAAACAGTGTATGCCATTTTAGAGCAACCAAACATGACTCTTATTATAACACATTCTCTGCTTCTCAAAATAAAAATAAATAAATAAATAAATAAATAAATAAATACCATAAAAATAATTAAATAAAAAGTAGGTTATGAGAGAGTTCCTGAGTATCCTGCCTTCCATTACTATAAAAATGTCTCGAATTTATACTCATCCAGAAAAGAGAAACTCATAATATTCCTTCAGTTTCTATTGTGGTGCTTTGCTTTGTCATTTCTTTCAAATAATTTGATCACTTCTTCTAACTTACTTCAGTCCCACACTGCTTTACTACCACATATTATTAATGACCTGCACACTAGGAAACAGAACTCAGTTACTGGGGATGATCTTCTAAAGGTTTTGAGTGAAATACCAAACTGTTCTTTCCATTTTATATTTTTATAGACTATTTGCTGGTATAATAACAAATGTTTAATTTCCTTTGGGTAAATACACTATATTTATCTGTTCTAAATATACAGTTCTTGCTGAATGAATTTAATCAAAATATTTATTTGTGTTTTAAAGTCTTGATTATTTTAGGTTGAACTCGAAGTCTTGTTTATATGTTGTTGTCTTGATGCTAATTACATTTTGAAAACAGTTGCTCACTTACTGTGTTCCTGATTAACTTACTAGAAGTTGCAATATTAAGTAGCAATAATATGACTGTTGGTAATCATTCAAGTGTCTTGTGGGATAATACAAAATACCATCTTGGATAACCTACTATAAGCACACAAACATGAGCATGAATATATAAATTACATTGAGAATCTAGAAAAATTAAAATTGGCATATTTATTATAGGTTATTGTTCTAATAAAGGGCAAATATAGGGTAATGGTTTTAAAATCATGAATGATCATGTGGTGATATCAAGTATTCCAAGATCTATGTATTGACAAGAACAAAACTTGTCATTTTCAGCCACATGTCAACTGGATGTATTAAATGGTGATTACAGGTTGGCATAGGATTTGCACTGCTGTGACAGAACACCATGAGCAAAAAGCAAGTTGGGGAAAAAAGGATTCATTTGGCTTACATTTCTGTATTGTAGTCCATCACTGAAAGAAGTAAGAATAGAAATTCAAATAGTATAAGAATCAGGAGACAGGAGCTGATGCAGAGGTCATGGAGGGATGCTACTTACTGGCTTGATCCCCATGGCTTGTTCATCCTGCTTTCTTAAAGAACACCTGACAAGGATGGCCCCGCCCAATGCCAATGTGCTGGGCCCTCCTCTATCTTATCTATCTATCTATCTATCTATCTATCTATCATCTATCTATCTATCTATCTATCTATCTATCTATCTATCTATCTATCTATCTATCTATCATCATGTATCTCAATCTATCTCCAATCAAGAAACGACCTTACAGCCAGATTTTATGAAGATATTTTCTCCATTGAGATTCGCTTCTTTCAGATAACTCTAGTTTATGTCAAGTTGACATAAACTAGCCAGCACAAAGGTGAAGAAAACATTTCTTCATGCTTCTGATTCAAATCTGCTGGCTTTACGATATATCTGAAGCTGAATTTGAAAGTAAGAGCCAGGGCCCTGCTGGGTATAGGTGGAAGAAGAGATCCTTGACCTCATGAAGGCTGGATGCCCCAGGGGGTGGGAATTTGAGGGTGGGGAGGTGGGGGTGGGGGGGTAGGTAGAGGTTACATCAGCAGAGAAGAAGGAGGAGGGGTGAGGGGATAGGGGGTTCCTGGGTGGGTTGGGGATGGGGTAAGGGGACAACATATGAAATGTAAATAAAACATCCAATAAAAAAAAAGAAAAAAAGAAAAAAATTGTAAAAAAAAAAAAAAGGAAAGTAAGAGCCAGGAAAATGAATGTTTCAGATAATAAAAATACAAAACGGTGTTCTGGGTACTAAAAGAGGTAAAAGAATATAAATGTTATTAAGGTGTTTTACAGGAAAGAGAGATTACATGTGCACATATATTACATCTCTTTTGCTTGCCATATACATATATGTATTCATATATGTATATGTTTACATATATGTATACATATACATATGATACATATTTTTTATTTGTTTTGTTTTGGCCTTGTTATTGTCTTTTGTGTTTATATATTCTGTGTGTTTGTTTGCTTACTTGTTTTGTGGTTGTCTTTTTTTATGTTGTTTTAGTTTAATGTGCTTCATTCTGATTTGAAGTGCTACGTATGTATAATATAATGATATGACTTATTCATTCTGGGCAGCAGTGATCTATTATTGGTGTTATTTCATACATTAATGGGTAAATGACAATACTCTAACATAGTTTCAGTGTGATTAAAATTGATGAACAAAAGACCCCCTAGTGGCTAATTACTTGATCATTTTGTGATTATATGAAGGGTCCAGATAAATGTTTTAAATGCTACAATAATAGTCTAGCATGTTTAAAATATATGACACAGAAAAACTTAACTTTGGGGTGTTTAGTTTATGAATATTTCTAGGGAAGGGCTACTTTATGTTGCATTTGGAAATTTCTGTAATATCCAGGAGATGGTATGGAATGATTTATTATCTTGGACAATTTACAAGCTCAGCCTTGGGCTTTAGAAACAAAAATGTCCATGAATGTAAACAGACAATTCAATTGTGTGTTAAAACCACAAAATACTGGTGAGAATTCTGGTTTAGGAAACATGTGAGAAACTTAATCAAGGGTTGTTTAAAGACTCTAATTCAAGCTATTTTGACATCACTTTGTAAACATTTGCTTTCAAAGCTGCAAAGTTTAGCATAAAAACTCACTGCATAATTTAATATCCTGTAAACATTAATTACTAAATTACACTCAAAAACAGTGACTGCCTTTTACTGGTGGGACAAAGGGCTGAGGTGGATATTTAACATATCAAAGCAGACCTGGCCTCCAGGTTCCCCCAGCATCCCTAGGTCCCTTACCCATTTCTAGGCCAGGGACTGAATTGCTCTTCCCCCAGTGGCTTGTCCCTGTATAATTCAGACATTTTGAGTGTTCCCTTTCCCTTTCCCTTTCCCTCTCTCTCCCCTCCCCCTCTCCCTCACTTTCTCCATTCCCCCTTTTTCCCCTCACTTCCTTTTTCCTCTCTCTTCCTCTTTTCTGTCTCTGTCTGTGAGCATTCCATTTTCTTACCCCTCTCCCCTTCCCACTGCAACTTCCTTGGCCTCAGTCTTTGGGCCCAACCAGTAAACCTGTCTTTAATATATTCTAATCTGTCTTCAATTGGCTCATTTCACCGGTGGAGAAATAAACTATCACCACCTGTCGCTAAGAGCGAGAAAGTTTCTTTTGCAGTGGTATCAATGATTACAGATTCATAACTGAGAATGAGAGACATTGAGTGAATTTGTGGCATCACCCCTCTCCCCAACACAAAAGAAACAGTTCAGATTCAAAGCTATTGACGAGAGTTCTGAAGAACTGTGTTAAAGATGTAAAGGATAGCTGTTCAGATGATATCTTCTGGCAGGAGTAGGAAAGGACTCAGTTTTCTTTAAGGGAATGGTCACTGAGAGTTTGAGCATGTTCCAATGACCATATGGGGAACTCAAATTGGACTTTCTCTTTGTGCGGTGTGTGTGTGTGTGTGTGTGTGTGTGTGTGTGTGTGTGTGTGTGTG
>NW_021620923.1:7975781-8021753 GCF_004785775.1 Grammomys surdaster
GTGTGTGTGTGTGTGTGTGTGTGTGTGTGTGTGTGTGTGTGTGTGTGTATGTGTGTTAATACAAGTATGGATGGGTAGACCTGGGAGAAATGGAAAGCAAATGGGAGCAGGGTACACTGTACAAAATTCCAAAATAATTAATAAAAATATTACGCTGGGGGAAAGCAACTATTTAGAAATAACTTTCTAACTTTAGCTTCCACTGAGGTTTTTTTTTTGGAGACAGGGTTTCAGGCTGGCCTCGAACTCTCGAACTCAGAAATCCACCTGCCTCTGCCTCCCAAGTGCTGGGATTAAAGGCATGTGCCACCACCGCCTGGCTCACTGAGGTTTTTAATTAAAATTTAAGATACAAAATAAATCAACGTTTTTTTTCCGTGCTAGTGTATTCTATTAAGCGACATAGTGATAATTTACAGACACTGACAAAACGGTAACTACATAGAACATACTTGTGGATTCAATTTGAATATACAATCATATTTTGAATAATTTCTTGGTGCTGAAAAGATAACTTAGAGGGTAACTCCGTAAGTATGAATTCAAGTCTCCAGTACATACATAAATCCAGGTGTGACAGCCTGTGCCTGTAAGTCAACTGTTACAGTGGAGACAGGTTCATCAACAGAGAACTCTCGCTAGCTAGATCACAAGGGATATCAAAAGAACAAGATTGTGAATGACATCCTTTCCTAGCCAAAACATGCTTGTGTACAGCCTAGAGCATACCAGCACACACAAACCGACATACATTAACACACATACATACACACACACACATGTACATGCACACACACACACACACACACACAAACCAAACATACTCACACCCCAATCACTCATATCACAAATACAAATATATATTATACATATACTCATTAATAATTGCTTGTCTTTATTTCTAGCATTAGATATTAAACACAATTACCCATTGTGTCAACCAAATCATTACTACACCCATGCGTACTTTAGGGCTATCCACTCTATATTATGTTAGTTTCTATTTTATGAATAAAGAGTTCTATACTAAAATACATGAGTGAAATTATAGTTTAAATTTAGTTAAATATTTTTAGTTATTCTTCAATTATCTCATGCCTATAATGTGATTTTCAGTTAGACTTCTAGTAAGACTTTGGCACAATTTTTGAAAGGTTTTGGTCTCAGTACTATTTATTTATATACAGAATCATATATTAACATCACTGAAAAAGACAAATATTTTTAAAACATGAAATCTGAATATTTCCTGCACAGTTGATATTCCTTAATATCTTAATAATACTTAATAATACTGTTAGTGTTCAAACAAATGATAAATAAAAGTTTATTGAAATTTAAAATTATGTGTAAATTAAATACTTAAAAATGTACATAAAGTTCTCAGCACGATACCAAATCCTGCTAATAAATTTACTCTATTAATTATTGATTAAACAATGTAATGTTTGTGGCTTTACATTCTCAATTGGTAATGAAACATTTCCTAACATGTAAGACTTAGCTTTTTTTGTGATTGGAAAAGGCATTCATAGTTTTCAATTGTATACTTTTTTATTATTTCAAAATATTCTTTGTCTTGTATCTGACAGAACTGGATGTTTAACCATCAATATATTCATACAGTTTTAGTTGGGGCTAATAAGATGGTACAGTAGTTAAAAGCACTTGCAGAATACTTGGGTTTTGTACCCAGCATCTACATTGCAGCTCTTCACCTACTGCAATTCCAGTTACAGAGATTCCAATATCCTCTTCAGGCAGACACATGTGCACATAAACACATGCAGGGATAACACAGACATAAAGTAAATAAACTTTAAAAGAATGAAGCAAATGGTGTTTGTTGATTCAGGTATAAAAATACATGCTTCTAATCAAATGCTCAGTGGAGTGGGAGTTGGGAAGGGATGGGGAAGATGTAAATGATAATTTTGAGTGTGACTAAGGCTGTATTATGAGACACTGTCAAAACAAGGAGACAATGACACAAGTATTTACTGAAGTTGCATTATTTTCAAACGTATTCCAGGAGCTGAATGGAGATGCAAACTGAGAGTCAATTGCTTTGTTGTTGTTTGTGTTCAATAGCTATAAATACATCAATAAGTAAATCTAACATTTCTGACAAGAGTGAGGGCTTTGGCTAAAGATAAACCAGAAAAAGGATGAGGAAATGTGAGAGTGTTGAACAGAGTTGAGGACATTTGCAAAACATAAGGAAAACAGAAGGCAAAGTACACATAAGAAAATTCAGTTTTGTATACCTGTAGTAGAAGACTGTTCCCAACAGAAAAAAGAAGTAGAAAAATCACACCAGGGGGATTTGTCTAGTGTGTTCAATAAGTAACAAGTCATGAGCAGAATCAGGAGAGAGCAGAAGGGGATGAGGTCAGAAAAGTAATAAAAAGAAAAATAGATCATGTAGGGACCTCTTGGTCACGGTGAGAACCTGGCTCTTCAAAAAGAAAACTATAACTGAGATAGAAAACTGTCTGAGGATTTTAAGGAATTCTGGATTATTTTTAAAACAGTGCTTCTCAACATTAATAATGCTATGACCCTTTAATACAGTTCCTCATGTTTTGTTGACCCCCAATCATAAATTAATTTTGTTGCTAGTTTCTACCAGGAATTTTGCTACTGTTATGAATAGTAGTGTAAATATTTGATATGCAAGATGTCTGATATGTGATTGTCATCTCAAACCATGGGTGGAGAAAGACTGCTTTAAAATAAATATTCTGGACTCTTGAGAATAGTCTTTAAGGGAGAAACGGAAACAGAACGCAAGTGAGAAGTTAGGCTGGTAGGTCAGGTAAGCAATGACCCTGATGTGATTTGGGGTGATGTAGTCATGATTGGAAGCATGTGAAATGGTCAGGTTCTAAGCATGCTTGAAGAAGAACAAAGTGTTTCCTGATGGATTGGCTATTATTAAGTGGAACATATTTCCAACCTCAGTTCTTGTTGCCGCTTATTAAAATAACAAAGACTACAGAAGGTGGAGGCACAGTGGGAGGTGAGTGTGGTATTTGTAAATGGAAATAATGAGTGGGTAATTGGACCAACGGAGGCATCTGAGTTAGTGCCATGTGTGGGCCTTGTTAGTGTGAAAATGCATGTCAAAGCAATAGAAAGGAGTGAAATCTCCAAGCTGGTGAGACAAGACGGGAAAAAAAGATAAGAATTCCTAAAGTCCTGTATATTGACAAAATTAGAGAATAAAAAAAAAGTCAAGATTCCTGGGAAAATATCATCAGAAAGCAAAGCCAGGTGGTAAATGGGAAGCCCTTGTGTATAACCGTTAGTGGAGTGGGAAAGACAGTAGATTGAGTGCAGGGAGCTCAAGAGACAGAGGGAGGAGAGGTCTCTGGAAGGGTATGGCAATGAGCATGCTGTGAACGAAGAGCAGGAAAACCAATCACAGTCAGAGTTGTGTTTTGATTTTATTGCCTAGAGATAAGGGAAGCTACAGATCACAGACATAGTACAGAAAGCATTTGGTAGACTTTACTAAGTGATCATATAGAATTGATCATCGAATTGATGGAGCTCCGTCCTTGTGAGAACAAAGCAGAAGAGGATGCAGTGCACACAGGGAAGAGTGTTTTAGGCTATAATTTACCCCTAGTAATTGATAAGAAAGAGGATTCATGGGCAGGTAGATTAAATGTAACTGTTAGGAATTTCTTCCTGGTTCTTTTGCTTCCTACTGTCTTAGTTAGGATTTTATTACTGTGGAGAGATACTACGACCACTGCAATTCTTATAAGGGAAAACATTTAATTGGTATTTGCTTACAGTTGTATAGGTTTAGTTCAATATCATCCCAGGGAAACATGATGGCATATAGGCAGACATGGTGGTAGAGATGGAACTTAGAGTTCTAAGTCTTCATCCTCAGATCACAGAAGGAGACTATGACACACTGGCCAGACTTGAGAATATGATACCTCAAAGCCTGCCTTCAATGTGACATACTTCCTTCAGCAAGGCCACATCTACTCCCAGAAAGCTGTAATTCCTATATTGCCACTCCCTATGGGCTAAGCATTCAAACACATGAATCTTTGGGGGTCATGTCTATTCAAACTACCACACCTACTGGGTGAAACAGGAGAGCGTTATCAGTTATGGGTGATACAATTAAAGCTAAAGAGAAAGGAAGGCGAAATGAGTCCATGGGATCATGGAATTTTCATGTTTGTAAGAAAGTTTATTTTAGTTCCTGGGCTCTACTGGAAATCACTTATGACATTATTTATTATCAATTAAAAAATTTTAAATGAGACCAGTCACATGATTGGCATGTTCAGCTGATCACAGATGTTGGATAACCTGGGAGTTGTAGTAACTACAGGTAGGGATTTTGGGGGTCCAATGAACAGTCTCTGCTGGATGGGTAGTGATCCATTTCCCACATCCATGATTTATTGATCTAGTGTCTGTTTGAGTAGTAGTCTTGCTTAAATAGCACTGGTTTCTCCATGCAACAATACAAGGGTGTATCACTAGAATAAGCAAATTCACATTAACACTCACTCCAATTCCTGGTCCCAGAGGTAACTACTATAAATAGTTTCCTGTCTATCCTTCTAGACATTTTCTATGAATATATAAACAGGTAGTTTCTTTAAACTTAAAATTGCCTTGTTCTGTTCATATGGTTTTGGTATGTACTGTTTTCACTCAACAATATATCACAGGTACGCTGTGCATACTGGCACTGAGAAATCTATCTCATTTTGCAATGATATAATATGCTATTGTTTTTCTAAGCAGTAATTTATTTAAATAATCATTTTTTGATTAAGTTGTTTTCAGATTTTGCTCTTTGGGGAAATACAAAAGCCTGCATCTTCTATCTGCAGACATTTTTTCATCCTTTCATTTCTTTTCTGATAAAGATTGCTTGCAGAAGAATTGTTATCCAATGGGTGGATGTCATTTCTTAGTTTCTACCCAATGACTAGTTGCAACAAAATTAATTTATTCATCTTCCATATTAAATAGATATGAAGGTAGTAATTTATGAAAATATGTATTCATTCACCTAAAAGGAAATTAAGCTTTGTAGTTAACAATTTTTAGAAACCGTGACCAATTTTACACATACAAAAACTAAAACTGTGTAGCTATTAATGACCTTGAAACACTAGAAACACTACTTGGCTGTTGTTTTAGGCTCTATCTTACTATTTTGTTTGTTTTGTTGTTGTTTTGGGTTTTTTTTCTATCTTTTCACAACCAGAATTTCATCATGAATACTTGAAACATATTTCACATCCTAGACTTTGCTCTTTTATGCTTTCTCTCCTGACCCAAGGCAAAAGGTATACAACAGATAATATTTCTGTTTAAAGAATTGCATATCTCTGTTATCTTTGGCCTTCTTTCTCTTTGAGGGTGATAGCTTCTGTTTAATGGTGCATTCCAAAGACTCCAAAGAGTGTAAATGAGAATGGCACTTTGCATGGGAAATAATCTCCATAGGCTTAGATTTCAGCACTTGCTCCCATTGTGTCCTTGGGTTAGAATTTACTGCATTCTGCTTAAGGCAAGCTTCCTCTGAGCAAAAAGGCCACAGAGAGCTAGGTCTGAGGGCTGCTAAATTACCCCTCCTCCAGCCCAAACTCCCTACTCCTTTGTTCCTCTTATTTGAGGGAACCCAGCTGATTAATCTACCTGTTTTTCTTTGTTGTGATGGGCTGTTGAACTAATTAAGAATACATGCCTCCTCCCTCTTGTTGCTTCTCTCACAGATTTTGTATTTTGACATGCCAATAAGAAAAGTAACTAATACCAAAATAATTACAAACCACTTATTAGTAAGTGTCTCTATCCTCGCTCATATTTTTTAGCAAAATATAAGCATTAAATATAAGCATAAAATGCTTTCAGATATTCAATTAGATAGATGTACTGTATTGTTTCATATTTTTGTTTGTGAGTGATTGTGTTTCAAGATCTGTGTATTTTATAGCTCCCTTGATTTAGCTTATTCCAATTAGAGAGATTTTCTTTTGTACTAATGAATCCCTTGCTGCCCTAATGTGATGGTAGATGAATTTGCATATGAGATCTGTCTGATAGGGTAGAATGATCACATCCCTTCAAAATCTATAATTTGATCACACCTATAAAGGATTTTCACTCCTTTGTATAAGTGTTCACTTGTTTTTTTTCCACATAACATATGTACCAATAACTCATACATTCCAGAGATTGGAACCAAGCTGTCTTTAGACACACAATTCAGCACACTAGAAATACTTTCACGATGACATTTTCTATAATAGAGGACATCCTTTGTTACAAAATTTCCCCATGTATTGAGATCATGAGATGATAGACTTACTTCAAAATGTAAGTATACAATTTAGTATCCTTTAATAATTTTGATATATCATTTGTTCATAGTTTCAAGAGTTTAAATTTGTATGAGTTTAAAACATTTCTAAGTACTTTAAGTAGATCTTACCTATATTTTCCTCAAAATGTTCTTATTGCTTTTATTAATAAATGACCTGGTCATTCAGCCCTTTCCTTTAATTTAAAAAATATGTTCAGTTTATTATTTTTTTAATAATCATTTTATGTGTATGATGTAGGTTATGGTAGTTTGGATAAGTTTGGCCCTTATAGATTCCTGTGTTTGAATGCATAGCCATAAGGAGTTGCACTATTATTAGATATGGGCTCACTGGAGGAAGTGTGACCTTGTTAGAGGGAAGTGTCACGTATAGATGCATTTTATGATCAATAAAATGCTCAAGCTCCACCCAGTGTAAAATCAGAGTCTCCTGCTGGCTACCAGTCTGAGATCGTCTTCTGGCTGCCTTTAGATCAAGATGTAGAATTGTCAGCTCCTCCCCGAGCAACAAGTCTGACTACATTCTGCCATACTTCTTGACATGATGATAATGGCCTAAACCTCTGAAACTGTTAGCCAGCCCTAATTAAATATTTTCCTTCATAAAAGTTGCCTTGGTCATGTTGTCCCTTTACAGCAATGAAACCCTAACTAAGACAAAAGTTTGTACTAGGAGTGAGGTATTGTTGTTATAGGCTGTTAATGTGTTGACCATGCTTTTATTTTGAGGACTGTGGATTTTGGGACTTTGCAAAGCAGTGGAATGCTTTAAGTAGGGCTTAATGGACCATACAAGTAGAGACAAAGAAGGCAGTGGTGCTTATGGTGATTTGAACTGTGGGGACCTGAATGAAGAGATTTCAGAGAAGAAAAATATTAGTATGTGGCCTAGCAACTGCTCTTGTGATATTTTGATGACGAATGTAGCTATTTTTGCCCTTGTCCAAAGAATTTGCCTGAGGCTAAGGTGAAGAGATTTAGATTAATTGCACTGACAGAGGAAATCTCAAAAAAGCCTAGCATAAACTTGCCCCTGTGGTTTGCTCTTATGAAGACCATTTTGATAAAGCATTGAAAGCTTTGAAAGAAAAAATACAAAACATATGGCTCAAAGACTAAAGGGGCAGCAGGAAATGGAATGGAGTTAAATGTTGTGTTTAAGAATTTTAAATGGAATTTAAAAATTTAAAAGGAGTAATTTCAGACAGGAATCTAAATCTTAGTCGAGAACAAGGAAGTAGGCTTCAGACGTGAAAATGACTTTGGGCTAGGACAGGGAAGTTGGCTCAGATATTTTGGTCATCCTGATATGATATCCTTAGAAACAGTGATCACGGGAGTGTTCACGGAACTTTTTTCGTTGCCTTGCTTGTTCTTTGACAATTTGTGTTTATTGTCTTGCTTGTTCCTTGACTTTGCATCTATTGTGTTCCTTAAACTAGAACTGACCCTAATACTTGCATGTAATTAAAATGTTGTCAAAGCAAAAAGAAGGAGGGGATGGGATAGGGGATTTCTAGAGAGGGAAAATAGGGAAAGGGGATGGCAATTGAAATGTAAATAATTAACATATCCCGTAAAAAAGATTTTACATGGAATTAAGGGAACAATGACTTCAGGGCAAGATCTCCCACAGCTAAGTGTCTTTTTTATGTCTTTGTATTTAGTTGTACAAGGGATAGTTATATCATGCTAGGCATTAGTATGAGCTAGTTATTGTTTTCCTTTGGACATAAGGAGATATGATTCTGTGTCAAAGTGGCAAGCAATCGACTATGATGCCTATTCTTGGTTTTCAACTTGACTATATCCGGAATGAACTACAATTCAGAACTTATATAAAGGTCTTATGAAAGGGAATTAAAGAAAAGCTTAGTTCCAGGCATGATGATTTACACTTTAATTCCAGCACTCGAGATAAAACCATGGAGATTTCTGAGCTCCAAGTCAGGCTAAGGAGCAAGGACAGTCAAGCTTAGCCAATGACAGAAACCATGGAAAGCAGAAAGCTTGTGAAAATGTAATTGAATTAGTGAGCTATGTTTCAGCCCCTGCAAGCAGCAGAATTAGGCAGCTTTGCCATGTGGTTCTGCCAAGAATAGAAGGGGTTATTGGGACAATTGATACAGGTTAGGTGTAACTAAGGTATTAGTGGTGATTAAGAAGAGACCAGCATCACAGTTGAAAACTGGAAAGTGTTTACTAAGAGTACAAAGAAGCTGTGTTCCAGAGAAGCCAAGGTTGTACCTTGTGCTGGCAGCCAGACTTGGTAATTTGTAAGAGTCACCCAGGTGGTACTGGTTTTGGAGGCATGCAGGAGTCAAGGAGAACAACTAAGCCTTGTTACTATGAGAGGCAAGTAAAGGCCATTGGTGAAGGTGCAGCCTTAGTGACAGTTGAAGTTGAGGTTTGCCATCATGAAGTGAGCCTATGAGAGGCTATTGGTGATAGTGCAGCCTATATGGGGATCCCCAGAATTTTGGAGATGGTATTACCATGGGATGACCACCAAGAAGAGAAATAGAATGCAGTCTGCCAGAGCCTAAAGTGCTAAAGAGGGCAGAGCTGGAAATGTTACCAAACGCTTTATGGGAAGCCAAAAGATCATATGAGTATCCCAGATGTAGGAAAAAGAAGCTATATAGTTGAAGTTGTCTTAAATACAACAAGATGTTAGAGATGCCAACACATCTTGCCAAAGAAAGATTCTAACATGGGGTGGAATGAGCCCAAGATAAAGAAATGCGTTGCAGTCAACAAAGCTAAAAGGAATTGTACATCAGACATGAAGATACAGAGTTTGGAGTTTGGCTATCTGGGTTTTGATCCTGCTCTGGTCCAGTATTTCCTTAGTATGACATTTTGGAATGGAGATATATGTATATTCTGTGATGTTGGAAGTATGTGATTGAGTTTTAGATTTTGATGGCATAGGGGATTATAATTAAGAGATTACATGAATCTCAGAAGAGACTTTGAATATTTAATATTTTAATATTGCTGAGACTGATAAGCTGTGGGCACTTTTGGAGTTGGACTAAACATATTTTACATTTGGTACAAGTCTATGGATGCCAGGACAAAGTGAGGTTTGAGTAATTTTGATGCCCATAGACTCATGTGTTTGAAGGCTTGAAGGGAGTGGTACTATTAGAAAGTGTGACCTCATTGGAGGAAGTGTGTCACTGTATAGGTGGGTTTTGTGGTCTCCTAGTGCTCAAGCACTACTAGGTATGGAATCAGAGTCTCTTGCTGGCTGCTTACTAGAGAAGGTATCCTGGCTGCCTTCAGATAAAGATGTAGAACTCTCAGTTCCTCCTCCAGCATCATATCTGCCTACATGCTGCATGCTTCCCGCCATGAAGATAATAGTCTAAGCCTCTGAAATTGTAAGCCTGCCCCAATTGAATGTTTTCCGTTGTAAGAGTTGCCTTGGTCATGTTGTCCCTGCAAAGAAATGAAACCCTAAGACATAGGCTTTTTGTTTACATGTGCATCTGTGTACCATATATGTGTCTGGTTCCTGTGAAGGCCAGAAGTGGCCATTCTATTCTCTGAAACTGAAATTACAGATCCTTATGAACTGCCATGTGGGTACAAGGAATAAAACTCATCCAGGAAAGCAACCAGGGCTCCTAACCACTGAAAAATTTCCAGCCTCAATATATTATTTCAAATAGAAAACATAATCCACAGTATAACTTTTACTCATGCTCAGGACAGGAAGTACAAAAGAGGAAAATATAAGGAAAGAACTGAATGATTTAATGTGGAAATTCTTTTTTTGTTTTTGTTTTTGTTTTTGTTTTGTTTTTCGAGACAGAGTTTCTCTGTATAGCCTGGGCTGTCCTGGAACTCACTCTGTAGACCAGGCTGGCCTTGAACTCAGAAATCCGCCTGCCTCTGCCTCCCAAGTGCTGGGATTAAAGGCACCACCACTTCCCGGCTAATGTGGAAATTGATTAGTCAAAAGTTTTATTTTAAACTATTAAGCTCATTGGTCAACAATTTCATGCATGTATATAATGTATTCTGATTACTTTTTCCCTTGTACCCTCTTTCCTATGCTTCCATCCCAATCAATCCCCACTCCCCCAGACAAATTCTTTACCAGATTCATGGCTGTCTTTTTTCTTTTCTTTATTTTTTATTGTGTGACATACTGCTTTTTAACCAGGGTCATGTGTGTAATGATTGATTTGAAGTTGTTCACTGGACTCCACTGGTTCATTGGTAGGTCAATGTCTAAAATAGTTAATATATGAAAGATACAATATAATTCTTAAGACATTTTCTTAAAAATAGGTATGCTGAGATACTTTTAATTAGTAGTCAATAAAGAAGAATAATATTTGCCTAAGAGTCAATCTTTTCAATTGCATGAGACATAAAATCTTCTAGAAGTCTTGACATAGTTGGGACATGTAAGTAACACACAAGGACCCACTGATTTATTCTTTTAACACTTTAAAATATTTTTTTTGTCTTTGTATTTACATAGCCATAGACTCTTGGCTCTTTTTACACTGGACATCTATGTCCTTTCAGCAGCATTTCACAGGATTAGACGTGTATGGACTTTACTGTTGAGTCCCCACTGTTCTTTTACGTGTAATTTAAGGTCTATTTTTATATATGAGTAATTTTAAAACATGCTGTGCAAATTCCCAGTGATAATGGTTTATTATTATCATTATTGATTCCTTAATTATTCTGTGGCCAGATGATATAGCCAGTATGATAATGACTTTTTTGCAATTTGTTGAGATTTGCTTTTTGAAGGTCAATTTTTATTAATATTTAATGTACATCCTTAAAATAACAGCAAATGAATAGGATGAATACAATTAACTCAAAATAAAAGAATATTATAATGTTGGTAAGTGTTGTTTCCTTCTGTTTTTTGTCTTAATTAGGTTTTTATTTTATAATCCTATTATTTTATGTAGCTATTTCTGTTTTGTATAGTTAGCTCTGATTTAAGTTTTAACCTAACATCTAACTATTTAAATAACATTTTTTCATAGGTCCCTATCTTCCAGAAATAAATAAATCCAAGTATTAGAAAATCAATTAATCTTCAATTGGCATGCACTCATTTTGATATTTTAAAGTAACATTTTTTGGCACATACTATCTGAACCATAGATCAAGGTCAATGAAAAGTCAGTACCATTCCCTCTCCACTGGATATTCTATTTTGAATACTGTTGAGTGAAAGTTCCTCAGAATATAGGAGACTATACATATGTTTTCACTTAACACGTTGAAGATTGATCATTTTTCCTCTTACAATCCTGTAACTGAGAATACAAGTGTGAATGTAAGTGTGGTTCTTTTACAAATGAACGCTGATTCTCTTTAGCATCTTTTCATTTGCGTGAAGTTTCACGAGGATGTGATGAAGAATATATAATGTTCTAAGGGATGGTGTGCTCTGCTGTGTTATTGTCATGCTTCCCTTCAAGAACATAAGTATTGTTAAATTATGTTTCATTTTAGCCTTAACATCTTTTCATTATCCTGTCACACTTTACATCTTTCTGTGTGTTGCTTTCAAGCTAATTAGTGCAGTGACCTAGTTCTCCAATTCTCTGTTAAACTATTATGTACAGTAAAAACAAATACACAGTTGCTTGTTTTTCCTACTTTCTCTTTATTTTAATTCGTATTTGTTCTGTGTGAGGTATAAATCTCCTTAATAGTGTCTTTTCCTTGTAAGGATTCATGTTCTTTATGTCTCTATTCATATGAAACACACTTATTTTCTATTTCAGATTATTAATTTTACATACAATGTATTCCAGTGTAACTGACACTTTGAGTTCTCTAGTAGGTTCCCCTCCCCCCAGTCTAGATGATTACTGGTTTTCTTTTCTCCTACCTATTGTGGTTTGTCAGAAGACATAAGTGTAAGTTATATTTCAGAAGTTTTATTGTCCTCCAAGTGGCCATGGCCTAGATTATAAGGTTTTACTTCACAGTGGTCGCATGTTTTTTTTCAATATTGCCAATTAAACAACCTGTTAATGAACACTGCTCTGTTGAAATATAATATCAGTGTACTATACATATATCCACAGATTTATTTTAAGAAATTTTTTTCTGGAATTTAGGATATTGGCTGGACCACACTTTGAAGAGCAGGTTGCAGATCCAGAAAGGGCTTGTACTTTAAATCTTAAAAGAAGGAAAAGCCCTTTTTTGGATAAATGAATCTTGTTATTATGGGATTTAGCTAAGGACATAATCCTTTTCTACAACATGGAGGGTAATTTACTCTACTGAAAACATACTTGGAGAACTGTTAATCTCATTCAAAAATACATTCACATCAATATTTCCAAATTTTGTACAAATATCTGAATCTTGTAACATAGCTAAGTTGATACATAAATTAATCATAATACTGAACTAAGAACTTGACAGCAGTGCTGACTTGAAAGCTGCTGGATCTTGAAGGATAATTAAGAGTTGTTGCCTATTTATGAGGGGCCCAAGCAGTCATAAGAACACTTAAGTTCTCTATCTAAACATTCAAGGCTTTTAGTATGTATTTGTCCATCAGGAGCATGAACACATATGCTTCCTCAATGAATGCATTCACTCATGTGAAAGTTCTTCAAGGCCTGGTCAAATGGACACATTTCTAACTTGATGCCCTTCACAGACTTATGACCTATAGAACTAATATTGGTCTTCTGCTGTTTTCTTCATCAGTGGGTGCTTTTCTGGTCTAATGACATACATTTGAATACATTGTATGCATTTCCCTTTCTGGGTTTTATCTTCACTTCCTACCAATGCTCCTTCTCCCTCCTCTCATGTAACAATATAACATATCCCATAATAATATTATTTTTCCCCAAGTTTCAGAGACAACGATTTCTGTCAATTTATATTCAAAAGGGAAAAAGTAAATCAACTGTCAATAAATACTTGTTTTATTACTAGTTTTAAGAGAAAGGCTCCAGCCTAGACAGAACTTGACTTTTCTGATTCTGCTTCCTACGTGCTGAAATTTTAGAAGTACATCAATAATAAATAAGTATATATATATATATATATATATATATATATATATATATATATTCTAAAACTGCTTAGAAAATATATTTAGTGTTAAACTTCCTTATGTAGTCTTGAAATACTCTATAATCATAAATTATTTTCTCAACTATAAGATATATAGCAAACAATATGAAATAATTTAGTTTTATATATCTTCTATGTTTTAAAATTTACATTTTTAATATTGAAATACATGTGGCCTAACTGACAGTTGTTCCCAATTTATTTTTATAGTCTAGATCTGAAATGTCCCACTAAGACTTATAAGTTAAACTTTTGATCACCAGCCCCAAACATTCTTGGTAAGTAGTGGAGGTGGCTCTAGTGGAAGGAGACACTATCACAGACTTTCTCACCTCTTCCACTTACTAACTCCTATAATTGTTCCCTGACCTCTGTATATCTGCCACAGCATGTGTAGCAGTGAATGAGTAAACACCTTAAATAATTTAAAAAAAAAACTAGAAGAAAATAAAGAAAATAACCTACCAATATCTAGGTTTTTATTACAGTTAATATCTTAAGTAGAAAGAAAGAATTAGAAAAGTTTTGTTTTTAATGTAGGAAAAAATATTTCTCATTATTACAGGTGTATTTGTGTGTCCATGTGCATGTGCGTGTATATGTGTGTGGTGTATTAAATATGTATAAGATTTTAAATAAGGACACTTGAAAATCAGACATTATAATTATTATATCCTAACATAAGAGCCATGAGCTCAAGAGAGAATAGATTTTTCTTAATAGTGCTTGTGTACAGAGACAAAGAAAGTAAAATTCTAACCAAGATTTTCTGTTTATGAACCTGGGCTCAAAACCACCATGTCAAAATTGTTACATAATAGAGAAGATTTTTTTATATATATATCTGATGTGTACATTTAATCTCTGTGTTGGTTTGAATTAAATACTTCCCATAGTCTTGGACATTTGAACACTTCATCTGCAATTGATGTTTGTTTGGGTAGGTTCAGGAGGTATGACCTTGCTGGAAGAAATGTGTCACTTGGAATGGACTTTGAGATTTTAGTGCCTCCACAATCTCAGTGTTTTCTCTGCTTCCTGCTTTCACAGTTATCAGTTGTCCCTACTGTCAGGACTGCCACCTGGTGACACAATTCCTTGCCATGGTGGACACTTACCCTTCTGTAGCTAATTTCCAAATAAACTCTTCTGTAAGTTGCTTTTATTATAGTGTTTTATCACTGTAATAGAAAACTAACTAATATAACTTTATATTTAAATATTAGTATCATATCATGGTATAAGAATTTATGACTAGTTTTGAAAATGGTTGAGAAATGGCCAGTTATGTAGTAATAATGCCAGTCATTCTTACAATTTCTTTATAACAGGAGTTTCAGGATGCTTGTGTTAAAATCATTAATACACTATAAATCCTGAACTCATAAACCTATATTGTAATAGTAAAGAAGAAATTGCAAATAAGTATATGATTAGAAACCAATGTGATTTCTGCCATGACAAAGGTAAGATTACTTTCAGAATAGCCAGGTAGTAAGGAGTTACTTCTTCTGGGAAGGGAGAATATTATGTAGAAGTTTACTAGAATTTTAGGCTTGATAATTGAGAATGTCAATGTGTAGATAAGGAAGAAAAGGACATCTTAGCATGAAGAAAGACCAGCAGGGATAGATAAAGAAAGATGAAATAAAGGACCAATATTTTATCTGTTCTCATGACAAGGAAGAATAGCGCTGGATTGTTTTAGCAAAAGTGGTTATTACTGCATTATCTATGATGAACTCAAAGACATTATTTTAGGTTATATTTATTATCTTTTGAAAATCAATCTGCTCATTTACTAAAATTTTGTAGAGTTACTTGTTTGACGAGCAGCCATAAAAATTTTAAAGGTATGAGTAGATGTTCTCACTCTCAATCTGATGCTTTTTCTGCTATGAATTGTTCAGTCTTTTTGTTCTCTTGGGTTTTAAAACTTCCAAATATAAATGCAAGAAGATGTAATTTAAAGATTATCATTATTTAATTAATATGTTTATTAAGACTTTGAGCATATTACATTGTAAAGTTAAGTCTCATTTGAAGTGTGAAATCAAATGCTTATTCTACAAGTTTTCCAATAAAATCTGTGACTAAAGGGTTTAACTTGTTATTTTTAATGGAATGAGTAAATATCTCATCATAGTAAATGTGCTGGAGTTTTAATATAAAAATAGTATTTTTATTATCATCTGTGGTTTTGAAAATTCTAACTTTGCTTCCCTTTCTCTTTTATGATGTGCCTGGCTGTATGTTTACCCCATTAAAAATACTGGGCTATTTCCCTGAAGGCTATGGAGTCAGTGGACTGAATAGGATTAGCATCAAAAGTCACCACTGCTTTCCCAAGCAGAGTTTAAAAATAGGATCATTGAATAATAAGGGATTTAAGTATCAACTGAGCAGGGTGTAGGAAGAAATTATTTGGATTTAGACCAGTAGAGATTAGAGTGTGATTAGAGGCTACCATGTCCTTTATATCAGATTGAGGAACTTGAAACGAATGCATGCAGGAAAAAAAAAGTCAGGTTACAAGATTTCCCACCTGCTTTCCTAAATCAACCAAAGAAAGCATGCCCTTTGCTTATGCATTTCTAAATCTGATCATGCTGAGGGAAAGGAACACAAAGAGGTGAAGTTCTAGCAGTGTAACTGTGTAAGGTTTAATGAAAATTACTTTGGAGAAATAGTCAATACAGGAATCAAGGATCCAAGACAGGTATCCAATAATAATAACTTTTATATAGATCTTTCATCTTAAAGAATCCCAAAACAATTTCCAAGGAAGAAAATGCATCACACTCAGCTAAAGTCCATCCAATCCCAGAGGGAGGAATTTATATTTAATATAGCAGTCTCGGCATGTTCAAACATGAGGAAAAGCTTTTCTTTAATATAATGCTAGTTCACATTGTGTAATTAAAGCCTGAATAAGAGAAAGAAACTCTCTCTTTTTTTTTTTTTTTTTGCTTCTGCTCAGATATTTGAGGGGAAGACAAAATAGGCATATTGCATCACCTTAAAATGTTTATTAATTGAATTGAAAGATATAAATATTTACCTTAAACGATGTTCACTGAGAAGAAAATAAGCAATGAGTCAAGAAATATCCAGTTATAACCTTATACTTGCATAAGGGTGACGACATATTCTTTCTCATCGTGTTATGAATCATCACAATTTCTATCATAGGCTCATGAATGTGTTACTCATATTTGATAAGAATTTATTAAATACAGTGAAGACTTTACCATTAAGATTTAAATGACTTAATGATTAACCTGACATATTAAATTAATAATTTAGTCATATTTATTTTGATGAATCCCTTAGTTAAAACACTAGACTGATTGGCCAAACATCCAGTTTAACTATTTAAAATGAGACACCCCTTGTGAACTTGCAAATTGTGTGTATGTTTTTATGTGTGAATATGCATGTGTTAACTATAAATGAGTGTCTACATTCCTCTTTATGTATATGCATGCATACACATTTTATTAAAAATTAGCTAAATATTATAGTTGAGGCCATGTTCACAAGAGTACTCTACATTTATCTTGAATCATAGTATTGTTTACCACCACGATTTGAATGCTACCTTTACTACAGAAGTTTCACCATAACATCAATATTCTCTTAATAATTCAGTGAGATATTCTAAATATAAACCTCTACTTTGAACTCTGTACTCTACTCTGTATAATCTTCTATAGAACACTGGTTCATTCAGGGTAAAAAAAAAGTGTCATTGTCATCATTAAATATTAAGTCAGTAGTTCTCAAACTGTGAATTGCAACCTCTTCCCTTCGGAGGTTCAAATGACCCTTTCCCAAAGGCTGCCTGAGATCATCTGAAAACTAAATATTTATGTTACATTTCATAACCATACAAAATTACAGTTATGAAGTAGGAACAAAAATAATGTTAAGGTTGGGGGGGGGGAGTTCACCAAAACACAAGGAGCTCTATAAAGGGTCACATCATTAGGAAGGAGAAGATCCATAGTATCAAATGTTCTAGTATTAAAGGGCTCATATTTTTACAATGATATGAAGTACAAATGCAACTTTGAATTATATGTTCACAGCTGACCCATGGTTTCATTGCATAACAGAAAACTAAAGATGAATATAGTAAAGCTTTATATAGTAAAGTTTCTATATTCTTATTTATAAAGCTTCTATAGTAAAGCTTTAAACATAGTAAAATGCCCCTACTATTATTAGCATATATTATTATTTCTGATTACCTTAAATTGTTAATTTTTTCCAATTTTCAATTTTTCGGTGATAATTCTTAGTTTTACAGACATTTTCTACTTCACAACATGTGATTCATGTATTATACTATGTACACTTCATGAATTCTATTTGTAAGCAAGTTTCATTATTGCAGACAACTTAAAAATAAAATAATTAATTTTGGCTCATACATACCAAATTTTCAGTTTATGAAACAGGCAAGGATACCTGTTTATCAAATGTTGACAATCCACAATGAGAGAGAGAGGAATGTCACCTCCCAAGAGTTTCATGAGACAGAGAAAAACTATAAACCTACAGAAGACATTTAATGTTTTAACTAGAGCATATAATATATTATCAGACAGTTGTAATTTAATAAATCCTGATATTGTTGATATTGCACAGGGTAGAGACAAGCATAATTTTGAATGAGTTCTTTCTCTTACAGATGCCTTGGATTTGAGAATGACCATCAATGATGAGAAAAGGTGTGCTTTTGAAATTCACTCACATTCAACCTGGGTGAGGTAAGAGGCACAGACGTACAATGCCAATGGTGACAGAATATCATTATAAATAACATTTTGGTTATTTGTAAAATGCTCAGCAGAATGAAGAAAAATCATGAGTAGTCTTTTGTTTATGTTTTTTTCAAAGAGGGGTTTCTTTTTGTAGCCTTGACTATGCTAGATCTTATTCTACAACCAGACTGGTCTCTAGGTCAGAGGTCCACATACCTCTGCCTCTAATGCTTGGATTAAAGATGCTAGCCATTTAGCCTCACTGATGAGACTTAAAAAACTATGTGTTTTATTTTCATTCTGTTTCAAGAGAATGGGCATCTTTCTAATTAGTGCTCATCCATAAATGGCACAACTATGTCATACTTCTTTCTTCCACACCAAGAGTCAGAGATTATCCTTTAAGAGGGGCCCAGAAAGATTATAAAGGGCAGAGATCATGGGAGATTAGAACAAAATTTTGTCTTCTGGACATGACAGGATCATTGCACTAAAGATCCCATGACAACTGTGGTTGCATCCATAAGACCTACATAAGATGAAGCCAGTTAGCATTTTAGCATAGAGGTCAGGAGGGACTCAGAAGCCTGAAATCTTACCTGAGGAGTTGTTGAGGGTTAATGGCTGCTGGAAGAGGGAATCAGTTTTCTTTAAGGATGTGGACATTAGTATATCCATTATTCTTCAGCTTGTGGCCTCATACCCCTGAATACATGAGCAGCATAAATTAGACTTTGAGGTTATTAAAAATGTATAGAGGACATGAAGCTGAGAAGGGGTGTACCTGAGAGGAGTTGGGGAATAGTGAGAGTTAATGCAATCAAAATATACTGCATATGTATATGAAATTCTCAGTGAGTTAACTGAGACCAATGATTATGACTGGATGTGAATTTCCAGTTAGATCTAAGTTTTGCTAAGCTGCCCTACCTTATGGTTGTACAGAGCAATCTACCCAGTGTAATGGCACCTTGGTCTTTATTGTTCACAAGTACAGCATGTGTGGTGGTGGTGAAGAAGAGATACTAGTGGGTACTCGGGAATGTAGTGAGAATTTTGTCTTCTTTTAAAAAATCATAGAAATATTATAAGAATATATTTTTTGTTTAATCCCATGTGTGGGATATGAGGCTGCTTCAGATTGTCTATAGAAGCTGACTATGATTTGCCTCATGCTCTACCAGTGGCATGATTTTGCCAACTACAGATGACTTTAGTGGTGATGTGATATTTGGAATTCTGGGGACTTTTCAGAGGACATATAATAAATGCTAGGACCCCAAGAGTAGTGATTGGGGGGTCGATGGTTGGTTGCTTTTGGTTTTTGTTGGTTGTGGTTTATAAAGTAGTTGTGTGTAAAGCAGCAAAGAAGAAACAAAAAGAAGCAGAAATTAGATATCCTGATGGTAAAGATCAAACTTGCCTCAAGGAACTCACCATCTCTAATTATCAGGAAGTAGTCTATTGATAATGCTGCCCACTTTCCCTTCTATACTTTTTTTCTCTAATATAGTGTTATGGAGTTGAATGGGTGGAAAGTATGTAAAAAATGGTGGAAGGAGAGAGAACCCATAAAGTAGCAAATACAAGCTACAATGGACAACCAAATAATGAGCTTCCATATGCAAATGGTATTCCTCTGCTACACCTAAAACCATGAAAGGCTGAAGTCTCAGTATTTGAATCATAAATAAAACATTACATTTTGTAGGAAAAAAACCCTCAAATTTGTGACCTTTCTCACCTGTGATGTCCTAACCATATGCTTGACCCCAAGTGCCTGGATGCTCCTAAATCTGACGGCTTCTGTGTGTCACTGTTGAGGCTTTAGGGAAAATAGTTGTAAACCTGCCTCCAAAATCAAGAAGACCAAAATTGACAACAAATGCATGAGTTGAGTAAGAAACACAGACTGATGGTTTTCTTCCACTCTCCCTGCGGGCTTGTACTCTTCCATTTCTTCTCATGTTGATAAATACCACTTAGAGTAAGTATATATTTGATGCAGACGAATTTCAAGACACAGTTCGTGGTTTGCAATCATATGAGCTGCACTCAGCTTTCAACCATTTTGAATACATTTTTTTGTTGAATGGAAAGGAGGCATTGCTTCTTAGCCACTGAAAAGTGTACTAAATTGTACATGCATGTGGTATTTTGCTCTGCTCCTGAGTTCTGGGCTGCTTACTTTGATTAATGTTGAGAGGCTGTGGAAATGACTTCCTGGGAAATCTTGACTGGGTTGGAACCCATCTGTCTTACATGGCTTACTGCTAGTCGTGGCTTGAGGCTAAGGATAGATAACCTGAAATAGAATAAGAGACCCGAAGGAGAGGATTAAATCGCTAGATTAGTGGGGACCATATGCTCTTTAGAAGGTTCATGAAATTGCTCATTTTCATGGGAAAAGGTGTTTTTCTCCAGTGACTTGAATTTTTGTGGAAGAATAATGCCACCTTGATTCCCTTTAAAATACTTATTAAAATCAACGGAGCAAGTAATCTCTCAAGGATAATACGTTTGTTGTAGATGTGAAAATACTGAATTATGATTATGAAAGTGCCACCCTCCTCTTTCCTCCTCCAGCTTCCCTTGCAGCCAGACTCCTTTATCTCTCTCATTTCTGTATATACATCCTATTCACCCTCTCCCCTCAGTTCTGCTTCTTTGATTTCTTTTCTTCTCAAACACTTTGAATTGTGTCAATAATATTGATTTCCAGACACTGTCTTTTTTTTTTATTTTTTATTTTTTTTTTTTGGTTCCCAAGCACTAAGAACTCTGGTTTCTTTCCCAAGGGCTCAAAATTTATAATGTATATTATCTGATGAGGCATTTTTTGAAAAACTTTTATCCATGATTTTCCTGCCTCAATCTCTTAAACATTTGAGATTATAGATAGGTGCCATCCTAACTAGGAAAATAGGATTGAAACCAGTTTACAGGCATGCAAAAGTTCACATTCTTAACTAACGTAACATACTGTTTCCTTTTTTTTTTTTTAATGTTCAAAAATGTGTATTTAGACTTAGCCAGCTGGAGTCCGTTTAGACACTCTCTTTTTTTTTTCTTTTTTTTTTTTTTTTTTGTTGGCAGCATCCAAAGCAACATAATCAAGTGCTATCTGAACGTATGCCTCCCTGCCTCCCTCAGGTCTGATTAAGGTATTGACTTTGTCTACATCAGTGTCATGGAGTCTCTTCATAGTCTGCTGCACTGGTTTTGCTTGGTCTTGATGTCCACCATGAACCAGTGTGTTTGTTATTTTTATCATGGCTGACTCAGTGGCCAAGGAGAACAATGATTATGGCAAAGCTGAATGGTAAAGCTCATGTATACAGGGGCAGCACACACTTCTTTCCCTGGGAGTATGGGATTTAGGTTGCCTCCAGAGGCTCAGGGTCTTAGGCTACCTAAAAGTAGATGAGTTATGGGCCTTCATTTTGTGGCTGTGGGTGTATTTCAGCAGTGCTTTCTTAGCTTTCAGTCCCTACTCTCTGACCTCTGCTTTGGGGAAGGTAGGAACTCCTTTTTGATGTCAGCATCAACTTGGAAAGAAGCGAAATATCTTGTGTTCCTTTTCTGTTTTTCCACAACATACCTTGTTTTGATGGATGATAAAGGAACATGATGAAATTGCCACAGAATGTGCATCGCTCATTCAAAAAGGAATTACAGCCTCTCTTTTGAGCAGCAGCATCTATTAAACGCAATATAAAGTGTTAGAAAAATTGAGTTACATCCATTATTGAAAAATCCAAACTTGCTTTTATTAAAACATAGCAGAAAATAACCTGGAATTCTCCTCCCTGAGGACTAGTTCTCATGGTATCTGATGGTGCTGTTCAAGCTGCCAAGGGAGGAAAGCAATCAACGGTCTTATCCAACTGTAAAGCTTATAAATCAGTGACTAGAGTGGCAAGATATACCCTAGGGTCAATGATAACACTTATGTCTTGGGGGTAAACAATACCCACACAGTAGAAAAAAAATTATACCCAGTATTATATACCTAGCCAAATACTCATAGCTGGTGATGCTAACTCCCTAGAGGAGATCTAAGTATTGCCACATTTCCAAACCAGTATAATTCCCAACTATATTCTAAATATCTCTTTGTATAGCCACAGTGAAGTGAAACTCACACTCCTCAGCAAAGCTTCTTTTCCAGGAGATGGAGACCAGTACAGAAATACGAACCTGGCTAAATTGCAAAGAACATATGATGGGTTCCCGTTTCTAATTAATACAAGTAAAACATGATCCTCATACCTAAATCTCAGCTAACAATTTGTAAGAGAGTAAGGGAAGATTGTGGGAACAAAGGCTCAATCTGCATTTCTGTAGTGATCCCATTAAATATTAACAATATGGTCATCTACATAAGACCTTCAGGTGGACAATACCAGTTGACTTCCCAGAGGAGGTAAGAAAAATTTCACAAGACCCTGCACCTAGATGGAGAGCAACAGGCAATAATATCTTATTTGCAAAGTGGAAATAACCAATCTTCTTCAAGGACAAGCTCCATTAAAAAGTTATGTGATACCATGTATTCATTCTTAAACACATAGACGTATGGACAACATGAAATAAACCTAGCAGGTTGCAATTACACACACACACACACACACACACAAACACACATGCACACAAACACATACACATTTATCCCCACAGACAGACATATACACATTCACATATACACACATTCTCTCATACACATACACTCTCACGCACACATTCAACCCCAATACACAGACACACACATTCACATGTACATACATTCACCCACACACATACACACACATACATTCACACACACATTTACACATACACAATCACATATACACATTTATACACACACACTTTTACCCACATACATACACACAGAGAGAGACACAATACACAGAGATACATTATGTGTAGTGCCTTTGTGTCTAACTTTGAGTGAAATGTTTCAGCAAATGTTTGGGTCAATGAGTGGAGACTGAGAAATTCTTTTGAGACTGTTTGAACCTTGAAAAGTGTCTTCTCTCTAGAGAGTCTGCATTTGCTCATACATGAGAGCTTGATGCTGCATCAGTTTTGGTTGTAAGATACTCCTGGGAAACCTGGAGTTTGACATTTTGATTATGGCTAGCCAAAGTCAAAAGGGACTGAGATTTGTGTGGGTTACCTGCTCTCATGGGCAGCAAGGGCAGGATAACTTTGGTAGCTGGAACGTTTCCCAGCCCCAATTAACCTTCTGTAATGTTTGAATAAAGTAACTAGATTAAGCTAGCTGGGTGTCAGTTTTTTCCAAGATGACTGAACTCCTCTGCTCCTTCAGAAAATGAAGGCTTAGCATCTTGGTGAGCATCTTTCTCTAGTGTGGCACCTACAACCAATGTCTATCAATGCATATGTAATAATAATAACAAAAGAATAAATGGTCATTAATATGAAAGGGAGCAAGGAAATGTGCTAAGAGATGAAGTAAAACGTGGAGTGGAAATAATACATATTTGGATGAAATTCTAAAAAAGAACAATAGATTATAGAAATATGTAGAAAGTGGGATAAGAATACCTAGGGGGAAATGGTAGAGTGGCTAAAAAGCTTGCTGTGCAAATGGGAGAATCTGAGTTTGAATTCCAGAACTCATGCAAAGCAAGGGAAAGTAAGAGCATCTCGATTAGTCTGCTACTCTTCTATCAAGATCAAGATAGAAACAAGACAATGTATCTTCAAGAAGATAAAAACTCAGGACTGATGTGACAATTCAGGTTGTGCTGTGATGTTCACATGCATGTCATACTGTGTGTATCTATATACATATGAATACACACATATCATACATATACCTCCATATAGCTTTTAAAGAGACTTATGAACATGCATTGTCAAAATTTACTAGCATGTTTGTATCATCTTCAGTTTGCTATACGCGTGTCTTATTCTTTTTCATAGTCTTTATGTGATTAGTATGTTTATAATAAAAATCCTGAAAATAGCAATTTCCCTTGAAATGTTTCTAAACATGTCTTTTTAAAAATAAAGCATACATTTAATTTAGTATCATTTCATATGTTTTCTATATAAAATTATTAATTTTCCAAGCCCAAATACATAAATTTTAATAAAATGGAAACCATGGATGTTTGTCAGTCTTACTTGTTAATGTGAAAAACAAGCAGAATGAGATTCTGAGAAGCTTAGCAACCTGTCTGAAGCCATACAGTATTCGGTGAACTCATGATTAAGTACATCAGTCTGGGGTGAGCCTCCTCTGAGGGTCTTCCACCTTCAGTAGTTTATCAAGCTTCTTTAATTTACGTGTTAAATAATTACTTTGCTTCATTTGCTACAGGAATACAAACACATCATTCTAACTTGTTATAAAAATTACCATAAAAGCTCTGCAGTTCTCCTTCCAGATTTATTATTTCTCGAGTTTCATTTGTCTTTTAATCTTATGGTACAGTGAATACATCAATATATATTGCTAATGTAAGATTAAGTCAGGATAGGAAATGCTCAGCAATACTATGAGTTTCTGAATATGTTACCCCAAAAGAGAAAATGTTGGCATTGAAACAACAGAAGAAGAAGGAAATCTCTAGACCTAACCTTGCTATCCCACCTGAAACAGGCATAGGAAAATTCTATGCTCCATCAGTAATGCAGGTCACCATCATGCCATAGGATTCCTTTGCACACCCAAAACAGAGCAAAGAAGAGACAGACAGAGATCCTGAGAAGAATTTGAGCATACAGGTTTTTCCATGTGTCCCTCCCCCCAGCTTGCTATAATTATAACATATACCCTTTCCCTATCAATCTCACTCACTGAAAAATGGTTAACAAAAATATACATTTCCAACATTTTTTTGATTCTTCACATTTGAAGGCTTCTATGCCCTAGAACCTATGCTGAATTCAAATAACTTGCTTTTCTCTGGTTGATCTATTTTGTTATAGTCGTGAGCTCAATACTGGCTAGGTAAAGGGAGAAAAACATATATACTGAGATTGTAAAGAGTAGATCAAATGTAACAGATGCTACGAAGATCAGTAAGACTTTGATATAACAGTATGCTTTAAATAAATATATTTCATACATTCAGGCTGAAACCAGAAATGTAGCTTTGTGGCAAATATAATGTATGCAAATATACATTGTTGTCGTTCATCTATTTGCCACTCCAGTGTCCTGAATCACCTCGCCAATTAGAGAGGGACTCCAAAATATCCTTAGGCTGTATAAATTTTGATGTCCTTCTTTTTGTCTCTGTGGTGCATAAAAGCAAGGGTGGTTTCCAGAGAGGAATCTTATTTTAGTACAAACTTTAAGAAAGTATTAAATTAAAGTACAACAAATAGTAAGGCAAGGGATGGAAAAGCGTGTAAAGTGATCTATAACTGGGCTACGCTGTAGACAAAAGTGACTGACAACAGAAGCATGATTACTCTCACCAAAGTTACATATTTATGGTATTTGGAAAAGTAGTTTTATAAAGACCATTTAAAAAATCTAACTGGAGCAAGCCTTCTAGGCTCTACTTTTTACCTTACAGGTAGAAAAGCTCCCTAATTACAGACAGAGAATGGCTGATAATGGATAATTTTGTATCTGAAGTATTTTCTATTTTCAGAGAATAGCAAATAGACTGACATAGAGCAAGAATTCTTTTTCTGCTCTACTCAACTGCTAATCATGCTTCCTCTCTCTCCCTCATTCTCTTCCCTAGCTTCTCCCTCTCCCTCACCTTCTCCCTTATGCCCCAAGTGTTAAAATACATCGTCACCATGCTTATTTATTCTGGAATACCAACTTTCATTGATTAGTCCTGCTTATTAGTGTTTTGCTTTCCCAGTAAGCACACAGTTCCATTCTTTTGCTTCTTGCTTGGGTGATCATAGTATCCACGTTCCTGTGTTATCTGACAAATGATTGCTATTGAGATTTTGACAATACTGGATATTGCATTTGCTAAAGCATCCATGCAAATCTTCTAACAAACAACAATGGTGCGTATTTCACAAGCCTCAAATGTAATTTTCCCCAAAATATCTCTAGATTTCAAAATGGTTATACATTTGTTGCTATTGTTTTTATGTATGGGGAAATATAAGTTGAAGTTAATTTAAAACTCCACAATTGTCTCTATCACATTTGATTTTGGATGAGTGACTGAGGATTGGTTTTCACATTATTTTCACAGGGATATGAGATTCTTTCAGCAAGATTACATGTTATGAGAAGCAGTATCAAGCATCAAAGGGCAATCTTAATAAACTAAATATATGCATTTATGATTACAATATCACATTGTTTCCTTAAGAAATCACTCTCTAACATATATCCTTTATAGACCCTATTACTCAATCCTCTTCTACTTCTGCAAATTAAGTTATAAAAAGCAGAATATCATTAAAATAGCAAGCATATGATAACCAAAGACCCACAATGGGAATATAATTTCATTTTATTCTGGTTGAAAAGTTCATTGTTCCAACTAATAATATTATAATCTATAAGATGTAGCTCAGTGGTATAGTCCTTGCCAAACTTGTCTGAATTCCTGGGATCAATAACTAATTGATAGTGGATGGCGAGCAGGCTGAAAGCAGGAATGAACAAGGTGAGAAGATTTACTTATTGATAGAAATAACAGCTCATTCTAAACAAACACAAGTTCTTAATGAACTTTGAGAAATAGTCTCTCCAGTTCTAATGTTTTTACTCTTCACTTTTCCTCTGCTTGTTTTTGCTTTCAAAATCAAGTCATCTTGGCCTTTGTAGTCATTTCCCCAAATGGCACACATGGTACAGAATGCCCTCCTCCCTGCACTCCTTTTCTCCGCTTGTCCTCTTTTCCATCGGTGCCACTCTCCTTGGGTGTCTCTATGTTAAATCCACACCCAACATTTCCTTTCTTTCTTTTTCTACCCGTTGTCTACTTCTTAAACTCGAGGACAGCACAATCTTCCTTCCTTTCTCTTTGCTTCTTCCACAATTGTCTTATATCTTGATCATTTTTTTCAACATCAAATTTTTACATGCCAAAACACCTTATCTTCAACAATCCTCCATGTTTCTGAACATCTCATAGTTGTTCCATTGCTGCAGTTTTCAGAGTGTTAATATTAAAATAAAATATATCAAAACAGTGCCTAATAAATTTTAATTCCAGTAAGAACCAATCAGTTTGTTATATTTTTCTGAAATGGAGAAAAGAGAATGAAAGTAATATTTGCAAGATTATATGTTGAATACAGAATAAAAACAATGTTTATG
The DNA here is from genome assembly GCF_004785775.1 of Grammomys surdaster. Classification (NCBI taxonomy): domain Eukaryota; kingdom Metazoa; phylum Chordata; class Mammalia; order Rodentia; family Muridae; genus Grammomys; species Grammomys surdaster. The sequence goes on from NW_021620923.1 coordinate 8,003,305, forward strand.
ATTGGAATTAGTAGTCAAGTCAAACATTTTTCACTAAAGTCGTACCCAAGTATGTTTTATACGTTGATTTTCTGTTTTTCTTCAACAAGTATCTTCCTTATTTATAAATATTTTCAGCCCCTTAATGTATTACTATGCTTTCTGTCTTGTCTGCCCAATAATATCAAGTAATTTGTTACCCAGAAATAAAATATATCTATGTATTTCTCTCATACACATCAGTATATCAATATATAACTTAAACAAAAACTCAAAATATGAGTACTAAATACTTAAATTTGTATAATTTGATTCTAAACACATCCACAAAGTCCTGATACATCCTTGCTGTGACTCTCAAGTCTTGTGATGAGGCATCTAATGAGCAGTGCCTCTATCCTCACAAATAAAGCTACATCATTACTGTTTCCAAATTGGTTATCATATGTGACTTTTTCTCAAATGTTAGCTCAGCACATTTTCTTTTTTTTTAACTCATATTTATCCGTCTTTGCCTTTTGCTTTTCAAATCCGGGAAAGGATAGTATGAAATTGTTTACCGCAATCCATATCCTGATTTTGGATTTCTCAGGCACAATAGCTGTGAGCCAAGTAAATCTTTGTTTGGTACAAATAATCAATTTTAGGTATTCCATGTTAGCAGAAGAAAATAGACAGACTGTCTGTTCATATTTGAAAGAATGAGAAAGGAACTGAAAAAAATGAAAAGATGATTTTCAAAATGAGTTCATTTTAATGACCATTCTATCTTTTAGAAGCATTGATGTTTAAAACAATTGGGCATATGAGTGTCATTCACTACAGAATATAAAATTTGTAGATTAGTAAATAAATAAATCCTCCTTGGAGGAAAGGAAAGCAGAACCATTATAACACCTAGGCAATGACCACTGTTTAACAGAAGATGCTTACCCTTACATTTTTTCAAGTTAGTTTAGTTTCATATTTGGGATATAGACTCTGCTATACTATTTATGGAACTGACTTTTTGACATAATTCTTTGACTTCCAAAAAACATCTTAGTTAAATATTAGAATTATTCAATGATGCTTTAGTGAGCCTCATGCAAATTTTAAATAAATCAATGCAATGTGCTATATAATTTTATACAGATTATCAGAGTCATTGCTTAATTTAACTGTATTCATATAACCAAGTGATGTTTAACTACAGAGGATTGTTTTAGTTGAAATCTGTGGCAATTACATATAGAAAATGCAGTTTCAACCAGCCTTCTCAATGGTAAATTAAAAAAAAAAATATTACCAAGACTTACTACAACAGTCTTCTAGGACCAATAGAAAAACAGACCAGAATGCAAATATGTAGACAATAGGATTTTGAATAACTATGGAATGAATCAATAATAAAACCTATCCTTTATCTCAATGTTTACCATCTGATAAGACCTGATACATCCATAATATGTCTATATATGAACATTATATTATCATCATGCATATATCAATATGATATCCATAAACATAATATTAATTAAATATAAGAAATATATCAATAATTTTAATAGCTTACAAACTTTAAGTATACGACAGATTGAATTTCTAGAACTTTCATGTTGTGAAAATAAATTATAGGCTTTGAGTTTAGTTTTTCAACGTTGTTTAAATTTATGCCTGTGGAAATAATTTTTAATAAATTATCAAATTTATCCTTTTATATAGAAAGATAATAGACAGGCATATTATATATAATATAATATGTATTATGCACAATTTTCCCCTTCATTTTACTCCCTCCAAACCTTTTTGTGTACCACTTGCTCTCTCTAAAATTAATGGCTTATTTTTCTTTTATGGTTGATACACACACACACACACACACACACACACACACACACTCCTAAATCTATGCATACAACCAAACCTGCTCAGTTCTGATTAATGTTACCAATATTGTTATAATCTCAGGGAAGAGCTAACCACTTGGAAGTTCTTCCATGGGACAGACCATTTTACCTATTCAGTTTCTTGGTTGGCCATGGTTCTATCTCTAGGGTTGAGGCTCTGTGAGCTCTCCCTTCTTCATTGTCAGCATGTGTCTTGGTGTAATTTTTCAGATCTTGTTTAGGCTGACTTGTTGATGAGCTTTCATGAGTGGAGCCTCTTTGACACTTCTAGGAGATATATTCTCATATTTTTAGTAATACACTGTCACAACAAACTTCTTGCTACTCTGGCTTTTACAATCTTTCTGCTCGTACTTCCACAATAATATTTAAGCCTTAAGTATAGGAGTTAGATTGTAGCTATATCAGTTGGGACTGTGAACCTCATGATCTCTTGTTCTCTGCTCTTTGACCTACTGTAGTTTTGTGTAAAGATAGCCATTTCTTGCACTTACCTGTGGAGATATATATATATATATATATATATATATATATATATATATATATATATTAAGGAAAGAGGCAGGGAATAAATACAGAAGAGAGAAGACGGTAAATGACAGTAAGGATATCTGAAAAAGGGCATAAAGCCTTACCTTATTATCTGTTTATATAAAACTAAATATTAAATACAACATATTTCTGTACATTACGCACATATATAGTTTTAATGAATTTTCCTATCTATTGCTTCTCCAAAGAGCCACAGATTACCTAAGAAAATCCTCAACATCAAGCATGAGAAGATCCTTTTTGAGTTCTTGGTCAGATGTATCCAAGAGCTCCCCAAATATTATAAGCTACTGATGTTGACTTATTTTCCACCGAGATGTATAAGATAAGTCCCTGTTGAGAAAGACAGTATGTATATTGGACACAGAATAGAGGAATAAGCTTTATGAATCATAAATATTTTCATTCTGATTGGATTGAAATTATGTGAAGCAACTCTATCATTACTAAGTACAATAAGCTTGTAATTAATGTGTGTTGTTAAAAATAATGATGCTATTTTAAAATATAGATAATTATTTAAACAAAGATGAAAACATGTTCATGTACTTCAAAATGTGCATATTTGTTTTACAATTTGAATTTTAGGTGAGCTCTATTTCAGCTTAACTCTGCTATGAGGTAATTTGCTTTTCATCCAAATGAAAAATGGCCTCTGGTAAATCACACTTTATTAATGTTTGATTTAATGTCTTACAGATCCAAGTAGTCTTGGTGACCATGGAGGGACTGGACTGGACTGGACTGTGCTCTTCCCTCTTCATTAAATGCACTTTGTTCCTTATGGGATGTATGCACTCCGTTAGAACTGCACTCTATTTAATTATAGCAGGATACACCTCTTTAATTTAGCAAGTTCCATAGAGGAATAAGAGAAAAGTAATTTACAGGCTATCATTGCATTCAATATTTGCAGTTATGACAACATTAGATTTTCTCATCTCCAAAGAAAACAACATGACTGCTAAGGAAAGTTTCCATAAAATCACTAATATGACGATGTAATCTTTCATTTATGGGAAAATTGCTTGCTTTGTTTCAAACAAAGCATTACCTCCCATAAGCTGTTCCAAGTCACACTGGTGAGTGGCATGTTTCTGGTTTTTGTAGTTTTGTATCTGTTCTGGCATTGTAAGGCAGACATGTATGCTGGAGCAAAACACTTGAGTTGAAGTTTAAGACATCTGAGAGTACAAGGATTTTTCTTTTTCTTTTCTTACGTATTTAATTTAGATAAGAATTTGCAAAGCTGTGCGTATATTTTTGGTTTCAAATGCATTATTCTTGGGTATAATTAAGAAACAGATAAATGTTAGGAAAGCTATCTATGTGAATGTCTTCCTTAATAGTTTTCTGTGGGCAACTTCCTTTCCTTTGATAACACACCATTGTCTGCTGTGTTTTATGGTTTCATTGCTACCCACCCAGAGTTACAATTCCAGCAAAAATTAAAAAATAAAATGGAGAAGTTTACTGCTAGGCAACAAGTTACTGTAACATCTTTGTGTTTCCCTTAAATAAAAAGAAAGAAAAGAAAAACGCAAAGAATGTTGGCACCTCAGAGCAAGCAAATATGTGTCTTGACATCAGTCAGAGCACATTAATGTTCTGTTCAAAGCCCTTCGTAATCTCTTATTTCATGCACAATCAAAAGCAAAAGCCGACACAAAGGTTTCTATGGTCCTTATATGTTAGCTGTGTTCTATTTCTACAAAGGTCTTCTCTTTCACAGCCACACCAATCCTTTAGTAATTCCTTGAATCTTATGTCTAGATTCTAGTTTCTGTGGCAGCAAAACATCACCTATAAATCCCAATGGAAAACAACTATGTCTTAGTCCACTTTTGCTACTTTAACAAACTACCTGAAATTGGATAATGCATAAATAGCACAAAATCGGTTTCCACAGTTACTGTAGGAAGGACATCCAAGAGTAAGGCATGTACTGTTTCAATGTCTGGTTCTGAAAGCCAGCTCTTCCTGATTCTAAAAAGATATCATGATTCCACATACTAATATGGCAGAAGAGTATGAATGCAAAATGGTAAGAACACTTAGTGAAGATTTTTTATTCATCTGGTCATGAGTTCAGTGGCCTCATGATTTGGTCATTTCCTAACACTTATGTCTTAAAATAATCTATTACATTGAGTATGGTGTTTACTCTGTAAGTATTGGTGTCAATACATTTGAATCATAGCATACTGAGTTTTGTGTCCACAGATCCTAAGTGCTGAATTTGGAAAGTAAACATGGCAGGGATGGCTTGTCATTTCCTTGGAACCAATTTATAGATACTCTGTTAGAGAACATGATGCTTGTGGTTTGGAAATGTCCAATGGCTTGTCACTTACAGATTCAGAAATTGATCATGACAGAGCTTGGGGCACTGTTTTTCTCTGCGTGGCCTTCCAAATGTGCACCTAGGATATCAAATAGATCTGCCTTCTCACAGCATGTTGACTGAACCGCAAGATTCAATCAATATGCTAAGAAAAAAGTAAGCCTACTGTGCTTCCTCTGTGAAGATCAAACAACATTTCCTCCACAGTCTCTTCATTAGCATCACCATCACATCTGGACCAAGGATACAAGATTAAAAAAAAAATGTTCTTGTCAAAGTGGTATGCCACCTTTGTAACAGTTATTTTTCTTACTCAAAAGATCAGAAACATTGAACACACTTGACCAATCTTCAAATATTGACTTTTCAGGGGTTCTGTGCTGACTCTTGTCCTAGAATTCTCCATGTTACCTCTCTGATGAGGCAAACACTTTTTAGTGGGATTTATTTGTTTGTTTATTTTTTAATTAATTGTTTTATTTATTTACCTCTCAAATGTTTTCTACCTTCCTGGTCCCCTCTCTATGAGCCCCCTACTCCATATCCCCTCCCTTTCACCTCTAAGAGGGTGGTCTCCCACACATCTATCCAGTCTCACCTCAGCCCTCTAGCATCCCCTTTTTCTGGTGCATCAAGCTTCCAAAGGACCAAGTGTAACTCTTCCCACTGAGGCCAGAAAAAGCAGTCCTCTGCTACATACGGAGTAGGGGCAGTGGATTATGAAGCTGGAGATACAGACGGAGGAGCCAAGGGATGGAATATGAGGTCCTAAGTCACTGTACTTAAATTGCCAGGGAAGTAAATACCCAGTCTGGAAAAAACAAAAACAAGACAGCAACACAGTAACTTTCATTGTATTTTGTACATCAAGGTACTACTTTTTAAATCCTTCTGGTCAAATAATTTAGTGCTGTACATTCTAAGCCTTGGGGAAATCCAAAGAGAGTAATTTCTAAAGCACGTAGTAATAACAAAATGGTAAAAGAGATAAAATGCTACATTATAAATATGTCCTGTTAGTAGAAAATAAACTTAGTAAGATTGGAACAATAGTAACAAAATATAGAGAGACTGAAAAGCATGACATAAAAGAATCCTTACTGATGACATTACATTGAATGGCTGAAACCATCCGAACAGATACAACAGTAGTGTGTGTATGTGCTGTTGTATTTAAAGAGGTGGTAAGGTAGATGACTCCATAAAATGCTTGCTGCACATGCAAGAAGACCAGAGTTTGATCTCTGGCAGCCATGTGAAAGATTAGATCAAATAACATTCGGTAATTCAAGTGCAGCCAGATGTTGGAGGATAGATAAATCGAGCTGAGTGGTCCACCATTCTATCTGAACCTGGAAGCTCCAAGTACAATGGGAAAGACTATGTCTCCTCAGAGAAGCTGGAGAACAACTGAGGAAGACATCTGCCCTCTGGTCCCTATACACATGTGTACATGGTACCTCACGCAAATCCACATTCACAAGCATGTTTTGCACATATACACACACAAAAAAAAACCACATCAGTACATATAAGAATAAAGCCTGTGCTGCATACTTCATTTTAATTTCCACTTCCCTTTACAAACTTACTCTTTGTTTAGAGCCTGCTACACTGACTGGCTCTATACTTTCCAACACAGTTTGTAATAATAAAACAAATTGATGTTTCTTTACTATGCTCACAGCCTGGGATCACCTGTTTACCAGGTGGGTTTCTGGTTATTAGGTATCAGAATCACCAAGGAATTTGTTGAAAACACAAATCTGGGGTCCCATATAATGCCCAGTGAAAACTGCTGTCTGTTCTTTTCTGTCCTTTGTTTTCTTCTAATGAAGCTTCCTGAATTTGCTGAAATTTGGTGGTCACCACTCAGCTGATCAAACTGCTTCTCAGCCTTCTCAGTCTTCTGAGACTCTACCTGCTGTGTCCTGGACCCAGGTGTGCTTTCCATTTATTTGGAATTAACGGATTCATTCTCATTTTGTATTTCACTCTGTCTGAGGCAATTCTTTCTGATGCTTTCTGTGTGTTTTCTTCACTCATTAAAACATCTCTTGAAGAGACATATTTCCCTTATCATTCAGAGCCCTTTCATAGCCTGTGTCTTTTTTTCTCTTACTTTGTCCCAAATTCTGTCTTCACAGTTAATTATGATTTTCCTCCATCACCTTGAGAGCTCATAGGTTTCTTACTTTTTATGTATTTTCCCTCCTCCAAGAGATACCACCCTACCAACAGTGGCATGCACATAAGAGAGTGTATATACATCTGAGTGATTGTACTTGAACTTTAAAACTTTTTCGATGACTTGATATCGAGGCTCAGTTACATGGCTTAACATGTATTTCCAGCATTTGGGTGGCTTAGTCTGGAAGATTGACTGAGTTAAAGGTGAGACTGGAAGCTGTAGAGTGAGCCTAGTTCATTCTAACTTTTTAAAAAATGTTGCTTTCTGTTATGAACGTAATTAGATAGTCTACATCGTCACAAATCATCTCCCAGTCATGTATTTCAAAACCTAGGTGGTCATTCTTGAATTATAACTTTATCGTTCTTGTTCTGATGTCTTGCTAAAGACAAAGGACAAAAATATTTTCAAGAATATCATTAAAATATGCTAATACACTGAAAAATGTTACAAGTTAAGGGGAAGTAATTAAGACTTTTTTGAAAAGTTTATCTAAGGTCACATCGATAACTAATGTGAAATATACTCTAAGTGTACAAGAGAATAAGTAGTATGATGCTGAGCTAAATAACATGTACATATATGTATGGTTACATGAATTTATGTAATTTATTTGTAGATGTACAAAATAGATATAAGAAAATGTATGGTAAATCTGCATATGCAAGGATTTGTCAAAATTGATTTTGTATATAACTGGGATGTTTATATTCTTCTGTATTTGAAAGATATACTCAATCAGGAACCAAATGCTTTGCAATATTTTTGAAAACATACACTACTCATATATTTAAAACAGAATGTATGTGCAAGAGTTTGACCTTTGTTAGCAAGAAATTAAAATTAAGAGACGATAATGTAGACAAATGGATTATATAGTTTTATGCATCAACTATAATGACTATAGCCTAGTTTAGAGTTGCTGCTTTCCAGTTTTGCTAAAATGTCTTCTGTTGAATACCAATTATTCATTGTTTTCATGAGAAAAAATGAGCACATTCATTAATAACTTGAAATATAAAGTATTATAGTTTGTATGCATGAGTTCAATTTGTTGCTAAAGTGTTATATAACATTCTTGGCTAGTTTGCTATAATCATTTTAGCTGAGCATTGCCCATTTACCATGTTCATTTTCCAATGGCAATTTTGCAAATGTCCTTGGAAATATATTAAAACACAAAACAAGATTGTGTTAACAAAATACATGTTACATTTTATATGCCTAACTTGAATGTCTGTCATATACATTTTGACAGTAGTTTTAAGTTGGAAATGAGACCACTATTTTTCTTTTAAATATTGAAAGCTATAACAATAAAGAAGAAAAATTACAAATATTAATCTGGAATAGAAATAAAGCACACCAAACCAAGGTCACCATAAACAATTTAAGGAGATTTAATACATACCATATGTTCATGGGTAATACAAATCAAGAGCATGAGAATGCTATTTTGTATATTCATACACTTAAATGTGCTAAGCAGAAACAAGAAAATTAAAACTTTATGTAACTGGTATTTGAATGAAAAACAAAACAAAACAAAATAAAACAGAAAACCTAGGATGATGGATGCTGTCTGTGCTCTTAGAAATAATCTCAAAAGCCTTTCAATCCTTTGGAGGGTAGTAGATGAAACAAGAGTGATTGGTTAGAGAGAACTGCACATAGCTTTGCAGTTAGTATTAAGTATTAAACAAAGGAAATGATTGGATTCTCAAAAATGAGTCTGTATAGCTTAGAGAAAATACTTCTAACTCTTGTATATTCACTTTGAATTTTAGAAATGAAGGTTGATAATGTGTTTCCTCCATTTCTGAATCACTTATGGTAGAGTATAGCTGCTGGCCTACAGAATTAGTAGGTAGTATTTGCTGAGTGGTTTGGTGCTCTAATGCAAAGTTTTGTCCTTCTGTTTTACTTTTCTATTTACCTGTTGGATATTGATCTCTCAATCTGTGAATTTTTTATTTCTTATTTCTAATCCAGTCTTGTAGATTTCAATGTAAAAAAAAAATCTGCAGACTTAAATGTTATAAAATTTGGATTTTTAAAAATTGGCTTAAGCAAAAGAGTTGGGGTTTGAACAAAGCTACTAAATTTATAATAAACACACACACACATTGTACGTTGAAAAAATATTTCAATATTTTCATAGTTTTAATACTTTCTTTTCTGAATTCTCAAATTCTAAATGCTAAAGACCATGGTAAATCTTCTCTTTGTCTTGTGTCAATGATGCTACTATGCTTTTGGTGTTTTTGCCATTACATTCTGGCTTTCACTCTCTCAGCATGGTCACTCATCACTTCTTGGGAGCCGACTCTGAGCAGAAAGCGGCTATCATCTTTGCAGCCATCTTGAGCCATATACCCTGAGAAGAGACTTGTTTTCAACAGCCTACAACAGCTGAGCACACTCTGATAATTATCTTGATCCTTTCAATCAAGGCCAGGCAGTAGTTGCACATGCCTTTAATCAGAGCACTTGAGAGACTCAAGGCGAGACCCAAGGTGAGACTCGAGGCGAGATTAAAGGTGAGACTCAAGGAGAGACTTGAGGAGAGAACAGGGCAGAATCTGTCTCCAGAACAGACTCAGCAGACTGTCTCGTCTCCAGAGCAGACTCTGTCTTGTCTCCAGATCAGACTCCCTGTCTTATCTCCATTCTTCCCTTCTCTGTCCCCACTCTCTATCTTGCTAGACCCTGACCCGATGACCGGAGCAGCAGAACGGGCCGTTACAAAGTGGCGCCTAATGTGGGGCAGCAAGAAGGAGAGACTCAGTGAGAGACGTTATCAGAAGAAGAGTCAACTGAAAATTCAGAAGTGAAACAGAGGTAATTGCCATGGGAACCTGTCATAGTAATAATAATGGGGCAAGTAATAAGTCAGCCTGAATTCAACTCTCAGCCTGATTTTAACTCTCTGTTTTTGTTTTGTTGTTTGCTGCTTATGTGTGTTAATTGTTTGCTTCTGTTTTGCTGTTTAAATGCTGTCTTTCATGTTCAAAAGAAAAAGAAAAGCATAGAATCCAAAATACGACCAAAGGTTGAAGTAATTGATTTGTCAGAGCCAGATTGTGCTGACCTAGAGAAAGAGACAGCCAAAAATTATGACCCTGAATGGTCCTCTTCCCGAAGACCTCTTCCCTCTGCTCCTCCACCTCCAGATGCTCCTGCTATGGAGATGGTGGTTGTAGATGCCAGAAAGGAGTTACAGGACAAAATTTCTCTGCTTAAACAGCAAATAGAGTTAGAAAAAGAGTATCAGGACTTAATTAATCAGCTACAAAAATTAAAGACAGGGAAGATGTCTCGGTAGGGCAAGGAAAATCCCTCAGGTCCTCAAGTTCCTCAATCCAGAGTCCAAAGGCAATCCCTGCCCTCTGGTTTTAGTTCAGCCACAGATCAGCCAGAGGAGGGAGAGGCTGAGGTTTTCCCTGTATCAGAGACTAGAGACACTCAAGGGGTTGATTGGAGACATCACACAGGGTTTAATTTTCAAATTATTAAAGAATTAAAAAATTCAGTGGCACAATATGGTGCCACTGCTCCCTTTACTCTTGCAGTCTTAGAATCTGTTACAGAGGAGTGGCTGATTCCTGGTGATTGGAATACTCTAGTGAGAGCAGTTCTTAGCAGTTGTGACTATCTTATTTGGAAATCAGAGTATCACGAGAATTGTAAAGAGACAGTTAGGAGAAATATTCAGGCAGGTAATGGTTGGTCCTTTGAAGCCTTAGTAGGAGAAGGACAATTTGCTTCTAGTGATAACCAGATGCAATATGACCCAGGCTTATTTGCTCAAATTCAAAATGCAGCCATGAAGGCTTGGCACAAACTCCCAGTAAAGGGAGACCCTGGTGCATCTTTGACCTAAGTCAGACAAGGGCCTGACGAATGATTTTCTGATTTTGTTCATCAATTAATGACAACGGCAGGAAGGATTTTTGGTAATACAGAGGCAGGTGTAGATTATGTGAAACAGCTTGCATATTAAAATGCAAATCCTGCCTGCCAAGTGGCCATTAGACCCTATAGGAAAAAGACAGACCTTACTGGGTATATCAGACTCTGTTCTGACATAGGGCCCTCTTACAAACAGGGGTTAGCTATGGCAGCCGCCATGCAAGGACAATTGGTAAGAGATTTTCTGGCAAATAGAAACAAAAGGGCCTGTTTTGAGTGTAGCAAGCCTGGACACTTTGCAAAATATTGCAAAGCAGAAAGTGAGTTAACCCAGAGACAGCCTAGAAAACAGCCTGGCCTATGCCCATGTTGCAAACATGGAAGGCATTGGGCTAGTGAATGTAGGTCCAAGACAGATGTACAAGGAAACACCCTTTCCCATAATCAGGGAAATGAGAACAGGGGCCAGCCCCAGGCCCTGAGCCAATAAAAGCCAAAACAGGCTTATGGGACAGTCAGTATCATACCAGCAAACAACAACCCCTTTCAGAACTTAGTCGAGCAACACCAGGAAGCACAGGACTAGACATCAGTTCTGCCACCCACATAGTATTAACCCCAGAAATGGGACCTCAGGCCTTACCCACTGGAGTGTTTGGACTACTCTATCAAAATGTGTTTGGACTGATAGTGAGAAGAAGCGGTGCTACTATGCAGGGACTACAAATTTTTCCTGGAGTTATAGACAATGATTATCAAGGTGAGATTAAGGTAATGGCCAAGGCAATACAGAATATTGTCACTATTCCTACAGGAAAGAGGATAGCTCAACTATTGTTACTTCCATTGATTCCTACTAATCACAAATATAAGAGTCCCAAGAGAGGAGATCGAGGCTTTGGTTCCTCTGATGCATACTGGGTACAGCCTATAGTTAAACAAAAACCTATGATGACAATATTGCTTGATGGGAAGGCATTCCAAGGTTTGTTTGGTACAAGAGCTGATGTGATGATTATCAAACAAAGCGATTGGCCTGCCACCTGGCCTCTGACCCCAACTTTAGCCAATTTAAGGGTTATTGGCCAAAGTCAAAATCCACAGCAAAGCTCTAAGGTGCTGACATGGAAAGATAAAGAAGAGAATATACAACCCTATGTCATCCTGGGCCTTCCCATTAATCTCTGGGGCAGAGATCTATTATCCCAGTTGGGATTGATTATGTGCAGCCCTAATGAAGTAATGATAAACTCTGGATTTTCTTCAGGGAAAGGATTAGGAAAAAGTGAAAATGGGATTACTCATCCTATTGAGGTCCATGGTAACTCTGGAAGAAGAGGCTTGGGATATTTTTGATGAGGGCTATTGATTCAGCTGCACCCCTAGGGCATTGTGCCGATCTCATCACCTGGAAAGAGGATTCACCCATCCGGATAGATCAGTGGTCCCAAACCACTGAAAAATTACAAGCTGTTCAATTGCTAGTGCAGGAGCAATTACAGGCAGGACATTTAGAAGAGAGTAACTCTCTCTGGAATACCCCAGTATTTGTCATTAGGAAAAAGTCAGGAAAGTGAAGATTGTTGCAAGACTTGAGGGCTGTTAATGCGACCATGATTCTGATGGGAGCCTTCCAACCTGGGCTAACCATACCAGTGGCCATACCTTTAGGCTATTATAAAATAGTTATAGATTTAAAAGGCTGTTTCTTTACTATCCCTTTGCATCCTAATGATAGAAAGTGCTTTGCTTTTAGTGTTCCCGCTATAAACTTTAGAGAACCTATGAAAAGATATCAATGGAAGGTCTTGCCTCAGGATATGGCTAACAGTCCTACCTTGTGCCAAAAGTTTGTGGCTTATGCCATAAAGAGTTTTAGAACCATGTGGAAGCAAATCTACATAATTCATTTCCATGGATGATATTTTAATAACGGGAAAAGATGGAAAACAGGTACTCCAGTGCTTTGCTGATCATAAAACAGCTTTATGGACTGCAGGGTTACAAATAGCACCAGAAAAGGTACAATTACAAGATCCATATACTTATTTAGGATTTCAGATTAATGGTCCACATATTATTCACAGTAAGGCCACCTTGAGGACTGATTCCCTTAAGACACTTAATGATTTTCGAAAACTGTTAGGAGACGTTAATTGGCTACGACCATGTTTGAAACTTACAACAGGGGAGTTGAAACCTTTGTTTGACATTCACCAAAGAGATCCTGACCCTATGTCTGGCAGGACTCTAACAGAGGAGGGTAGAAAAGCCTTATGGAAGGTTAAGAATGCTATTTCACCTCAATTTGTAACTCATATTAATTATTCTAAGCCTTTATATTTTTCTTATTTTTAACACTAAACTAATTCCTACTGCAGTTTTTTGGCAAACTGCACCCATATTACAGGTTCATCTTCCCTCATCCCCTAAAAAGTTTCTTTATCCATACTATGCAGCTGTAGCAGATATGATTATGTTAGGCAGAGATAACAGTCAAAAATATTTTGGAAAAGATCCTGATGTCATAGTACAACCATATACAAGACATCAGGTTAATTGACTTATGCAGAGTTCTGAAGTTTTGCTGATAGCATGTGCTTCATTTGGTGGTCAACTAGATAACCATTATCCAACCAGACAAATTAGATCAATTTTGTAATCGCCATGCATTTGTTTTTCCATCTCGTACTGCGCATACACCTATAAAGGAAACATTGCTAGTTTTCACTGATGGGTCCTCATCAGGAACGGCTGCTTATTCCTTTAAGGATCAAGTAATTTCCTTTGCTACATCAGCTGTGTCAGCTCAATTGGTTGAATTATATGCTGTTGTTGCTGTGTTTCAAACATTTCCAAATCAAACCATTAATATTTGCACAGATAGTTCATATATAGCTCAATCTATTCCTCTGCTAGAAACTGCTGTGCAAATAAAGCACTCCTCAGAAGCAGCTGATTTGTTTTTACAGTGCCAAAAATTAATTTTGAAGAGAAAGTGTAAATTCTTTACAGGACACCTGAGAGCCCACACTGGGCTACCAGGTCCTCTCACTGAAGGAAACACCAAGGCAGACCTAGCCACTTGTATAGCCACAGTGACTTTATCAGATCTGCCATCTAACTTAGAACAGGCCATAAAGGCTCACGAGTTACATCACCTTGATTCTAAAACTTTAAAGGTCATGTTTAAAATTGCCAGAGAACAAGCTAGACACATTGTCAAACAATGTCAATCATGTGTTAAAGTTTTACCAGTTCCTCCTTTAGGTGTGAATCCAAAGGGACTGATACCAAACAGTCTCTGGCAAATGGATGTTACCCATTATAATGAATTTGGAAATCAAAAATATATACATGTATGTGTAGATACATACAGTAGTTTCATTTATGCGACATTCCAAACTAGAGAAGCAAGCAAACGTGATCAATCATATGCTTGCTACAATCATATGCTGCTGTTTTGGGTGTGCCAAAACAGATCAAGACTGACAATGGCCCAGGTTATACAAGCTCCAGTTTCTACCAATTTTTTGAAAAATTGGTAATGCTACATAAAATGGTATTCCATATAATCCACAGGGCAAAGGTATGGTAGAAAGGGCACATCAAACCATTAAATGTCAATTTGAAAAATTAAAAATGGGGAATGGTACCCTACTAAGGGATCCCCCAGAAATATCCTTCATCACATGCTCTTTATTTTAAATTTTTTAACTTTGGATTCTGAAGGAAAATCTGCTGCAGATAGATTCTGGCATCATGATACCAATAAGAATTTTGCAACAGTCCTCTGGAAAGACCCATTAACTGGAACCTGGAATGGGCCAGATCCAGTGCTTATCTGGGGAAGACTTTCTGTCTGCATATATTCCCAAACGGCAGATGTTGCACGCTGGCTGCCAGAGAGACTGATCAAACAAATAGACAACAATAGCAAATCCAGGGAGGAGAAACCCCCTGAGAAGAGTACTTTTTCTTTACAGGAAACATGAAGGTGCTTCACAATTGTCTTCAAACAGGAGCGGATCAACCAGCATACTGGACTTGGGAAGTTCTCAGTGTGGAAGAAGACATCACCACCCACACCTCCAGGGTGACTCTATTGGACTTTTGGTTCCCTGATTTATGATTTAGTGGGGTACATTGTTTAGACTCAGGAGAAAACCCATTACCACAGTTACTATAATTGTTTTTTTTGGGTTTAGGATTGACTGAGACAAGAATGGGGATTTTCTTTATTTTTTTTTATTAAGATCAAAGCTATGATCAGTTCTGTACTTCTATAGATTTAGATTTAGAAAGAATGGAATATGCTATAATGCATTTGTAAAATTCATTATCCTTCTTAGCTGAAATAGTGCTACAGAATAGAAGAGGCTTATACTCTTTATTTTACTTTTTTTAAATACTTTTTTATTCCTGCAACAGAAGGAGTTATGTGCTACCCTAAAAAGAGTGTTGCTTTTACAATAACCATTCAGACACTGCTAAGTCTCTTGTCACTTGGGTTCACGCTGTTCAACAAACTGATGACTTTTGTACAACAATAGATAAATGCTATTCAAATGAAACTCATACTGGTCAGTTATTACAGGCTGGAAGTAGGGGACTCTAAAACATCTGTCATCAAGCCTGATGAGGATTAATCCCTAACTTATGCACTAAGCCGGATTGTCAATGATGGGTAAGAGAACACTTCAAGACCCTTGCCCCAAACTGGGAGGCCTCACCATCCTAAGACAAGAGCTCAACTAATGGCTGTTGAGTATGCAGAGACAGGAAAGGGAGGCTGGGGTCCTTTGTTCCAACCTAAGACAGGCACAGTTTCTGTAAGTTTTCCCAGCCTTCCCTTTTGAAAACAAATTTAAAAAGGGGGACCTGTTGGGAGCCGACTCTGAACAGAAAGCGGTTATCATCTTTGCAGCCATCTTGAGCCATATACCCTGAGAAGAGACTTGTTTTCAACAGCCTACAACAGCTGAGCACACTCTGATAATTATCTTAGTCCTTTCAATCAAGGCCAGGCAGTGGTGGCACATGCCTTTAATCTCAGCACTTGAGAGACTCAAGGTGAGACTCAAAGAGAGATTAAAGGCGAGACTCAAGGTGAGACTTGAGGAGAGATATAAAAGTAGAGACTTGAGGAGAGAACAGGGCAGACTCCGTCTCCAGAACAGACTCAGCAGACTCTGTCTCGTCTCCAGATCAGACTCCCTGTCTTGTCTCCATTCTTCCCTTCTCTGTCCCCACTCTCTCTCTTGTTAGACCCTGACCCACTTACTGGAGCAGCAGAATGGGCCGTTACAATCATACACACACACACACACACACACACACACACACACAAATAAAAAACAAACAAACAAAATTCCCCAAACCCATTTTCCTCTTTTCTGATTTATGAGTAGTAGCAGTTATAATACTTGGAGTAAAAATCATCAATGCATCACACAGTGAATAGATCAGTGTAGCATGTATACCAGGTTGAGTTGTGTTGGTTTTTCAAGCTGTACCAAATATCTATTAACAGTAATACCATATAAAATCAAAGCCTGCTAGGACATAATGGAATATACCTGGGAAATAGAACTCGTTTGTTAATTTAAAAAGACTTTCCTGAAGTAGAAGTCATTAAGTTGAAGCCAAGAACAACCAATATTACATATCAGATTACTTTCCAGGAGGAATTGGAATGCCTAATGCACATTTATGATTGCAATTAGGCTGTGATGTAAATTAAAATTATTCTGGTTTCTTGCAGAATAATAAAAAATGGACCAAGCATATTAAGGATGTAATTCTTATTTATATAAGATTGCAAAAATGGTATTTACATTTTACAGTCAACATTACCCATGAATGATTCAATTATTATAGTAGGGTTATGCACATAGGAAAACTGATAAGGAGGTCAGTTAGACAATCTCTATTATAAATACTCTGTTCTCTGATCCATGACTTCTGTGGATCCATCTGTTCATCTGGATTTGAATATTTGTACTGTACTTTTTGCCTGCTGATAATTTTGGCCATTACAAATTTCTCAATTTGTAGAGCAATTTTCTACTACTTCTCAAGATATGTTAAATTTAGTTCTTGGAACTCTTTAATTTCTTTATGTTTGAGGTTCCTGGATACTCAGTGATATTCAATAGATATCCAATAGTTGCTTGAAATGTTACTGTCTTTGCATAAAGGCTAACATCATGATGGGCATTTTCTATAACTAATTTAAAACAGAAAAATTTGTTTATTTCTAATGTCATGAAGAAAACCGTAGGAAAGCACCGGTTTCTTTAAAGGTCTAAGTTATTATTGATCAAAGAACAAAATAGTCTTGCTCATCATGATCATAGGGGCAGGTGCCTTTCAGTGGTACTTAATAGTTGCCAGCATTCCTAATGATATTATTTAATCTGTGAAGGAACAGTTTCTAGAGTGCCCTCTGTGGGAGAAAGATAGGAATGTTAGAGACAAAATTTAAGCACCTATTTTTCTAAAAGGGTAGCAAAGGGTATATTTGTTACTTGCCCCAGTGTAGCAACAATGGCCTCGGATCACTCAGCACATAGTATGTTTATAGTATCATTTCTGTGTAGTTCCTGGATCTTCCAGTTACAGTGAACTCTGATTAGAATTGAGAAGTTAAAAATACAGAGCTTATTTCAGTATAAACATGCTTCCTAATTCCCTTCTTTTATTCTTCCTTACCTCTTCCTTTCTCAATCTTAAATCATTTTCCAATCATATAACTCAATGGAGAGTGTTACTCCTCTCACCAGACTTGAATATGTTTAAATTATACAGGATTTCTAAATGTGTGGAGTCATTCTAATTTTTTTTCTTTGTCATCCATAGTAGTCTTCTAGCAAAATCGATATTCCCTAAGGTCCTCTAAAGAAGGAGAAAAATCAAAGTGCAATACCGGTAATGCAGATGGCATTGCTGCTGCTTTGTATGAACTGTATGTCACTTCACTTAGGTTTTGTACTAAACATGCCAGGGTCTTGTGATTAGGACTGATTCATGTAAACACCACCTCCACATTCACTCACAATGCAGCAGCAGAAACCGGCCACACACTATAATCTAAAGAAAAGAACTGAAATCAACTATTGGTACTTTTATAGCCTAATTTTGTTGCCATCTAAATGCAGATAAATAGAAAATCTAATTTTTATTTTACCTTGCCTACAACTCTTAATAAATATTAATGTGCATGACTGTGGCTGACCTCCCCCTAGACTTAAAATCAATAATTGTTGATTAAGGTCTTTGGGGCAGCATTTCAAAGCTGAAGACTCACAATTTATTCCCATTGCCTACTCTCTGAACCTTAACCAGGTTAACAGTGGGGCTATTAAGAGGAATAAAACATTGGAATCAAACAGATCACCTAACAGCAGCTAAGCAGGAGGAGCCCTTTCTACTTACATGAGTTATATGCTAATTTTAAATGATTTTTAAATCACTTTTGAATTTGATTCTCATTAATGTTTCTTGATGACTATGGAAGACAAAGTTTATAGTCTCTTCATCACATAAAAGTTAAGGGATATATACATATCTACTTACATCC
>NW_021620923.1:8022153-8172141 GCF_004785775.1 Grammomys surdaster
TGTGTGTGTGTGTGTGTGTGTATATCTATATATATATAAGTGTGTATGTATATATATATATATATATTCTGTCATTTTGTTGACCAAGGGGGGCAGGACAGAATCAAGGATATTTCTGGCTTATGGTCAAGAAAAATTGTTCTTACCTCTAAACTGCTTGACCAAATTCTATCACCCATGACAATCTTGAACAAGTTCATGGTTTGAATTTGCTCCACTAATCCCAATACATTTTTTATTCTGAGGACATCTCATCAGGCATATTATTCTTTAAACTATTTCTTGGTGTTAAGTTATACACTAGAGACTCAGCTAAAGGAACTTTACAGAAGAGAGGATAAAAAATGGTACAAGCTAGAACACTGTTGGTAAATAGAGACTTCTAGTCATGACAAGCCTGTTGTACTCATGAACTCACAACCATAGTTGCCTGTAGAAAACCTGAACAAGTGCTGGACTATGAAAGTCCCACCATGGCTTGGGGAGGGCCTTTGTAGTCCACTTCTAGTTGAGAGGTACTCACAGTAGATAGTTTCTAGGGGAAGTAGAAACATTTTTTTAAAGTGTGTTTTGCTCATGTTTTTCATGCTCCAAATAAGACTCCTACCTATTTGTGATCAGACAGAACTATCTATTCTCAATGGACTATAAAGAAAAAGAGAGATCATATGAAATTGGGGGAGTTTATAGGGGAGTTGGGGAGAAGTTGAAGTTGTGGAACAAGGTGGATGTGAGCAAAGTACAGTGCATACATGTAGTGAGTTAGTCTTGTGCTGCTTGTGTTCTAATGTTAAATATTGTCTTCTCAAGAGGTGGTTGCTCCCAACAAGCAGATAATCACATACACTAGTTTAATTGTTTAAGAAGCTAGACCAGTGAAGGGGGAAAGGTGGGACATAAGGGTCAAATGAGGGGGTTGCAGGTAGAGGGGGAGGGAAAAGGAAGACAGAGGTGGAGGAGTCTGCCATGAAAGGAGATGGACTATGATCATGTGACCAGGAGAAACAAGAAATCTTAGAGCTGAGGAATATGTTAGTATAGCACTAATCCCGACCAATCTAGGCTTATGGTTTGTAAATAAAACACCTGGACTGTGTGTCTTTTATATAAACTAGCTATGATTACGAATTCTCACCACATACACATGTATGAAATTACCAAAGAATAGATAAATAAAATAAAATTTAAGTGCACAGCACAATATTACTTCTATAATGGAGATTATGACATCAAAACTTTACGAGCAACTAGGCAACTGTATTGAAGTATTGAACAATGAAGCACATACCTAACTAGGACAGAGGGTAAGCCATTGGTATGTAAAATTAAAAATCTAAGTTTGAGATTATATAAACATGATCTCAGTCATGATTATCTAAAACCCTACATATCTGTCAGTGGCCCCAGGTAGAACTATGTTAAGGTAGCAATATTTCCTTCAGTTCTATGTAAGTAAACAATTTTGAGCTTTGTGCAAAAAGTATAGATCCCAAACAAGCATCTGAAGATAAAGCAAGATTTAGTAAATAAGATTCTTGAAAGGAGAAGAAGAAAAATTAAATCAGCCAAGAAAAGAGGGCAAATGTTGGAAATCAGAAATTTACAGAAATACTCTTTTACTCTTTCACGGGGATAGGACAGTAGAAACTGTTGAATACTAAAACCACTTGTGAGCTAGGCTTGTGTTTAGATATCATTAGCCATTTCTTTATTATTTTAATAACAAGCATAGTACAGGTGGTATATTACTTTTTGTGCTGGTTTGTATATGTTTTGCCCAGTGAGTGGCATGATTAGAAGCTGTGACCCTAATGGAGTAAGTACGTCACTGTGGACATGGAGTTAAGACCCTCACCCTAGCTACCTGGAAGTAAATCTTCCACTGGAAGCCTTCAGATAAAGATGTAAAATTCTCAGCTCCTCCTGCACCATGCCTGTCTGGATTCTGCCATCTTCTTGCTTTGATGATACTAGACTGAACCTCTGAACCTATCAGCCAGCTCCAATAAAATGTTGTCCTTTATAAGACTTGCCTTGGTCATAGTGTCTGTTCACAGCAGTAAAACCCTAACAAAGGCACCTCTATTATTTAAGGTCATGAACACATTTCAGTCATATGGACAAAATTTAACTGTATAACTGAGTTATAAATCCCTGATGTGTGTACTGAATCTGTCGTACTTAGCTCCTATTCACAGTCCTTAACTGCTTCCCTTGAAAATATAATGGGGATCCACACAAAATATTGGGAAACTTGACAATCTTAGGTGTATAACCTTTAAATATAAAAATGAAACTATGAACTCTTAGATAACAGGCAGAATAAAAACCAAAAGGATAATAGGGTTGGCTTGCCATAAAAGCATGAGGGCCCAGTGTCCTTCTCTAGAACCCATGAAGAAATGAAAAGTTCAGAGGCTCAGTGTGGTGTCACTCTTGTGTAAATATAATGCTTGGTAAGAAGAAACAGGAAGGTCCCTGACAAGTCAGCTTAGCCTAAACAGTGAACCTTGTGTCCCAGCAAAAGACTGTCTTGAAAATCACAATTGACGTCTCCTAAGCGACCACATGGTAGATTGAATTTCAGACTTTAAGTATATGCATACTCTTGTATATACACACCCATGAACTCACACATATACACACAAATATACGCAAGCACACATTTTAATACTATATTATGATTCCATCAATATTAGAGAGTCTAATGATATGCATATATGAATATATTCATATATTCAAGTGCTTCAATGAGTATCATTAAGCTTAAGAATCAGAAAGATAAATAGGGGGTCTGAGAGATGACTCAAGAGCTAAAAGCACTTGCTGTTCTTGCAGAGGACTCAGATTTAATTTCTACCACTAATGTAGTGGTTCACAACTGTCTGTAACTCCAGTTTTATAGGGTCTGGAGCCCTCATCTGCCCTATGCTGTCACCAGGCATATAATTAGCCAGTTATGTTAGTAACATGCATGAGGAAGGAAAAACATAAAATAAATTTTAAGAAAGAAAGTGATTTATTTTTATTAAATGGAAAATATGTTTTAATCACAATCCAGTGTCCAATGTCTGGCCCTAAATTGAGTCCTATTTGTCAAGTTTAGAAACTTACTTCTGACCTTACTGGTTTTGCATTCCTCTTGAATGTCTCCTGGGATTTTTCTCACTTTTATTCTTCCCTTCCCTCAAGTTTCAATATCCTGGGTCTCTGACAAGGTGACACATACCACAGAAGTTTCATAGTTCTGTAGAAATTGTAATATTCTAAAACAGTAAACAACAAATGCAGCTAAGTGTATTTTTTTCATCTAAGCCTGCATTTCATTTGAAGCTTGAATTTTAAACTCAAAAAAAAAAAAAAAGTAAAGCCATAATCCATCCTTCAGGTAACAAACTGATTATATAATAGTTTTGTACTTAATACAGAATTAGAAACATTTCTGATAACCATGTGAAAGTGCAGACTAAAAACAGGCATCTATGAATTACAAAACGTTGTTGCCATCAAGAGGTTCCTGCTGACATGAAAATGCCTGGGTAGTTTACAGAAAAAAAAAAGGCTCTTTTATTTTGTAATTGGTAGCTAGAAAATAATTTGATATATTTAAAATGTTTTCCAAAATTATGAAATAGAAGTTGAATATCACATCTTGTATGTGTGGTTGCTGTTTTCAATACATGCAGATTTTAGTACTTAGAAGGCTGATCTCAGCCAATTGCTTATCCTAAAGAGACGTAATAGAACCTAATAAAAGCCTGTTTTACTTTGTAGTGTTTGACTTTTACTCCTGGCATTTCCTTTATGATCTCCTCCCCCTACTATATGTTTGACTCAACACTATATTTTGTTGAAAACAAAAACTGTCAAAAACCAAAAACTGTCTTCTCGCTGCCCACCCTAATCTTAATCTTCCAGTTCCATTATTTTCATGGAGACACTCTATTGTGTTTTAAGTTGTCAATCTCCTAATACATGTAAAATGAATATAGATAAACAAACATAAGTCTATCATATTATATTGATCTTATTTATTATAAAACAATAATTCCTAGAAATGATTTCTAATGTGTTCATATCTCATGTCATATAAATAGTGTATTCATATTTTAGAGAATATGGAGGACATTTATTAAATATTAATACTAGTATATTTAATGACTCTGAAAAACCTTAAATGGATATTCTGTGAAATCACCAGATATAGTGATAAAATGACCATTGGCTAATGAGAGATTGGGTTTCAATAACTTAAGCTCTTCATGAACCCTATGATGTTTGTCTTCAAATACAAACTCTAAAGCATAAGTTCCTGAATTGTTTGTCTATGATGAATTAAACCTCTGAACCAGACACTTCAACCAGGTGATTCTTTAGTAGAACACAACAATATGACATTTACATGCCCTCCTCAAACACACATGCACTCATGTAAGGTGATAAGCACATATGTGAAGAGAAGAGGAAAATGAACATATTGATGTACCAAGGTACCTAGGGTGAAGTATTTGATTGATTTGCATGATGAACATAAAGACAGTAATATAAAGGTGGATATAATAAGCATATTATGGATTTTATTATTTGATTTATTTTTTAATATTCCTGGAGAAGAGGTAAGTTCAGTTCCTCTCTATATTTCTAAAACTGCTCTTCTTGTCTTCATTTTCATTCCCTTCTCTCACCTGCATCCATTCCTTTAACTCTCCTATACATGGACAGCTTCCAAATCTGTATTTCTATATCACATGTATTTCTGAGTCTGATTTATATGTAGGATTGCCTGCTACACTTCCCCTTTAAATCTCTCTAGTATATCAAGGTCAAAATGTTCAGATATAAACACTCTGTATTCCTTAGTCATCCTTGAATCTTGTTTGCTTTTGCGTAAGTAACAGCTATATTTGGGCTCTCAATGACTAAGACAATATCCACATTCTTATTCAAATTATCTCTCTCTGTCTCCAGTCAAGTCAAAAACAAGTAACATCATCATCCCTGTTTAATTGCCAATTTTGCCCCCACATAAATTTACATTTGCAGTATATTTAATGGACTGTTATTAGTTTAGACATTCAGAAAGTAAAATAATTCAAAAGCCTCATGAACAGATGTGGAGAGCCTCATAGTGCTGCACCCTTAAGATGGCGCCGGTCTCCGCCTTCCACCACCTGTTGGCAAGTGCTCTTAGGAGTAAACAACTCCTTATTTGGCTGTGGCTGGTGATCTGGCTTGTCTCCGTGTGTGTGGGCCTATCTGCTGTTGCCACGTGGCAGACGAGGGTAGGCTAGTCCTAGAGTACTTAAGCCTGGGAGACACTCCCCCCGGGGTCAGAAGACTGTTCAATGTTCCTGAGTAAACTGCTTGGAGAAGAGCTCGTGTGTTGTGTCTTCCTAGCTGGACAAGGGTGGGCACGACAACCGGTGGCCTGTATGGGGATCCGAAGCTCAGAACTTCAAGCAGTCAGGGTAGTGCACAGGTAAGTTCCCAGGTTACGTTGGGACAAGTGAAGGCCCTCAGTAAAAGGCGATAAAGTTTCCAGGTAGGAACTATAAAGTTCCCAGGCCAGTGGGACGAGATAAAGTTCCCAGGTAAGTGGGATAAGGGAAAGTTCCCGAGGTGAGTTGTGACAATAAAGTCCATGGAGCATGGCCATTTTGCTCTTCTCTGCAGATAAAGAGAGAGCAGACAAGTTTACATTGTTGCAAACCAAAAGTGAAAGGCATGGTGTGTCGAAAGTATAGTTATGGGCGCTTCTCAGTCGCACCCAATTTTTTTTGGCTCTTCAGGAGCTGCTGTTATCTAAAAATTTGAAGCTTAAGAAAAGCACCCTTGAAAGGTTTTTGGATGAGTGTGATATCATTGCTCCTTGGTTCGCAGTTTCCGGTAATTTAACTATTGCTTGTTGGGATAAATTGGGAAAGGATCTAGATTTTGCATGGGGTCAGGGAACGCTCAAGTCAGGGGTCAGACCTGTGTGGAAGCTTATCAGGAACTGTTTGGAGGATCAGAGGTGCTGCAAGGCAGTAGAGGAGGAACAGACTGCCCTGGAAATGCTGAAAGAGGAGCCCTAAGTTAAGTCGAGCGGGAAGGAGGATTCTGACACAGACTGGTCAGATACTGATGAGGAGCTTCAAGCTCTGATTGAAAAGGTAGAGAAACACTCTCTGAAAGAAGGAAAGAAGAAAAGGGAGGTAGACAAAGACCCAGAGACAACTGCGGGGCCACCAGGGGGAAGTGCCTCCCACTCCTCCACCATATAATGCCCCGAGCGCTCCTATTGGAGGCTCAGGACATTCATTTTGCCCAGAGGTGTGGCGAGCAGTGAGATCGGAGTTGCAACTTGCTTGTTCAGTTTTTCCAGATGCTCAAGATAATCACTATGAAGAGCCTCTTGATTTTAAGGTCATAAAGTTTTTGGCAGAATCAGTTAGGACATATGGCATTAAGGCCTCGTTCACTCTGGCTCAAGTTGAGGCATTAAATAGACATTGTATGACACCTAGTGATTGGAGAAGCTTGGCTCATGCCTGTTTGAGCCCTGAGCAATATCTGGATTGGAAGGTGTTCCTCACTGAGTATGCTACAGAGCAGGCTGCTACCAATCAGAGGAATGGTAATCCTGCTTGGGATGGGGATATGTTGCTGGGACAAGGAAGATTTGCCAACCAGCAGACAGGATAACCTGTGCAAGTGTTTGAGCAAGTAAATCAGCTCGCCATTAAGGCGTGGAAGTCTTTACCTAATAAAGGGGAAGTAAGTGGCAACTAGACTAAGATTCTACAGGGATCTATGGAACCATTTTCAGATTTCGTGGCTCACTTGGTGGAGGCTGCAGGTAGAATTTTTGGGGATCCTGATGCCACTATGCCCCTGGTAAATCAATTAGTGTATGAGCAGTGCACAAAAGAATGTAGCGCTGCTATCACTCTTTTTAAGAATAAGGGACTGGAAGCATGGATGAAAGTCTGCAGATAGTTGGGGGGACCATTAACTAATGCTGGCCTTGCAGCTGCAGTGGTCCAGCTGACTCAGAATAAAAGAGGAAGTTCTGGTGCTTGCTTTAAATGTGGCAAGATGGGACACCTTAAAAGGCAGTGTGCTGAAAGAGGAAGTACAGAGAGTACAGGAAAAAACCAATGCCCTAGGCAGCCTGGGCTATGTCCAAAATGCAAAAAGGGGAACCATTGGGCTGATGAGTGCCACTCAGTAAAGGACATTAATGGGCAGCCTCTTACCCAAGGTTATGGTGGAGCCCGTCCAAAAAATGGGCAGCGGGGCCCACGTCCCCAGGGCCCACAAATATATGGGGCAGTAGAGAGTCAGGACAGAGAGCAGAATCATGAGAGGTGGCTGTCCCTCCATCACCCGAGGGACCATGGAGGGCCACTGCAGGTTCGGCAGGATTGGACCTCCATGCCACCACCAGACTCATACTGACTCCCCGAATGGGAATCCAACTTGTAGAGTCAGACTTTAAGGGACCCCTAGAGCCTGGTACGGTAGGCCTGCTTCTAGGACATTCATCCTCTGCCTTGAGAGGCCTTATCATGCACCCAGGTGTTATTGACCCTGATTATACTGGAGTGTCAAAGATCATGGTAGCTTCCCCTCATGGGATTACAGCCATCTCTCCAGGAGACAGGATTGCACAACTTGTCATCTTACCTAGTCTACATGGGCGCTTTGCCGCACATAAAAGGGAAAGGGGGAGAAAGGTTTTGGTTCTACTGGAAATGATTTCACCTTTTTATCTCTTGATTTGGATCAATGATCTATATTGGAGTTGACAATTGATGGCAAGAAGATTCTAGGTCTGCTCGATACGGGAACAGATAGGAGTATTATTGCCAAGAAAGATTGGACCTCAGGATGGCCAGTGCAAGCCTCCTCACAAACTTTGCAAGGTCTAGGTTATGCAAAAGCTCCGGATATGAGTGCAAGACAGTTGAAATGGCAAGATCAGGAAGGACACTCTGGAGTATTCCCTCTGGAGATAGGGAAGTATCTGCAAGGGCGTCGAAGCCCCATATCCATTCAGCAGAGACAAAAGAAACAGGGCCTGGGTTTTTCCTAGGGGCCACTAGGGAGGAGTTACCCATTATTTGGAAGACAGAGGAGCCAGTGTGGGTTCCTCAGTGGCCACTCTCCTCTGAGAAGTTAAGCGCTGCTAAGGAGTTAGTAGCGGAACATTTATCCCTAAAACATATAAAGCCTTCAGTATCACCATGGAATACACCCATATTTGTGATCAAGAGAAAATCGGGCAAATGGCGGTTTACTGCATGACTTGAGGGCTATTAATCAGCAGATGCAAATTATGGGACCAGTTCAAAGAGGGCTGCCCTTATTATCAGCCTTACCCACCTCCTGGCCGATAATTGTGATTGATATTAAAGACTGCTTTTTTTCCATCCCTTTGTGTGCCAAGGATAGTGAAAGATTTGCATTTACAGTGCCTTCATGAAGAGCCAGATCAACGATATGAGTGGGTGGTGCTTCCACAAGGTATGGCAAATAGCCCTACCATGTGCCAGCTGTTTGTAGGGGAGGCCTTGGCTCCCCTGAGGGCGAAGTATCCATCAGTGAGATGCATCCATTATATGGATGACATCCTCCTAGCAGCAAGATCAAATGAGGTTTTGTATAAAGCTTATATTGGTTTAGTTAAAGCATTGGCAAAGAAAAGATTGTATATTGCCCCTGAAAAGGTTCAAAAGGAAGAGGTGGTGAATTATCTGGGTGCAAAAATTCAGAGTAGGCAGGTTATTCCTCAAAAGGTAGAGTTAAGGAAAGATAATTTAAATACATTAAATGACTTTCAGAAATTGTCAGGGGATATTAATTGGGTCAGGTGTTATTTAAGGTTACCAAATTATGAATTGAAACCATTATATAATATTTTGGTAGGAGATTCGGCCTTGGATTCCCCTAGGAAATTAACAGAGGATGCAAACAAAGCCTTGCAGAAAGTTGAAGAAAGATTGCAGAGTGCCTTTTTGAAAAGATGGGATGAAAGTCAATCCATTAGGTTATGTATTTTTCCCACTTATAGTCAGCCCACAGGACTCTTGTGGCAGGATGGTCCATTGTTATGGATCTATCCTAGGGTGTCTCCAGGTAAATCCATTGAGCACTATCCTTCTGCTGTGACTACATTAGCCCTAACTGGCATTCAGCAGTGCTTGAAATTCTTTGGAGTAGCTCCAGGAACCATTGTAGTACCCTATTCTAGTCAGCAAGTTAGGGTTTTGTGCGGCACCATTGATGATTGGGCTATTCTCCAATGTAAATTTAATGGGTTAATTGATAATCATTATCCTAAACATCCCCTAGTATCCTTTTTTAAAGAACATCCCGTGTTTTTTCCAAAGGTTACCTCTGCTGTTCCTTTGAAGTGAGCACCTAGTGTGTTTACTGATGGTTCTAAAACAGGCTGTGGGGCCTATACGGTAGGTGAGAAAGAGCCAGTGTTGTGTCAGTTTCAACCTGGTTCCCCTCAAATTGTTGAATTGAAAATTGTTATTGAAGTGTTTAAAAACTGTCAATTTGCCTTCAATTTGATTTCAGATTCCATTTATGTGGTTAATGCAGTTAAAATATTAGAAATAGCAGGGCCCTTAAAGATTAGTAGTACCGTATGTGCCTTGTTGAAAGAGTTACAAAACTTGATTTGACAAAGAAAAGAAAGCTTTTATGTCCAACATATTCATGCACATATGGGTTTGCCCGGGCCGTTAAGTAAAGGAAATGATGTGGTTGATCAATGCACTCATAAGGAATTTATTTTCCTGAGTTCATTCTTGGAGCAAGCAAGATAGTTTCATCAAAGTTTTCATGTTAATGCTAAGATGCTGCAAATGAAATTCCACCTCTCTAGAGCAGATGCTCGACAGGTGGTTTTGGATTGTCCACAATGTATTGTGCATCATCATCCCCCTAGTGTGGGAGTAAATCCCCGGGGATTGTTGCCACTTAAGATCTGCCAAATGGATTATACCCATATTTCAGAATTTGGAACACTTAAATATGTTCATGTGTCAGTAGATACCTACTCATCGCCCATTGCCTGGAAGCATGGGCCTTCTGGAGAAAACCCCAGCAGCTAAAAACAGATAATGGACCAGCCTACACAGCTCAGACTTTTGCCTCATTTTGTAAACAAATGGAGGTACAGCTTTCCCATGGATTACCTTATTATCCTCAGGGACAAGGAATTGTGGAGCGAGTTCATCGCACGTTAAAAGAATGTTTGCAAAAACAAAAAGGGGGAATAGGCCAAGGCTGTACCCCTAAAGAGAGGTTATCTCTTGCCCTTTTTACCCTTAATTTTTAAAATTTGGATGTTCATGGCCGCTTGGCAGCAGACAGACATCAAGACTTACATGGTTCATCTAAGGGCATGGTGAAATGGAGGGATATCCTGCCAGGCTCCTGGTGAGGGCCTGATCCCGTGCTGACATGGGCACGAGGTTCTGTTTGTGTTTTTCCTCAGGACCAGCAAGATCCAGTATGGGTGCCCGAGCGCCTGGTGTGGAAGGTTCGCCATGAAGACCCTCCTGAGGCTCGAGATGATGATGGTGACAGTGACACCAGGGTTAGAGACTGAGGGAGCCAGAGGCATCTAGAGAACCCCTGCTTCGTGACATCTTCCTCTTGACCAAGTGGGCAGGTTTAGGTTCCTCAGCTATACTCATGGTATTAGCCTCCTTTGTCTGCCTGTGGATTATCTGTAAGATCAGAGCTACACAGCACCGGAACGCAGCCATGATTGTTCAAGCCTTTGCAGCCTTTGAGGCTGGACAGTCCCCCCAAGCTTGGCTGGCAGCCATCAAGCCTTGAGTCGTCACGTTCAGGTTGGGAGGCTAGGCACTGCACTTGAGGTATGGTGTCAGCTGCTTGCAGCCTCAAGGAGAGCAAGTCTGATAGATGTGGGTTAGTACCGTCCTTTTCCCCAATTTATCCAATTTCTCCCGACTCAGAAAAAATTGGTACTGGATGGGTCTGGCACTGCCTGGGTAGAGATACCTTGGAAGGGCTAGTACAATGTCCTTTTCTCTCCTTCTGAGATCAGACCTCTACTCTCACCTGTTTCGTACAGAAACAAAAAGGGGGAACTGTGGAGAGCCACATAGTGCTGCACCCACCTGTTGGCGAGTGCTCTTAGGAGTAAACAACTCCTTATTTGGCTTTGGCTGGTGATCTGGCTTGTCTCTCTGTGTGTGGGCCTATCTGCTGTTGCCACGTGGCAGACGGGGGTAGGCTAGTCCTAGAGTACTTAAGCCTGGGAGACACTCCCCCCGGGGTCAGAAGATTGTTCAAGGTTCCTGAGTAAACTGCTTGGAGAAGAGCTCGTGTGTTACATCTTCCTTGCTGGACAAGGGTGGGCATGACAAACAGATATAAAATTATAGTAATATTTTATCAAAACATCTCAACCCTCTCACGCCTTTTCTTTACTTGTTACTATAAAATATTAGCATTATCCTGCATATTGTTTGAATACCTAACTTGACTTCATTTGAAGAACACATTTATATACTTATCTAAAAATAAGGTTGTAGGAAATTTTGGATTAATCTTTGGAGGTTTAGTTTTCTATCCTAACTCTGGTATTACTTAATAACTGGTTCCAAATGGTATACATCCTTATTCAAATTATCTCTCTCTGTCTCCAGTCAAGTCAAGAACAAGTAACATCATCACCATTGTTTAGTTGCCAATTTTGCCCCACATGAATTTACATTTACGGTATATTTAATGGATAGTTATTAGCTTAGACATTCAGAAACTAAATGTGTGGCTTTGCAACTGTTATTTGCATAACTCTCCTATGAGCCTGAGGAAAGTATGTTACAGTATTTTATTTTCCCTTTCTGCTTTTGATTTCTCCATGAATCTGCTAGTATAACCTATAAGAATATGCCTATTGCTTTTTTTTGCATGTCAATTGTTCTGTATTTTCTGTATTAGATTTTAACATATTTTAATGTGGTGAACTATTATCAGCTTTAGAAAATCACATCAGGAGATTTATTTATTCTTGTGGGGGGAGGATGGCAATACAAGCAGTTCATCCTTCATCCTTTAGCCTTCATTCGGAAGATTTCTATAAAGTTTCTTATGAAATATTTCTGGTTATTGCTATTCAGTTTATCTATCAAAGTGTTCACAGTAATCATGGAAGCGATTGCAAATATCAGGTATTCATTATGCTTTCCTTTAAAAATGTTGCATGAAAGGTGGCCATGAGTATTAACTGTCCTAATGATATTTGATTTACTTTGTGTTTAATTCTACACACTTGACCCTAGTACTAAAATCCATAATAATAGAACCACATAAAAGTTATGGCAAGTTTTCACAAGCAGAAGCACCAGTATTTAAAGTGCTTCTTAACAATTTAATTAATGCACACTACACAGGCAGATAGGTGTTTGGTTCTACACCATACATATAGAAACCAGATGACAACTTGTGCACCAGGGAGGGCTCTTCTTCCACCATGTGAAATACAGAAATCAAATCTAAGTCATCAAGTTTGACAACTGCTGAGCCTTAACCAAACCCAATCCCACGAGTTCTCCATGCACACCCCCTCTCACACACACACACAAGAAGGATATCACATAATAAATCCAAAGATATTGATGATAATTAACAGACACAAAAACACACAGAGATACTCAGATATACATATATATGAGGATATAATTTAATAATTCAAAAGTTTTTGATCATAATTAACATATTATTTTATGGCTTACTTATTAGGGTTTAAATTTGTACCCCTTCCATGGAAACTTAAATGTGGCTTCCCAAAAAGATTCATCTTGTAGGTGACTGATGGATCAAATATACTGTTTTGTCAATTTATCCTAAAAGTTGGCTGGTTTCCATAAAGATTTTGTTTTAAATGAAGATTAAATAATCTTAACTATCCTGGGGCAAGGGGATGGAAACAGTACATCAAAAAAAAAAAAGCTCTAAAATAACCTTATTATAACGTTTAAATTTAGATTGAGGAACTATCTGCAAGAAAATCATGAATAATTATAGCTTGAAGCAGAATGTGTAGCTGGATAAAGACTGTTGCAATGAAGTCAAGGTCATAGGTCCAGATAAGGGCCAGTTAGCTTTGAACTAAGAAGTAATTCTAGCTCATGGTAATGGATGCTACTCTTAATCTAAGCCTTCTGTAAAACTGTTCTGTACATCTATGTTAAACAGAGAAGACAGAAGCTGTTCAGAGCATCCACATGTGTATCTGGAAAAAGTAATTTAAAACACACATCTTATGAACAATGGACCTATTAATAGATTAACATTTGCTTCGTTCATGAGAGGGTTGACGCATTTCCATAGTTACAGAGAAACAACTGTAATGTGTGCAACGATTTTTAACCTGGTAGTGTATAATTCTGACTTGATGAAAAGACACAAAATACTTACTACAAGTCTGTGGGTTATGGTTACATGTACTGATTACTGAAACTCATTGTATGAGAAATGATAATCTTGAAATATTTGTCAGAGAATCTTTAAATAGAGGTCAAAGACTCACTGGGCACAAGACTGAAGCCAGGAAGTGCTCTTTTTCCGTATAAATCGAATTCCATATACAGTAATATGTTTCAGTTTTGTTCCAGCTGTCAAATGAAACGTACTTAAAGCCATCTCAAAACTGAACAGTTTGAATTAATCCTACTTTGGTTGTAGATACAAAATATGAACTCCACCTTACATGATCTAAAAGTTGGTCTTAAAGCATTTAAATACAGACTATTATTTGATGTCCGTAGAATTACATTTCCACACTGATAAATCACCTTATGGCACACCATATACCTTTGGGCCAAAGTTCTTTTGTTTCAAAATTGGGAGATCTATTATTAGTTTAACAATAACAAGATATATGGTCAAGGGAATGTTGCTAATTGTCCCACTGACACTAGTAAAAATTGTGTGATTTATAACAATAGGTAGAGTGTCAGACCAGAAGAGCAATTTGCTTTAACTTGGTATGGGCTAATTTGCTTTCGGTTTGTTCTCCTATGATCTTTCTTAGTTTATTTTATTTGCCTTTCTTACAAATCTATACCTACTTTATCAGAATAAAATTTCATTTTTTATATCACATAGAAAATGAAAGCCACTCTGTTCAAAGTTTCTCCAGTCTCAAAACTCTCCAACTTTCTTATTTTGTGAAGGTGCAAGAAAAACTATCATCTGTACGTGTAAACCTCTGAAAGTTCTCTGTCTTTAAATCTCAGAATAACTTTGTCGTGAACATGAAACACATTATTTTTCATTTCTCCCTTTCCTCTTCCCCCTTTCCTGCCTCATCACTTCTCTTCTGTTCTCTCTACTCCCAGTCATTCCGCTCTCCTGCCATCCTCTCTCCTTTCTTCCCCTCCACTACTTTCCCTGCTCTCCCCTCTTCTCCCCATACCTCTTCCCTCCTCTCCTCTTTCATCCTCTCCCTTCCTTTCATTCCCTTCTCTATCCAATCTTCTCCCCTTCCTTCCTCTTCCATGACACTCCTTCAAAAATCTTCCTTCCTCTTCCATGACACTCCTTCAAAAATCTAAGTATGAACAATCACAGACTTTTTTAATGCCTTGCTTTTTCTGTGACTATTTGTGTTTATTGTCTTCCTTGTTCCTTGACTATATGCATCTATAGTATTGCTAGTTCCTCAACCTAGAACAGACCTTAATACTTGCATGTAATTAAAATGGTATAAAAGCAGATTGGGAAAAACAAAACAGTGACATCAAACAAACAAACAAAAACTATTTCCTTTTCTTAATACCTCACATGATATCAAAATTCCCAAATCTTGTTTGCTAGCTGCAACTACTTTCTTCCAGAGCTTTAAGTCATGAGATGTTTTCTGGTTTACTCAATTTGTAATTATGTTGAAATAGAAAAAAAAAAGCATAACGTCTGCCTTGTGATTCTCTTTCAGGAAAATGTCATACTTTTATATTCCATACTCCAATGATATTTTACTTTCTCTAGTCTCTAAATGTCTAGCATAGTTGTCATTTGACTTTCTTCCCTTCTTATATATTTTCAAATGTATAGAAATCACCAAACATGAGTTTCTTTTTCCTTTGGAGGTCTGCACTAAATTTCAGTATTAACTCCCTTCCCTTTAAATCCCTCCTATGCTGATTCCTAGTTTCCTTATTACCTAGTTGTTCACTTCAGGCTAGCCTTTGCTCCTCTTCGGTTGTTTGACATGAAAGACTAGCCAGTCATTGGAACTCTATTCTTCACTTTTCGGATCCTTTTGTGATCTTCACGTTGCGTGCACCTGTCAATCATAGCGATTCCAATTTCATTCTGTCTAGAGTGTCATTTATAAATGGTTTAATGGACTAAAACAAGGCAAAAATTGTATCGTATCATTTTTTATAGATTTAAGCCATTTTTTAAATTCCAACATACCCCTTTCCTCTGCCTTAAAATTCACTAGAAAAACTACATGATAAAGAAACCTACTAGCATAAATCTATGTTCTCCATGTTCTTTGACACTAGCATTTGACTGGTAGATATCCTGAGTGTCCATTGTTCTTTTCTCAGTTTTCTGTATCTGAGCCATACATCTGAGTAAACATAATTGGAGATGATAAATGTTATGGAGTCTGATCCAAGCACAAGAATCAAAAACTTTGGTAGGAACTGTGATGACCTTAGCAGTCTGAGCACAGCCTGCTAGTGAGATCTCTGCTCAGAGCTTCTATGCTCTTGCCCATCCTATGATGAGCTTCTGTGCTTTTCTCATAGTCTTCCATATCTAATTCTGATTATGGCTAACAGTAAGAAGCTACAAAGCTTTCAGAAATTAAAATAAATTTGGGAAATAATCATCAAAAAGTATGATCCTTTTGTACTTCATGACTGGTTTATCTATTCTTTAGTAAGGAAATATGCGAAGATATGAGCACAATAATCATCAACAAATTTCTCTTTCTTCAAATACACTTTATAACTTTAAAATTATTTTCAACTTTAAAATATGTATCATCACTATCTTTAAAGAAGATGCTTACTATCTTTCTAAAGAAAATACCAAAGGTACATGTCCTTCACTGGGTGATACCAAGATTGGTTTGAGTCATAAAAAGAGCATTAGATTTTGGAAGTAAATTTTGCTCATTTGAAGTAAATTGCTCCTTTAAAGGATACAAGAAAACTGGCTGCAATTTAACACTATTAAAGGCCCAGCCAGAGTTAATTTGTGATAAAATGAGAGGTTAATTTCTAAGAAAGAATACTTTCCTAGCACTCTCCTATCATAGAATTAGATGCAACATTCAATTTTATCATGTTGTGATCAGTCCACTAAGTGAAGTATTTATCAAATATAATACGTGACATTCCCTGTAGGAGATATGAATGTCTTTGTTCACAGATCATAATTAAGGGAACCTGGAATGTTAAAACACAGAGTTGTGACTTCAAAGGAAGGGATGCATAGCCTTTTATACACTCAGAAGGCTGGGAGAGGAAGGGGTTACTAGCCTGGTGACATTTATGCTATCTGCCTAGTGATAGACTATACTCAATCCTCCCTCAGATTCTTTATCATAAGCCTCTTTTGCTTAGTCAAATTATAGAAGACATTTTTATGGGAGGTGTGCACATGCACTTTATAAAGAGTTTTGATGTAGTCATGACTTAAACTTTTGTTATATGCATAGGATTGAATTAATTATCAACTGGAAAGTCTTCACCAAATTGGACTGTGCTTAAACATGCCTATAATATATAGAACCTGAAGAGACCACCTTCACTAACCAGACAGGACCCCTAGTGGAGGGAGGGGACACCAACCCACCTATAAATCTTTTGATCTAAAATTGAATTGGTACTGTCTAAAAGAAATGCAGAGATGAAGATGGCACAAAGGATGAAGGAATAGCTGACCAGGGCACAGCCCATTTTGAGACCTATGAATGGACAGACACCAATTCCCCACACTACTTCTGATGATATGTTGTGCTTGCAGTCTGGACTCTAGCATAGCAGCTTCTAAGATACCCAGTGGCTGACTGAGTCAGATGCAGATACCTATAGACAAACACTGAATGGAGGTCGGAAACCTCAATTGAAAAGTTAGGGGAAGGCATGAAATCTCTCAAGGAAGATCAACACTGTCAACTACCCTGGACCTGTAGGAGCTTCCAGAGACTGAACCATCAACCAAAGAGCATACAAGGGCTGATCCGACACCCCTGGCACATTCAGGAGAGAACGAGCCAAATCCTGCAGAGATTTGATGACCTAGGCTAGAAGAATATGAGAGAAGGGAACAGGAGGGGGCAGCATTTGAGATGTAAATAAATAATTAATTTAAAAAATTACTCAAGGTTAAACTCCTGTAGTTTGAGTCTGCGCTGGCTACTTAGTCAGGCTGAGATGAACCACCTTCTTATCTCCTGAAGACTGTTATTCTGCTGGCTATGACCTTTGAAATTTCCCTTAAATAGGTGGCATGAACATTAAAATAATATATTTGACAGGCATGATGTTTATATTTTGTATTACAACATCTGTGAAGAATTCATTGGCCTCAACAAAAATAGTCATCAATTAGTTTTTATAATACTTTATAACCAGTAACATACCCAGTGTTCTTGTCTTACTTGAAAATGGTAAGAAATGTAGATGTTGGAGAAGACTGTGTGTTTGTCAGCACAGGACCTGTCACACAGGATACATACAATCAAAAGAACAGAGTTTCAGTTTCCAGGCCTGAAGAGAACTGGAATCGAGTGAGAGGCGAAGTAAATTAAATACATATTTTAAAAAATATTGGTGATTTCTGTACAAAAATCTCCAGATTATTCACTGAAGATGTTAACAACATGGTAGTAATGTTAAAAAAACAATGATTTAAGTACACTATCAAACATGATGTAATGGTTTCACAAAAAATAAAAACAGGTACCACTACCTGTCTCTTCTCTTTCTTCCTCTACTTGCTGCTATTAATCTTTGCATAATATTAATGATAATGCAAACATAAATATATTCCAGAGCTTAAAGAAAAATATAGTTTTTTTCAAATGTTATATCAGGCTCTTATGCAAAATATACTGCAGGTTAAAGCATGCTTTAATTCAGATAGATACAGGAGTGATTTTTTAAATAAATAATTTTGTTTACAGATTTTTAAAAATTCCTTGAATAACATTAGATTGAGGAAGGAGACAGGGCCCAAAGTTATTTATATATATTGCAGTGAGAGTGAATGCTAATAATGTGGAAATGGCTTTGGAGCTGGGTTATAAATAGAAATTCTAGATGTGTGTCAGAAATATGAATGAAATAGATGTTTCTGGCGAGGCTAGAAAGAAAAGTGAAGGGGCAAAAAGAACATCTCCACTGTGCTATCAAGCACATAACAGATAAATACACATGGACCAAATGTTGGTGGAACTGGTAATACTATCAACCAATCCTTGGAAAGTCAATATCAAGAAGAAAGAAACAGATACTGGAGAACAGGAAAATAAGAAAGACAATCCTTGCTCTAAATGTGCTGTGAACATAGGTGAACTGATTTTTGTTTTACTGTTTCCTGGAAAACGAAAACTTCCCATGGTGAAATCAGTCACGTATATGAAGAGACTACTTTGCAATGTGGGGTGAGCAGTATGGCTCCTCCTGCTCCTCTACAGAGCAATGGAAGAGGAAAGGGATGAGGAGAAGACCTTATGACTAAGGAGATAGAGCTTAGTGCTAGAATACTTACTTAAACATGTTGTGTTTACCATCTAGTACTGAAAAATGAGAAAGAGAGGAGTGAGTCAGAAAAAAACACACTGGCCTGTTACACACAAAGGAAATAGAAATTAGAAATTCAGGTAGTTATAACTGTTCTTACTTTTGAAAAGACGATCCAATTTATATTGTATGAAATTTTTGTTTAAAATGTTGAATAGGAATATTCTGGAAAGAAATGAAGGGATTGAATGAACAACCAATTGAAAAAAGAGATTAATATTTCTGTGAGTTGAAATTTTAATTGTTGCAGTGACACCTGATCACAACATCAGCAAGGAACAATAAGGGGATGGGAACACAGCCAATTCGGTGTAAAATTAACAGGAATAATGACAGAATGAATGAATGAATGAATGAATGAATGAATGCTATTAGACATCAGAGACCAGTAGAAGAAAAAACAGGAAAGTAGCTCGAAGTACCAGAAGCATGTTTTAACCTTCAAGAAAGTAAAGAAAGACAACAGAGGTGACACAGCATCACAGTGCAAACTTACCATCCACCTAGGGGACAAGACACTTCCATCCACAGTGTCAAAAGCAATATCCTTACAGAGAACAGTGGCATAGAATTTTAAAGGGAAGTCAGGTAATGATATGAACTTAGGTGATCTGAAGGGCAGAAAGGCAAATCAAACAAATTTCCTTTGAGATCAAGGTGTAAAGGGATTGGCTTTGCTGTTTTGGATTAATGTGGGTCCTATCTTTACTTTGCTGTTTGTGATTAGTGATATCTATTATATATTCTACCCAATATTGAATTTAACACATGTGAAGGATTATGGGGAATTAGATTGTATTGAGATAAGACTGGACTTTTTAAACCCTAGTGTGGACACAGGAATGGGTTAAGTGTTTAGGAGTACACTGAGTCCAAAATATAGTGAGTTCTGGGTTCTTGGCCAGAATTATGGTGTCAGCCACATATTTCCTCAGGTCTTTGTAGCATTTAGAGATTCTGAATCAGCTTATCAGTAATTATCATATAGGACACTGAGAAGTGTTTATAGCAGTCAAAGGATTTGATGAATACAAGACCATCATGCATGACTTTGATAGATATACATTTAATTTTATATTTTTGTGTATTTTAATTTTGCGTGTAAACACCACACATAATCAAGAGAATGGTCTCATAGATATGTTTTCCTTGTATCAAGTTGTAGAATGGGTCATAAGTCTCTCTTACCTCTGAGGCTAAAAGAATCCTTTACTTTGTTTAAAGCCTAATAAACATACCAATTGATATTTAAAGCTACCTACAAGATGTTTATGCTTTCTGTAAGGTCCCTGTGATCTAAGCATGCTTAATGTATATTAGATATGATCAGTTCAAGCTAAGTGCCTTAGAAAGTTTGTTTGAATGATAAATGGAACGTTATAACAAGAAAAACAAAGCAAAAGAAACTATTGTCAATGGCAAATGATTCAGTTCATTAATTCTAACTCTCTGTTCTCTCTTTGAAAAAGTAATAGCCTTATTGCAACATAATTTAAATACCACACAAAATTCTTCTTTGAATAATGTTCAGTTTCAAGGTGTGCAGCTACATGAGTATCTAATTATAGACCATTTTCTTCTTTTCATAAAAAACATCTTGCTTAGCAGCAATTACTCCCATTTCTCCTCTTCCCTGGCCCCTGGAAACCACTAGCCTAATTTCTGTACAAATTTGCCAGTTCTGAGCACATCATATAGTAGAGTTATACAATAAAAGATTTTTTTGTATCTTTAGGTGTTTTTGCACTGGTATGATGTTTTCAGAGTTCATTCACATTGAAATGTGTGTCATTACTTCCATTCATTATCATGCGTGAATAGTACTCTTATTATACACATCTCCTATGTGCTTTTCTTATATATTTCAAGGACATTTTGGCGATTTCCACTGTGAATTGCTTTGAACAATACTTCTATAAATATTATCTACAAAAAAGAGAAATGAGACTTTATAGCAAATTAATAAAAGCCCTGGAGGTTTATGAAATACTAGGACATGTATTAGGGTATATATATATATATATATATATATATATATATATATATATATATACATATCTCCTAATATATGTATTATATATAATATAAATATAAATATATATATTTATATCTTACTTTGTATACTAATACTAATAATAAATGTTAACATAAGAAGTAAAAATACTGCAGAATTTTGTTCTCCAAACATTTATATATTATGATCCTAAACTCCCTATATTTTTATAGTAGAGCTAGCTTGTTGGAGATAAATATGAAAACAAAACCTGATTTTGCTGGCTCCCCAGCTCCAAGTTCTATACACTGGATGTCTTAGTGTTTTTATTTCTGTAAAGAAACACCATTGTGGCAGTGACTCTTATAAAGGAAAACATCTAATTGGGGGTAGGCTTACATTTCAAAGGTCCAGTCTTTTGTCATTATGACAGGTGGTACTCTGGTAGACATGGTGCTGGCAAAGGAGCAGAGAGTACTACATCTGAATTGGCAAGCTGGAATTTGCAGTTGGAAGAGAAAATAGGCCTGGCTTGAGCTTCGAAAACCTCAAAGCCTGCCTACTCAGTGACATATTTCCTTCAACAAAGCCACATCTACTGCAACAAGGCCACACCTTCTAATAGTGCTACTCTGTATAAGCCTATGGGGACAATTTTTATTCAAACCACCATACTGGAACTATGAGGAAGAAATCTTAGTTAATTTTATGTCCTTCAGTCTTTAGTATTTTATTATTATAATGTAGGAAGGCTAAGAGAAAATTGAACATTGCAATTTACATTTCCTCTCTAAAGAAAAAGGAGAACATTGGGAAAGTCATTCAAATCAGATAAAATTTTCTGGAGGATATTATCTTTATACCAGATTTAGGAATCATCAAGTTCTGTTAACTCCCTTCTATCTGCTCACTACTTAACCATCTTAGCCAACTTATGAGAAACATACCTTGGCAATCACAAGATCTACAATACATTCAGTCTTAGAAATTTTTTGTTGCTAAAGGAGATAAACATGTGGATATAGACATGTGTAACTTTAAACAACC
This sequence comes from Grammomys surdaster, assembly GCF_004785775.1. NCBI lineage: Eukaryota > Metazoa > Chordata > Mammalia > Rodentia > Muridae > Grammomys > Grammomys surdaster. Next base: position 8,043,997 of record NW_021620923.1, read on the forward strand.
ATTTAAAAACACATATGAAGAGTTCATTAATGGGTAAATTTAATATGGAAGTCACAGCAGAAACTCTATCCCTTGGCTAGAGAAAGAGACCGGCACTTACACTTGGCATCCCCTCCCCACCTCGTTTGTGCCAACTTCAGCCACTCTGCAGACCTCTCCTGGTTCAAAACTGTGAAGCAAGATAAAGAATAGGCTAAGAGGTAGGACAACGTGTACAATTAGCAAGGAGAAAGATATTTTAAGTATGGGAGTATGAAGCTTTCTATCTATACTAACACCAGATAATAAGATGATTTAAATAAGCAGATAATGTCATTTAAATTAATAAGTTTCCAGAAAGTCACTTTTATTGGCCACTCAGCTACAAAAATTACCAATTCATGCTGAAGCAAGGTAATGGAAACTTTCTACATTACAAATTTTTTTGCAATGCAATCTTTTATCTGCATAATTTATAGTGTTTCTAGTTAAACTGAACTGACTAGAAGAAGATTCTCAATAATGATTTAAAGTGTTTTTTTTAGTAATTAAATAGTTTCAATACATTTTAATAATTAATTTTAAATACAATATAGCACTGTTACATATTTTGAAATTGAATCCTTGTTAGGAAACATCATAAAATTTGAAAAACAAATTCTTTGGTGATAAAACTTGAGGGGAATTTGGTAATAGTATAAAACTCCTTTGAATGATTTCTTCAGTAATTTAAGATCTGGAAAAGCACCTGTGATACCATTAGAAAAGTGTCTTGTCAACAAATGATGAAGTGTTAAATTACAGGTTAGTCTACTAATATCAGTTTAATGTATAAGATTTACTAAACAGTAAGTTGAATTCAGTTAGTCTTTCTTTTTCAGGACACATAGAGTATCTCATTACTTGTACCATAGTTGCCTAAGTCTTCATGAGGCCTTAAAAAGGAACCGACTTTTGTCTTTATATGATTCTTTCTCCTTTATTAATTGATATCATTTACTGAGGCTGCTGTAACAGTCTGAATTTGACTCTAGAAAGGATCAACTTTATACTATTTGGCATCACAGCATAAGCCCCTTGCTTGATAGAGAAATATCTTAATGAAAATTAAGTTTTTCTATCAAATTTTCAAAAAATCTACTTCTAGATCAGGTATACCACTTAAGAAAAGTATTTTAGAAAAACAGCATATTTATATTACATTATTTTTAAGCAATGAATCCTTTGCCTGGGGAAAGAACATAAAATTATTTTTGTTTCATTAGCTGTCATTATTCAAAATTCCACTGGTAAACATTACATGTAAAGGAATAAATTAAAGATGTTCTGGTTTTGACTTAAAAAAAACACTTATAGTAGGATCTCATGATTTTTTGAATTTCCTCAGTTTCTGTTGTTATTTCTCCCCTTTAAGTTCTGATTTTATTAATTTGGATACTGTGTCTACTCAACAAAACTGGAAAACCTGGATGAAATGGGCAACTTCCTAGACAGATACCAGGTACCAAAGTTAAATCAGGAGCAGATAAACCATCTAAATAGTCCTAAAGCCCCTAAGGAAATAGCAACAGTCATTAAAAGTCTCCCCACAAAAAAAAGTCCAGGTTCAGATGATTTTAGTGCAGAATTCTATCAGACCTTCAAGGAAGACCTTATACCAATTCTCTTCAAACTATTCTACAAAATAGAAACAGAAGGAATACTACCCAGTTCGTTCTATGAAGCTACAATTACACTCATACCCAAACCTCACAAAGACCCAACAAAGAAAGAGAACTTTAGACCAATCTCCCTTACGAACATCAATGCAAAAATACTCAATAAAATTCTAGCAAACCGAATCCAAGAACATGTCGAAACAATTATCCATCATGATCAAGTAGGTTTTATCCCAGGAATACAGGGATGGTTCAATATTCGGAAATCCATCAATGTAATCCACTATATAAACAAACTCAAACGAAAAAACCACATGACCGTCTCACTATATGCTGAGAAAGCATTTGACAAAATTCAACATCCCTTCACGATAAAAGTCTTGGAAAGACCAGGAATTCAAGGCCCCTACCTAAACATAGTAAAAGCAATATACAGCAAACCAGTAGCCAACATCAAGCTAAATGGAGAGAAACTTGAAGCAATCCCACTAAGATCAGGGACTAGACAAGGCTGCCCACTCTCCCCCTACCTATTCAATATAGTACTGGAAGTCCTAGCCAGAGCAATTAGACAACAAAAAGAAGTCAAAGGGATACAAATAGGAAAGGAAGAAGTCAAAATCTCACTATTTGCAGATTATATGATAGTATACACAAGTGACCCCAAAACGTCCACCAGAGAATTCCTAAACCTGATATACAACTTCAGCAAAGTGGCTAGTTATAAAATCAACTCAAACATATCAGTAGCCTTCCACTACATGAAAGATAAACAGACTGAAAAAATGACAAATAACATAAAATACCTTGGTGTGAATCTAACCAAGCAAGTGAAAGACCTGCATGACAAGATTTTCAAGTCTCTGAAGAAGATCTTAGATGATCAATAGATCTCCCATGCTCATGGATTGGCAGGATTAATATAATAAAAATGGCCATCTTGCCAAAAGCAACCAACAGATTCAATGCAATCCCCATTAAAATCCCAACTTAATTCTTCACAGAGTTAGAAAAGGAAATTTTCAAATTCATTTGGAATAACAAAAAACCCAGGATAGCAAAAACTATTCTCAACCATAAAAGAACTTCTGAAGGAATCGCCATCCCTAACCTCAAGCTGTGCTACAGAGAAACAGTGATAAAACACTGCAGGGAATTGGTACAGAGACAGGCAGGAAGATCAATGGAATAGAATTGAAGACCCAGAAATGAACCCACACACCTATGATCACTTGATCTTTTACAAAGGAGCTATCCAGTGGAAAAAACTATCCAGTGGAAAAAGGACAGCATTTTCAACAAATGGTGGTGGTTCAACTGGAGGACAACATGTAGAAGAATGCAAATTGATCCATTCTTATCTTCCTGTACAAAGCTCAAGTCTAAGTGGATAAAGGTCCTCCACATAAAACCAGATACACTGAAACTAATAGAAGAGAAGTGTGGAAGAACCACGAATACTTGGGCACAGGGGAAAAGTTCCTGAACAGAACACCAATGGCTTATGCTCTAAGATCAAGACTTGACAAATGGGACTTCATAAAATTGCAAAGTTTCTGTAAGGCAAAGGACACTGTCAATAGGACAAAATGACAACCAACAAATTGGGAAAAGATCTTTACCAATCGTATCTCTGATAGAGGGCTAATATCAAATATATACAAAGAACTCAAGAAATTAGACTCCAGAAAACCAAATAACCCTATTATAAAATGGGTATAGAGCTTAGTAAAGAATTTTCAACTGAGGAATCTTGGATGGCCAAGAAGCACCTAAAGAAATGTCATCAGGGAAATGCAAATCAAAACAACCCTGAGATTCCATCTCATACCTGTCAGAATGGCTAAGATTAAAAACTCAGGTGGTAGTAGATGCTGGCGAGAGTGTGGAGAAAGAGGAACACTCCTCCATTGTTGGTGGGACTGCAAGTAGTGCAACCACTTTGGAAATCAGTCAGGCGGTCCTCAAAAAATTGGACATAGCATTACCTGATGATCCAGCTATACCACTCCTGGGCATATACCCAGAAGATACTCTAACATATAACAAGGACATATGCTCAACTATGTTCATAGCAACCTTATTTATAATAGCCAGAAGCTGGAAAGACCCAGATGTCCTTCAACTGAGGAATGAATACAAAAAAGGTGGTATATTTACACAATGGAGTATTACTCAGCTATTAAAACAATGAATTCGAGAAATTCTTAGGTAAATGGATGGAACTAGAAAATATCATCCTGAGTGAGGTAAGCCAATCACAAAAAAACACACATGGTATTCACTCACTGATTATTGGATATTAGCCCAGAACCTTGAAATACCCAAGATTCAACTCACAGGCCACATGAAGCTCATAAAGAAGGAAGACCAAGTGGGGGAGATTCGGTCCTTCTTAGAAGGAGCAACAAAATACTCAAGAGAGCATATATGGAGACAAAGTGAGGGACAGAAACTAAAGGATGGGCTGTCTGGAGACCATTCTACCAGGGTATCCATTCCATGTGCAGTCACCAAAGGTAGATGCTGATTTGGATGTCAGGAAGTGCATGCTGACAAGAGCCTGATATAGATGTCTCCTTAGAGGTCTGCAAGAGTATGACATATTCAGAGGCAGATGCTCATAGCTAACCATTGAACTGATCATGGTGTTCCCAATGGAACAGTTAGAGTGAAGACTGTAGGAGCTGAAAGGGTTTTAGGTCCCATGAGGAGAGCAGCAATAACAACTGACCAGAGCTCCCAGCGTCTACACCACCAGCCTGGGAGCACTTAGGGAGAGATCCATGGCTTCAGCTGTATATGTAAGGGTGGAGGGCCCTGTCGGGCATGGGTGGGAGAGGAGATCCTTGGTCTCATGAAGGCTGGATGCTCCAGTGTGTGGGAATTTGAGGGTGGGGAGGTGGGAGTAGGGGGGTAGGTAGGGACGCATCCGCAGAGAAGCAGGAGGGGTGAGGGGATAGGGGGTTCCTGGGCAGTGGGAGGATGGTGTAAGGGGATAACACATGAAATATAAATAAAACATCCAATAAAAATCAAACACTTATTTTATTATTTCTGGCTATGTGTATGTGTATGTATATGTATAGAATATACATGTGAGTGCAGGTGCCAATGGGGGCTTGAGGCTCCTGTTACCCTGGTAGTATATCCACAACTGATTGTGAGCTTGCCAAGGAGCTAGGCTGCAGTGCAAGAACATTGTGTGCTTGTAAGCCCTGAGCTATTACTTTCCCATACATTTGGCTTGATATAACAATCTTTCCATAATTCAAGAGTGAGATACCAGAGATGGAATTGTCTAGAACTTAGATTCATTATGTACCAATATATCTACTTCATAAGAGTCTTGTCATGAAGAGAGAACTTCCTCTTTTAGGGAGCTTTGAGATGAGAAATTTTAAGTAATTACAATGGTTGATCTAATAAAGTAACTGCCATTGGCTACTGACCTATAAAAAAATCACCGATTCATACTGACAATGAATAGCTGGATTTGTTTCAATATTAGAACTTTTGAGAACAATTCCAGACACCGTAGTTAGCTATTCATCTGTACTTCAGAGTGTAGCACATAAGCAGGACTCACTCTGGCCTGATAACATTTTACTGCCATCACACCTATAACTCCACCTTGCAAGATCAGATAGTTTAGAACCTCTCAAATTTTCTAGCTACATGAAAGCATCAGCCACTGGTTTGAATCACATTGGAAAGCAAATTGAGAAATATACACGATTCTTATACCTTCTTAACTTCTCATTTTATTTCTGCCTAATCTTGTTTCTTGAAGGTGTTTGTTAATGATGATCATGTACCTAATAACTTCCTTGGTGATTTTGCCACATCAGTGAGCCCAAAACTGAGTCTGATCTCAGAGCACATACTCAGCTCTCTTTGCACTTCTACATGGGCTCAGCTTCTCTATTGTCTCACTATGAGCCCAAACAAAGCAGGTTGACCTTTCTATTATTTGTTGCTCCATGTGTAGAGCCGTGATAATACCTGTTGTCTTCTTCCTAAGGATTCTGTGAAGATTAATGAGGCAATATCGATAAAGGACTCTGAACTCGTGAGAAGAAAGACTCCTTTGAAAAGCCTGTAAGAACCTTAAAACACTTCTGTGGGAGACGGATCAGTCATCTTGGCAAACACACTCTATCTTGTGAAGACGGTTTGTGGTGAGTTAATGATAAGTACAAATCCAATTCTCTCAGACTACACAACTATATACTGGAAGTTATTTATATAATATTATATATTTTACTGTTAGAGAAACAGGAAAATAGCTTGCTACACAGTGTGCTGTTTGTCTTTTTTGGTTATATTTTCTTCTTTGCAATAACAAGCATATAACAAAAATATTAAAATTAAAATTGATAATAAAATGCAAATTTTAATTGAATCTGCTCTGAAAAATAATCAAATCAATACAAATTTATTGCAAGTAAAGCTTAAATTGTTATAAACTTATTTTAAGAATGTCTAGTTTTTAAAATGTAAAAACTATGAGGTGTCTGTGTTGTCACCCTATTTTCATAGTTCAGTGTAAAAAATAGCTTAGTAAATACTGGAAATGCTTTGGGATGGAAAGTAACATTACATACATGATCATTGTAATGCAATTAAAATACAAATAACCTCAAACATTCTGTCTTACTTTTCTGGGTTCATTTACATAGTACAATGAGTGAGTTACTCCTGTTTGGTTTTCAAATTTTATGAATTAGGATAACCACATTTTTATCAAAACACATTCTTACTCTCTTTTTATCTATCCTTCCTTGTGTTTTTGTTAAACAAACTAAATCTAGGGCTCAAAAATAATGAGAAATGTAGTATAATCTACATTCAAAATCTTTTCTCCCAGCATTTCCAGAGTTGCATTTTGCTGTTGAATTATCTGTTATACAGCATTTATAAAATCATAGCTAGATGATCCCTTTCATTGATATCTTACTTTAAAAAAACCGCTATAATTATCTGGAATAATATGTTCTATATTATTTGAAATTAACTGTAAAAAATAGTAAAAGCAGACTTTTAAATCTTATAAAACAATTGCTTCAAAGTTTCACTTTTTCTACTAGGACTCAGTTACAAACACTACAAAACAAAGCAAAACTATTCACCCAGCTTCAGCCATTTTACATGATCTTTTACTTTTGAAATTTCTTCTACTTTTCATTTCATCACATTATTGCATATCCATTGAACTGCCAGTTTATGATTATTTAATGTACCAACTTGCCAATGGTCAATTCTCAGAAGTAGCGTATTTAAAATAGTAATAACTTCAAATAAGATAAATGGATGCCTGTAGCAGAAAAATTATTATGCATATATCAATATGGCATTTATATTTTTTAAGGTTTTAAAACAACTTCTTAGACTTATGTTACTTGTATGAGTGTTTTGCCTGCAAGTATATACATGCACTATGTTCATGACCTTTTCCCAAGGTGGTCAAAAAAGAACAACTGATGCTTTGGATATGGAATTGCAGATGGCCATGAGCTCCTACATAGGTACTGGGCATTAAACCCATATCTCTTCCCCACAAATTCTCTTAACTACTGAGCCATCTCCTCATTCCGTCATGCTTTTATTTTGAAGTACCAAATTTAAGGGAAGTTTGAAAGCCAAATTGGAATGAATTTTCTTCTTCATTTTGGTTTTTCGTTTACTTATTGTGCTTTGTACAAATTTGGAAAGTGCTCTGGTCCTAAAGTAGAATCCTGAGGTCAAAATAAAAAATGGGTGATTCTTTACAATTTTTACAAATGGAATGGGAACCATGATAGTAAAGAAATGTAAGGAAGATAGGAAGAGGAAGAAGAGGAGGAATGAACAGAAGTGGGGGGACAGAGGCAGTGCTGGTCACCATTTATTCATGAAACAAGTCGACATTGTTCTAGTGTAGGATGAAGACTCCCAAGTAAGACAAAATATTGAACAGATTTTAAAAGTTCTCATTCAAATTTTTCAGTAGGATAATAGCAACACCTCTCAAAGAACGTAGATCCCACTTTTTGAGCTGTGATATTAATTTTATAGTCTTGTATCTATATAAAGTTAGATGTTTACATTGTGAATGGCTTGATATCATAGACAATCAGAATTTTATTTGTGTATCCTTTGGCTTCCAATTAACAAAACACAACTAACAATACTTTCACAAATGTGGTGCCAAAGGTAACAACGTAGTTGTCTTCATATCTCAAGGGATATGATTCCCACTTCCTACAACTTAAAAATAGCAAGCCAACAGACTACTTTGATTAAATGTACTTTGTTCTTGCCTAAACTAAGTCACTTTCTTTCATCGATATTTCATTGAATTCAAGGCATTTGCATTGTTCCTGGGATGTTCCTTGGGCACTACCCTTGTAATAGGACTGTGACAATTCTTCTGTCTAACAAGAAAGCTTTCTCTACTGATATGTTTAGTTTATGAGAAATATAATTAAGCCATGTTTTTTAGACTATGTAATAGTCTATCTTTAATTCTAGTCTTTTGACAGTTTTTGTTTTAAAACATGGTAGGACCTTATAAGGTATACTAATTTATCAAATACGTATGCCTTTCTAAGCTGCAAGAACATACTGTAAATTCTGATCCTGAATTGAAAATTTTGACAGTGGCCTAGTTAATAAAAATACTGAACACAACTGTTTTAAATTTGGGATTATTTAGACTATTGCTTACTGTTTCAATGTGTGTGCTCTGTGAATGTGTTCCTATACAGATAACATATTTTCTTTTTTTTTTTTAAAGATTTATTTATTGGTTATTTATATGAGTACACTGTTGCTGTCTTCAGACACACCAGAAGAGGGCATCACAATCCCATTACAGATGGTTGGTGAGCCACCATGTGGTTGCTGGGATTTGAACTCAGGACCTCTGGAAGAGCAGGCAGTGCTCTTAACCACTGAGCCATCTCTCCTGGCAATAACATATTTTCTTAATCGCTACAAGTTTTAGGTAAAGTCTGTTGTTCCGATAGTAATATGGTCACTTAGCTTGAATAGAAAAGAAAGTGTAACCCTATGACTCCTTCAGTGGTTCTTCTCTACACAAAACTCAATACAACAGTTTATGAAATTTTCATTAATACCTTAAACAAAAGTACATTGCATGAAGTTCAAAACATACATTTTTCTATGCCAACATTTAAAGCCTGTAAGACATGAATCCCAAAAGTTCAATATCTGAACAAAGTAAACACAGCACACATTTGTAGACAAATCAATATGGAAAACTAGCTTCAAGAAATGAAAATATAACTCTCATTAATGATGATTGGATGAAGAAGAAAATAAGCTGTATATTTGACTCATAGTTTAAGATATTAGTGGAGGAATTCATAATTATTTAATAGAAGTTAATGGAATATTATGAAATATTTCAAGTGATGACCAGAGCAAGAAATGGAAATTAAGACTTTAACCTTTGGCCATGATTAAAGAACCTGCAATTAGTTAACTCTATCCCCCAAAAGCAATTGTGAAAACTGAAAAATAAACAAACAACAAACAAAAAAACCTCCTCGAAATAAACTTTTAGTTGTTATACATAGACGCTGTAACTCCTGACAGACACGATTAATGGTAGTAAAATTCCATAATTATGTCGTTACTTTTTTAAATCAAAGCAATAATGAGTAGATAAAAAAGTATATGGGCCTGCCACTGACCTGAAGATATGAAGGCTGTAATTCAAGGTTACAGGAAATAGACAAATGATGTCTATTGAAGGTTCTATGTAGGGATAAAGCTCCAGGAAAAATCCTAGTAGGGTTCTTGAAGATATTCCTCCTCCACATGAAACTAAGGAAAGTATTTAAAGGTTGAAGTCTTGTGCTGGTTATTATGACTATCAGAGAAAAATAATCCCTAAGTTTCTGTGAGTTAAACAGACAGTAAATGTCTCAAGATGCCGGAAAACACTATGATTCTGACCTGTCAGACTGAGAACTCCTCTTCTGTTTTTTACCGATACATCATTTTACTGTGTTTTCAAATTTTGTCAAATTTTGTGAAAAAGCATATTATTGAGGTTTTTATTAATATATGTTAAAGAAGTTATTCAATTTGGCTTTTTATATTTTATCTATACTCAGTTTAGTTATCTCTGTAGTACTGGCTTCTACAAAATTAGTTTGAATATTTTTCACACACATACACACACACATTCTTTAATCTTTTTTTTTTTATAGTTCAGACTATATCCCCCTCCCAGTCTGTCCTCTGACAGTTCCTCATGCCGTACTTCATCTGTTCCCCCTCTTGTCTCCAAAAGGATGTCTTCATCCCCACCCCACAAGACCTCCTCACGCCCTGGAGCCTCAAGTCTCTTGAAGGTTAGGTGAATCTTCTCTCACTGGAGCCAGATGGGGCAGTCCTCTGCTGTACATGTGTCCAGGCCTCATATCAGCTGGTATATGCTGCCAGGTTGTTGGCTCAGTGTCTGAGAGATCTTAGGAGTCTAAGTTAGTGGAGACCACTGGTCTTCCTATGGGGTTGCCATCCTACTCAGCTTTTTCCAGTACTTCCATAATTCGACCATAGGGGTCCCAGCTTCTGTCCTTTGGTTGGATGTAAGTATCTGCATTTTTAGCTGCTTGTTGGGCAACTTGGAGAGCAGCCATGCTAGGCTTCTGTTTGTAAGTACAACATAGCATCAGTAATAGTGTCAGGCCTTGGAGCCTCCCCTTGAGCTGAATCACAATTTGGGCCTGTCACTGACCTCATTTTCCTCAGGTTCTTCTCCATTTTTGCACCTGCAGTTCTTTTAGACAGGAACAATTACAGGTCAGAGTTTTGACTGTGAGATGGCAACCTCATCCCTCACTTGATGCTCTGTCTTTCTGCTAGAGGTGGGTTCTACAAGATCCCTCTCCCCACTATAGGGCATTTCATCTAAGGTCCTTCCATTTGGGCCCTGAGAGTCTCTCAAATCCCACATCTCTGATACTTTCTTTAGGGTCCCCCCAACTCCTACCTCCCAAGGTTGCCTATTTCCATTCTTTCTGCTGGCCCTCAGGGGTTCAGTACTGTTTCACTCTGCCCAGCCCCAATATCTAATCATGTTCCCCTCTTCAACTCCCTGTCCTTTCTTCTACCCAGGTCCCTCCCTCCCTCATGGTATTTACTCACTAATAAGTGGGTAATAGCACCCCCCCCAAATGTACAGAATACCCAGGATAAAATTATCAGAACTCAAGAGGTTAACAAGTCAAAGGACCCAAGTAAGAATGCCTCAATCCCAATTGAGAAGGAGAAGAGAACTCTTCTTTAAAAATAAGAAACAGTCAGAGCTACTCTAGTCTGGTCTTCAACCAAGGTGATTAAAAAAGGCTCAAAAAGATTTTTGTTGGTCTGTCATAAAAGCAAGAAAAAAGTAAACACTGTACTAATTAATTAGTGATTTAAAGTAAAGCCTATTGCTACTATTGACTTCATATGTTTCAATTTGTAATATAAGCATTTTGTTAAAAAATACTAAAACCAGGATTAGAAATGGTTCAGCAGTTAAGAACACTAGTTCCTTTTACAGAGGACAGGGGTTTGATTTCTAGCTCCTACCTCATGGTTCACAATCACTAGTAACTACAATTTCAGGAGATCAGATGCCTTCTTCTGAACTCTGCAAGCACGAGGCATAAATGGGAGGCAAAGACATATGTACTGATAAAAAATTGACACATAAAACAGATCTAAAATATAATACTACCAAAAGAAGATTAAGATACATATATAGGTAATGTAGAGAAGAACATAAATATAACTATTTACTCCTAGAGGTTAAAATTGGACAAAAGGTTAGAAAAAACAAAATCAACTGTGCTTAGTCTAGTTTTAGAAACATTTCTGGTGTAAAACTACTGTAAAGTCCAATCATAAGGGTCCATAACTGTAACACCATTCAGGAGACAGATACAGGAACCTTGTGGGCAAGACAGAGAGGGCTTGTGGAATGATGGATAGCAGTGGAGGGGGAGAAGGAAGAAAAGAAAGGAAGGACAAGAAGAATGGAAGAAGGGAGGGATAGAGACACTTTAGGACAGTAAAAGAGTATTGAGGATGCACTGGGAGACAGCTCAGCGCATTCATCTTGGCTAGTATTTAAGAAGCTCTCTCTTGGGGCTGGGGCAGACACACAATCGGTCTGCTCCTGTCCTGTGGAGATACTGAATCCTGAGTCATCAAGGAGCCACTGCACTCAGAGCAGCCGATCACCACGGACTAAGACTGGTCTTTAATAATGACAAAACCAATGGAAAACCCACGTGCACATGGAAACTGAACAACTCTCTACTCAATGATGACTTGGTCAAGGAAGAAATAAAGAAAGAAATCAAAGACTTTTTAGAATTCAATGAAAATGAGGACACATCATACCAAAACTTGTGGGGCTCCATGAAGGCAGTGCTAAGAGGAAAACTCATAGCTATAAGTGCCTACAAAAAGAAACTGGAAAGAGCACACACAAACAACTTGACTGCACAACTAAAAGCTCTAGAACAAAAAGAAACAAATACAGCCAGGAGGAGTAGAAGGCAGGAAATAATCAAACTCAGGGCTGAAATCAACCAAATAGAAACAGAAAGAACAATACAAAATATCAATAAAACCAGGAGCTGGTTCTTTGAGAAAATCAACAAGATAGATAAATCCTTAGCCAGATTAACCAGAGGGAACAGAGACAGTATCCAAATTAATAAAATCAGAACTGAAAAAGGAGACATAACAACAGAAACACCTATACTCAACAAAACTGGAAAACCTGGATGAAATGGACAATTTCCTAGACAGATACCAGGTACCAAAGTTAAACCAGGAGCAGATAAACCATCTAAATAGTCCCATAACCCCTCAGGACATAGCAGCAGTAATTAAAAGTCTCCCCACTAAAAAAATCCCAGGACCAGATGGTTTTAGTCCTGAATTCTATCAGACCTTCAAGGAAGACCTAATACCAATTCTCTTCAAACTATTCCACAAAATAGAAACAGAAGGAACACTACCCAATTCCTTCTATGAAGCTACAATTACACTCATACTCAAACCCCACAAGGACGCAACAAAGAAAGAGAACTTCAGACCAATCTCCCTTATGAACATCGATGCAAAAATACTCAATAAAATTCTAGCAAACCGAATCCAAGACCACATCAAAACAATCATCCATCATGATCAAGTAGGTTTTATCCCAGGAATGCAGGGATGGTTCAATATTCGGAAATCCATCAATGTAATCCACTATATAAACAAACTTAAAGAAAAGAACCACATGATCATCTCACTAGATGCTGAGGAAGCATTTGACAAAATTCAACATCCCTTCATGATAAAAGTCTTGGAAAGACCAGGAATTCAAGGCCCCTCCCTAAACATAGTAAAAGCAATATACAGCAAACCAGTAGCCAACATCAAGCTAAATGGAGAGAAACTTGAAGCAATCCCACTAAGATCAGGGACTAGACAAGGCTGCCCACTCTCCCCCTACCTATTCAATATAGTACTGGACATCCTAGCCAGAGCAATTAGACAACAAAAAGAAGTCAAAGGGATACAAATAGGAAAGGAAGAAGTCAAAATATAGCTATTTGCAGATGATATGATAGTATACTTAAGTGACCCCCAAGCTTCCACCAGAGAACTCCTAAACCTGATATACAACTTCCGAAAAGTGGCTGGTTATAAAATCAACTCAAACAAATCAGTAGCCTTCCTCTACATGAAAGATAAACAGACTGAAAAAGAAATTAGGGAAATGACACCCTTCACAATAGTTGCAAATAATATAAAATACCTTTGTGTGAATCTAACCAAGAAAGTGAAAGACCTGTATGACAAGAACTTCAAGTCTCTGAAGAAAGAAATCGAAGAAGATCTCAGAAGATGGAAAGATCTCCCATGCTCATGGATTGGCAGGATTAATATAATAAAAATGGCCATCTTGCCAAAAGCAATCTACAGATTCAATGCAATCCCCATTAAAATCCCAACTTAATTCTTCACAGAGTTAGAAAAAAAATTCTCAAATTCATATGGAATAACAAAAAACCCAGGATAGCGAAAACTATTCTCAACAATAAAAGAACTTCTGGAGGAATCACCATCCCTGACCTCAAGCTGTACTATAGAGCAATAGTGATAAAAACTACCTGGTATTGGTACAGAGACAGGCAGGAAGATCAATGGAATAGAATTGAAGACCCAGAAATGAACCCACACTCCTATGGTCACTTGATCTTTGACAAAGGAACTAAAACTGTCCAGTGGAAAAAGGACAGCATTTTTAACAAATGGTGCTGGTTCAACTGGAGGACAACATGTAAAAGAATGAAAATTGATCCATTCTTATCCCCTTGTACAAAGCTCAAGTCTAAGTGGATAAAGGACCTCCACATAAAACCAGATACACTGAAACTAATAGAAGAGAAGGTGGGAAAGAGCCTCGAATACTTGGGCACAGGGGAAAAGTTCCTGAACAGAACTCCAATGGCATATGCTCTACGATAAAAAATTGACAATTGGGACTTCTTAAAATTGCAAAGTTTCTGTAAGGCAAAGGACACTGTCAATTGGACAAAACGACAACCAACAAATTTGGAAAAGATCTTTACCAATCCTTCATCTGATAGAGGGCTAATATCCAATATATATAAAGAACACAAGAAATTTGACTCCAGACAACCAAATAACCCTATTAAAAAATGGGGTATAGAGCTTAACAACGAATTTTCAATGGAAGAAACTCGAATGGCCGAGAAGCACCTAAAGAAATGTTCAGTGTCCTTAGTCACCAGGGAAATGCAAATCAAAACAACCCTGAGATTCCATCTCACACCAGTCAGAATGGCTAAGATTAAAAACTCAGGTGATAGTAGATGCTGGCGAGGGGGTGGAGAAAGAGGAACACTCCTCCATTGTTGGTGGGACTGCAAGATGGTGCAACCACTTTGGAAATCAGTCTGGCGGTTCCTCAGAAAATTGGACATAGCATTACCTGAGGATCCAGCTATACCACACCTAGGCATATACCCAGAAGATGCTTGAACATATAACAAGGACATATGCTCAACTATGTTCATAGCAGCCTTATTTATAATAGCCAGGAGCTGGAAAGAACCCAGATATCCTTCAACTGAGGAATGGATTAAAAAAATGTTGTATATTTACACAATGGAGTATTACTCAGCTATTAAAAACAATGAATTCGAGAGGTTCCTAGGTAAATGGATGGAACTAGAAATTATCATCCTGAGTGAGATAAGCCAATCACAAAAGAAGACACATGGTATTCACTCACTGATTATTGGATATTAGCCCAGAACCTTGAAATGCCCAAGATGCAACTCACAGGCCACTTGAAGCTCATAAAGAAGGAAGACCAAATGGGGGTGATTCGATCCTTCTTAGAAGGAGCAACAAAATACTCAAGGGAGCAAATATGGAGACAAAGTGAGGGACAGAAACTGAAGGAGGGGCCGTCTGAAGACCACTCCCCCTTAGTATCTATCCCATATGCAGCATCCCAAATGTAGATGCTGATGTGAAAGTCAGGAAGTGCATGCCGATAAGAGCCTGATATGGTTGTCTCCTCAGAGGTCTTCAAGAGTCTGACATATTCAGAGGCAGATGCTCACAACTAGCCATTGAACTGATCATGGGGTTCTCAATGGAGGAGTTAGAGTGAAGACTGAAGGAGCTGAAAGGATTTGTGGCACCATGAGGAGAGCAACAATACCAACCAACCACAGCTCCCAGGGTCTAAACCACCAGCCTGAGAGCACTTAGGGAGGGATCCAGGGCTTTAGCTGAATATGTAAGAGTGGAGGGCCCTGCTGGGCATAGGTGGAAGAAGAGAACCTTGACTTCATGAAGGCTGGATGCCCCAGGGGGTGGGAATTCTGAGGGTGGGGAGGTGGGAGTTGGGGGGTAGATAGAGGTTACATCCACAGAGAAGAAGGAGGAGGGGTGAGGGGATAGGGGGTTCCTGGGTGGGTGGGGGATGGGGTAAGGGGACAACATAGGAAATGTAAATAAAACATCCAATAAAATAAAAAAGAAGAAGCTCTCTCTTGATCCACATCATCGTTATCATCAACATCACCACCACCACCACTATCACCATCACCATCACCACCACCATCCTCATGGCCTCACCAAACATTTAAAAGAAAACCTCAGAATAACGAAGGGGGAAACATCAAATCTACGTTCTGTTATAGGAAGCAAGGAGAAAGAAATGAATGTAACTTCAAAACTGTATAGAGCATTCTTCTACGTTGTGTTATAGGAAGCAAGGAGAAAGAAATGAATGTAACTTCAAAAATGTATAGAGCATTCTTTAAGGAACAAAGACTGAAAGAATAATGTCAAAATGTAACATCACATCAGGATTACTGGAGTGCATCATGTCACCTTTTGTGATATATGTTATCAAACTAAAACATACACACACACACACACAGAGAGAGAGAGAGAGAGAGAGAGAGAGAGAGAGAGAGAGAAAGAGAGAGAGAGAGAGAAGAAAAAACAAAATGAAGAGCAAGAGTCCTTGACTTGTGAGGAAAGAATAAGCAGTATAACACATGCAGGACAGAAATGTGGAAAGAAAGGGAATCTGTGTGCACAAATATATTGGAGGAATCTGAGACAGCAGTGTTTCATAAATGATGATAACTTGAAACCTCTGTGTACATGAGGCTCAGCAAAAATCCAGCAAACACATTTATACTTTATCATAATCCAATTGCTGAAAAGTATTAAATGACTTTAATTACTAATGAAATTGTTCATATGCTTTTCAAAACTTTAAGAACTGAAGCTTTAACACAGTTCAGGATGTCCAATATTAACTAGTATGCAAGAACTGTTATAAAAAACGTGAAAAGTGTTGAAAAATAAAGTACCTTATTATTTTAAAACATTTACAAGATATGATTTTAAAACGGTCAACCTTTTCATCATGATACTGAATAAACTGTCTTTCAATACTTTTAAAATTGTCATAGTTCTATGTTGTATTGGCTTTAAGACCTTTATATGTTAAGGATATAATAGTGTCAATTGTCTTTTAAGGAGGAATTAACATTGACTCTTTGTCTCAGGTCTTTTTTCTTTTCTTTCTTTCTTTTTCTTTTTACAATATCAATCAATTTAATTATGATTTCAGTAAGTTTGCCTCACTTAAGTTTCATGGCTGTGAACCTAGTAACATTTCACTGGTAGTTGCTTACCTCTTAACTCATTATGTATATATATTATGATTTTATGTATATATGTATATACATAAAATCATAATATATGTATGTATACATAATCATAATAATCATCACTGTATATATTCATGTATATAATCATCATCAAAATAACCATCACAATATATATCCTAATATTTATTCTTATTCTACTTGGAAAATATCACATTTATCTCCATGAAATAATAATCCAGCATTACTACATACCATGCTGTCTGTGCATAAATTAAATAATAGATATGAAATCTTTATTATGAACAGTCTTTGAGAAAAAGATATGGCTAGTCACAGATCTTAATGTATTTTTTCAGTTGGTGCTTTGTATACTGATTAAAGAGGTTTGTCTTTCCTACAAATAATCATACTAAAAATATCCTAGGATCTAAACTTTCTTCCATGTTTCTGGGATACTGCTGACCCCAACAGTATATTGTTATTGAGCCTGACCCACATTAGCAATTGCAACACTATCGTATTTCCACTTACAGCTATGAAAGCAGCCATTTCCTGTTCTTAGAGGAACAGCACATTGTGTCACTAACACCATGGATGCTTCTTTTAGAAAATGTGATAAAGTAGTGTGTGCTGGACAATTCAGACAGGAAGCTTTCTGTGAAAGAAAATAAATATTTGCATTTTCTAATCTTTGAACTAAGTGTTGCAACCATATAACCACAATAATCTAACCATTTATTGTTATGGTTGTAATGGAAATAATATTATACAACTCTAAGGCTACTGTTAATGCTAACTAATAGTTGCCTTTCTATTTCTATGTTTAAGACCATGAACAAAAGCAACTTGGAGGGGAAACAGTCTATTTGTCGTTATACAACCACATCAGGGTCTATCATAAAGGAAATCAATCAGGGCAGGAACCCAGAGGCAGGAACTGATGCTGAAGTCATGGAGGAGTGCTGCTTACTGGATTGGTCCTCATGGCCTGATCAGTTTGATTTCTCATACAAGCCTAGACCACCTGCTCAGGGTTGACACCGTGTGCCATGAGCTTGTGTCTTCTAAATAAATCAATAATGTCCACATACATACCTATAGGCAAGCTGATGGAATGCTTCTTCTCAACTGAGATTTCTCTTTCTAGAGAACTCTAGCTTGCATTAAGTTGATAAGAAAAGAACAAAGGCCAAATCCAATCAGGACACTATTCATCCTATCTGTATTATTTCATTTGCAGGTATAGCACTTATTATGCTGAAGTTGGTTAAAAAACAATGGCATTTATTTCACATATTAATGAGGAATATAAAGTATATTTTTTTAAAAAAATCTATTTAAAGCCAAACAATTTGGGAAGTTACTAAGGAAGGCTTAATGGTAGCGAAGGTTAGTATTCATTAATTCACATCTAGAAGGCAGTATTATAAACTGACAAAAAGTAGAGAAGGAAATGATTTGAATGCTTGGGACAGAACTTCTAGTGTTTCCAAGAGCCTTTCTATGTTACAGGTCTACTTTAAGGTGTTCCTTTCAGATGAAAGTACCCACTCAGCATTAAAATCTATATGACCTCTAGAAAAAAACTAAGAATTTCCACTAAGTACCTGGACTTTCATAGCTCTTTCAGTACCTTCTACCATCCCAACATACATAGAAAGAGATGCAAACTGTCCAACTTTGCAGAATCTATTGTTGTTGTTATTATTTTTTTTTTTACATTCCAGATTTTACTCCCCTCTAGATCCACCCTCCTGACTGTTCAACATTCCATACCTCCTCCTCGTCCCCATGTCTCCATGAAGATCCTCATCACCCACCCCACACCCCACCAGACCTCTAAACGCCCTGGAGTCTCCAGTCTCTTGAAGGTTAGGTGCATCTTCTCTGACTGAACCCAGACCCAGAAGTCCTCTGCTGTATATGTGTTAGGGACCTCATATCAGCTGGTGTATGGTGCCTGGTTGGTCATCCAGTGTCCGGGAGATCTCAGAGGTCTAGGTTAATTGAGACTGCTGGTCCTCTTACAGGGTCGCACTCCTCCTCAGCTTCTTCCAGCTTTTCCCTAACTCAGCCACAGGTGTCAGCAGTTTCTGTCCATTGGTTGGGTATAAATATCTGCATCTGACTCTTTCAGCTGCTTGTTGGTTCTTCCAGAGGGAACTCATGATAGATTATTTTTTTTCGAGTGCTCCATTTTCTCAGTAATAGTGGCAGGCCTTGGGACCTCCCATTGAGTTAGAATCTAGTCTCCTTTTCCTCAGGCTCTTCTGTTTCCATCTCTGTAGTTCTTTCAGACAGGAACAATTATGGATCAGAGTTTTGGTTGTGGGATAGCAACCCCATCCCTCCCTCAATTCCCTTTCTTTCTGCTGGAGGTGGGCTCTACAAGTTCCCCCTCCCCACTGTAGGGCATTTCATCTAAGGTCCCTCCCTTTGAGCTGGAGAGTCTCTGGTACATTCTGGAGGGTTCCCCCCTCCTTGTACCTCCTGAGGTTGCCTGTTTCCATTCCTTTTGCAGCATCTTTTAAAATAAATATCACCATTGTACTATAGGCTGAAATCGAATTCACTATATGGCTTTCTTCTACAATCTCAGGCCACCCTGTAAACAGTAAGATCTTTCTGAAACTCATTCGCAATTATGAAGCAATGCATTTGTACTTGCGATAAGGTCTTATTATATTATCTGAGTTTTACTTCAAAATCAATATGTCATTATGAATTAAAGAAACGGAAGACAGTAGTAACTATATTGAGTTTATACAACTCATGCTAGAAATGTAACTTTTTAAAAACTTGAAGGTGAATCAAATAAAACCTTGTAACCAGAGTGGCAAGTATAGGAGAAACATCATTTGTACAAAGTATGTTGCTTGAAATCATTACATGCTCTTCAAGAAGAAGCAGGAAATAAATCACATTGTTGCTCTGAGATAAAGGAAATGAGTAATAGAGAAGGATATATGCTCTAGTGCTACATATGGCCCTAACTGCCATCCTAATAAATACAATAAGAACTGATAACGTCATTTCATGGGAAACATGGGGCAGGGGAAGAGGACGAATAATGTCTTTAAAGTCATATTTGACTATTAATAAAAAACTATTAATATCATTTGAACTTTCCTGTGACTGTTTGCCTCTGTTATCATCAGATATTTAATATTTGAATATATGTCTATAGATACATAATTATGTCTGAATATTATCCCAAATGAAATGCTTCTGTTTTTCACCTTCTTTTTCAGATGTATAACAAACTGTTGTAATGGAGCACTTGAATGATTACTTGTACTCTTCATGTATATGTATGTACTGAATTCTTAAAGCGGATACTTATGATGGTATTAGGAGGTAGGTGTCTTTGGAGGTCATTACTTCATCAGGCCGCAGGTAGATAGAGATGAGATCCTAGAGCATAAAACCACCATCCTTTTTCCCTGCAGAGAATGCCCAGAAAAGATAGTCATCTATGAAGAAACAGGTTCTCAGCAGTTGCTGAATGTGCTGGCACAGCGATTTTGGACTTTCCAGACCCAGGTGTGAGAAACAAACCCCTGGTTGTTATAAACCACCCAGCTGATGTTTTATTTAAGCAGCACACAGAAACATTTACTTAAAGACCCTGAAAAGAAAAACCTAGATTAATTGTTTTATGCCTTCTTGAATCCAGGGTCAGAAAATAGATTAGTTGTATTTTCTCTCAGATCACAGATCTTGTGTGAAATCAAAATGCTAGACTTGTCCCACTGTCATCTGGAATTTGGGATTCTTTTTAAAATCTTTCACATGGTTGGAAAATTCTTAAAGGTTTTCTATTTTTCTAGCTGTGTGTGAGTGTGTGTGTGTGTGTGTGTGTGTGTGTGTGTTTGCACATATAGCCAATTCACCTCTCAGAAGCCATGAACTCACATATTCACTCCTATAGCAGGACAAAATATTGATGATTTCATCAGACATCCCCAGGATCACCTTTCATTTAGGGCATCACCTTAGAATTGTAAACGAATGGCTGATGTATTGTAAGAAGGACAAATAACATCATAATTAGATACTGTAGCTTTGCAAAGTATAGTTTCTTTCTATTGATCCTTTGTGTTTACAAAAAGGGAGGGAGGTGCATTGATTTATGTCTGTATGACATGGTGTGATTTTCTCCAAAAAATAAAAAATATTGATAAGTAATAACCAAGTAAATTATTTCAGTATTTTCTAAGTAGAACTATATACTATAAATAGAAAACTATTCCATTTAGAAGATTTTTAAACTCTACCATGCAACATCTACTATACATATACCACATCCTGTGAAATTTATCTCTCCATCCCTCCTCTCTTCTCTCTCTCTCTCTCTCTCTCTCTCTCTGTGTGTGTGTGTGTGTGTGTACTTACCTACTTTTCCATAGATAAATTCAAATTAAAGACAGAGATAAATAAAGTCAACTTCTTAAATCTTGATGTCATTCTCCGAACTATTTCTTTTAAGGCTTGCATGACATAGATACTTAATATATTCCCTTGTATATTCCCAAGCTAATTTGTAAGTATGAGTGCAGATATTTCATCTACCGTAAGCACACTTTATGTATATTAGAATGTATGTTCTTATGGTTGATTTGAGTCCTTTATTCAATCTGTGCATTTTGGTCTATGTCTAACCCTTTGTCGTCACTACTATTCTTGGATGCAGCAGAAAAGAACAATTCAGTACGTCTATAGGATTACATTCCTAGTTATTGCACACATTTTTAAAGCAGGTCTTGTGGCAATACAATTGAGAGAATACCACAGCACTACTGGGCTATTTTATGAGGCAATAATCCTATTGCTTATGAGAAAACTCGATTACAGTCTTACAAAACTACAGTGGAAATGCAATTACCTTACAAAGGTTCCTGGCTGATCTTTCATTTGTTTTAAAATTATGTCCAGTACAGATATAGTTGGAAGTCAAGGATCTTCAGGTGTCATCTACCTGAAAATCAAATTAACCCACCACAAACAAAAGTACTTGCTGATCTCTGTGTCTTCAAAGGCCCCCAAATGCTACTCTTGAACTTTTCTTTGTTTTTCTGACCTGCATATATACTTACTTTATCTCTTAAGTAATGTTTTGTAAAATACGCTGTGCTATGAAAAATAAGCTCAAACCATTACAACATCAAATACAGCCATTGTTGCTCACATTGTGACTCTGGATTTAAAATAATTATTTTATAAATTCAGGACTTTTTGTATAGTCTGAGCTCCTCAAATTCTAGGTTTATAAATCAATGTCATTCGATCTTAAGTTTCTTTCCTCCATTGTACCTTTGTCTTGGCCTAAAGGCAGAAACTATATGACCCAGTAGACATGCTTTAGGTTCATGGAATGTTTATTTCTTGCAAGAAAGTGCATGCCATCATTACGGCAATTCAAAATAATTAACTGCAAAATGCACTCTTTCTTGTTAGATGGTACATAGTGTGCAAAAGGTAAGTAGGCCACATCCAGCTTTCATTATTTTATTTTTGGAAACATTTTTTCATACAGTGTATTCATGTCATTTTACATATCAAGCATCTTGCATATCAAGCACTTCTGTTTGGCATAATAGGGTTAAATTTTATCTTTATTTCTAAATTAATAAAAGCATGATTTAAGGAAACCATATGAGATACTTCCAATTCTTTTTTACTTTCTCTCTTCTAATTTTAAAAAGTGTATTATAATCCTCTAGTTATATTTCTTTTAAGTAAGCTCCTTTATTGATTGTGACTTTGATTATTTTCCTAAACATTCACTAAATATAGACTTTTTTTCTAGACAGTCTTGGTCTCCTGTATCTTTCTGCCCAAGGGCATTCTCTGGCTCGGAGACTATTTTTAATTCATGTGGCAAATTTGATTGTAGAGAATGAGTGATAGTGTGCTGTCAGGCTGTGGGTTGATTTTATTGATCACTTGTTTTTGTAAATAAAGTTTTATTGAAACTCAGTCAAGGTAGTTTTTTTTTTAATGTGTTCTCTATAACTGCTTTTGCATGCAACAGTAGCACAGTTGTGAAATTATGAATGAGTGTCTATAACCTGTAAATGTTAACGTATTTACTATCAAGTGATCACCATTATGAAAGAAACATCAACTATATAGAAATTATGAATAAGTACCCATTTCTTACAACATCAAAACTATCTTAAGAGGTTTTCTAGGTTGTTATGGTACTTTTAGTAGTATTTGGCACACACTATCCCTGAGGTTTGGTAGCCAAGTCAAGTTTTTAGGACCTACTTTCCTTGTTATGGCAAAACATCTGACAAAACAGCTTATAGATGGGAAAGTTTACTTTGAGTTACAGTGTATATAGCAGGAACATGACGTGTCTCATTGTATCCTCACTCAGGAAGCTGAGAGGGAAAAATGATCATGCTCTGTTCTATTTTTCTGGATTTTTTAGCCCAGGACCCCCAGGACTTATGTCAAATAACAGTTAAGGTCTATCTATCTGTCTGTCTGTCTATCTATCTATCTATCTATCATCTACCATATATATATATATATATATATATATATATATATATATATATATATTTCTATCATCTATCTATCTTTAAGAATCAACCAAGTTTAAAGAGTCATAGATGTGCCTAGAGATTTGAATCCATAGAGATTATAAAGATTATCAAATAGACAATCAAGATCACCCATCACACATACATTTGCTTTTTATGTTCCTATCTTCCTTTTAAGAGTCCTAATTTCCTAGGAAGAACCCAACTCTCTATCTATCTATCTGTCTATCTATCTATCTATCTATCTATCTACATTAATATATTATACATACACACAAATAAATTATATATATATATATATATATATATTTCATTATCATCTGTTCTCTGTAAAATTATTATTTAAATTAGCTCAGAGTGAGATGTGAGCTAGCTCACTTCTCAAGAAAACATGAGGATAGGGTTAATGTCTTTAGAATCCATATTGGATTGGCACAGACTCTGAGTTCAGGTAGAGATACTCTCTCAATGTATAAGGGAAGTATGATCAAGAAATATACCTGACACCAACCATAAATTGCCACACATATACATGACACCCATGAGAACATACATATTGCTGGAGACAGTTTTGTGCACTGGGCATTCAGATGCTAATTTCTGTGCCCAGACATCTGGTTATATTCCAGACCATGGCATGGTCAAGCATTTCTGGTCCCCATATCATGTGAAAAAAACAAATTTTTTTAAATCTCACCTGATTAATTAGAAAGAGATGATTAGCTAGTTTAATTAGCAAATGAGAATAGGGTAGGACTTCCTATCCCAGTGTGTATGTGTGTGGAGGGGGATTCCAGGGAGACAAGTATAGAGAAGGATCATGAGGAAAATAAGAGGTGAAGAGACCAGATGGATTCACCAAATAGTTCGAATGAGAGAGCAGATATGAGGGTATACATGGAGGAGGGTGAGGCAGGGCAAGAACCAGCTTGAAGGTAAAGGACCATGTGCTGAGAAATAGGCAGTATTACAGGGTTAAATAACTCAGAACATGCCCGACATGCTGCCAGTAGCTCCTTAATAGAAATAACAGGACTCTGTGTGTCTTTATTCTGTGAATGAAAACAGGTTCCAATGGTGTACTGGGTAGTTTTGTGTGTCAACTTGACACAAGCTGGAGTTATCACATGTCACGTGCACCCACCTCGCCAGCAAGGAAGACACGGCAACATACCAGGGTCCTTCCGCAGTTCTTCTTTATTACGATATATTGAGGAAGACACTGGGGCCTGAGAAGGTGCCGCTTAAATACCCCCTGGAGCGGCGTGTACATTTCTGGTTGGTTGCTTGCCCATAAGCGCATATCTGCCCCGGGACGGGCTGTGACTTGGCACGAATTTTCCCTTGCACAAAGGCAGTAAATCTTAAGTTTTAAGATTAAGGAGAGCATCGGATGCCAGCGCCATCTCTGCCTACCACGGCTCTCCACATCTCCCCCTTTTTGTTTTAATAAGAATCACAGGCACTGGCCAATGTCCCGTGTCTTAGGCTAGCTGACGTGCATCCATAACCAGCACCAATGAAAGGTGAGTTCCCTGTCTAGGCAGCGAGGGTTGCACACCCACACCTGGCATTCTTTGAATGTGTGCCTCAGGTTGTGGCCACTCGCAATGCCCGTTATGGGGTGGACTCACAGCTAGTGGTGTGTTTCTGGCTTATGGCGTCAACCTATTCCCGTCATTGGGACCAATGGCAGCTGGCCTGGAGATGAAAAGATGGAGCTGTCCTTGGCCTGTCTAGCGTGGTACCAATCATGACTCAAACTCAAGCCCGATCAAGCAAATTCCATTATGGGGGAATAAGCGATCAAGGACTGATAGTTTAATACAGTCTCCCCTACCCTACCAGGTGCAATGGAAACAAGTCCTCTAGGTGCAAGGGCTAAGGGAGACAGATAGAGATGCAAACACCCGTCCCTGTGCAATGGAGCCATTTCCCAGGGCTGCAAGGGCTGTTTGCCTCAATATTTAGGTACCAGAGCTACACAGACAAGGACCAAGCAGGCCAAGACTCCTCATCGACCCAGTGCAATGGGCTGAACACTTGGGGTGCAACAGCTGAGGGATCTGTTTGCTGGCTATTTCTTTAACATGGATAACCAAATTTCGGGAGATGAACCTTGTTCTAAGGCTGCAAGTGCTTGGGCAATAACGACCTTGTCACGTTTCTGTTGAGCTCTGAGCTTGCAAACCAACCAAAGCATGAACACTAATCCGCAACACAGGGTTGTACCAAACAGGCCTACTCCCACCCACTCTTTAAAGAAAGAGAAGGCCGAAGAGATCCAGGAGGAGAGTCCTTCAGTCAGTGAAATGTCCACACGCGTTGAGTTGATGGCTGCCACCGCTGCTCGCAACTTCTCGAGAAGTTCATCAAATCCTTCTGACCATTCTCCTGCTAGGTAATGAGACTATTGTCTGGACAAATTAGCTGCTCGAGTAAAGTTTTCATATTGAACACTAGTAATACAGAGGGCTCCCAGATTTCTTTCACATCCCAATTGTGCCAGTTGAAAAAGAATATCTATCCTTTCTTCTACTAAATCTAGGCGCTGATTAACAATCATCAATCCGCCTTTCAATTCAGCACTCGTAGAAGTATGGATGTTGACCGCCTCTGCCACTGTAGTAGATAGCTGATTTAAAGCTGCATCTGTTTGGACTTTGGTTGCCATAGCAATCCCAGCAGCCGTAGCTGCAATGGCACTAATTGATATCGCCGTCACTATGGCTGCAGTTATGCCAAAGTCTCTTTTTTGTCTGAATAATGATAGGGTAGAGGGAGTTTCAACAGGAACAGGGACCCATCGTTGCACCTTGGCAACCATGGCACGCTTAGCTTGTCCAACAGCCCAACACTGAGACATCATGCATGAATCATTAGTGCAGTTTTCAAATGAGGAATTTGAAAGAATAAACAGGAAGGGGGGAAAGACACACACTGGTGTAGGTGAAAATACTGTTTGATTTACAATAATCTTGTTAACTCCAGTAATTGACTGAATAGGATTTGTCAACTGAGGGGTCTGATCTGAACTCTGTTTCACCATAGTTCTATTAATAACTCCCGTAAAGGATGCCCTTCCTGCCGCTCCGCCCTGGAGAAAGGCTAGGGAGTTGAGGTCAGTACAACTGCCATTAATCCCACAAAGTAGCCGTTTGTGGAAGGGATTCATACTAATGCCCTGTAGAAAAGGGCCCTCTCTCATCACCTCGTCAGCTCCAGGATACCCCAACATATTGGGTGAAAAGGAAAAAGTTTCATTGGTATCTTCCCATCGTGTTACTCTGGATTGACAATCAGACCAGGGTAGAACAACTCCCTCATCTTCTTGACTACAAAAGGGGGAGACCTTAGGTTGACTGGGATGCCTCCCATCAGTCAAGTCGGGTGATAAAAATGTTCCATTTATCCAAATGGCTGGTTGCAAAAAGGATTGTGAGAACTCCTTGACATAACTATTATCCTTTTCATTACTATTCTTTTTAGTTTTTAATTTAACCCAGCTTCTCTTGTCATAAAACCACCCCAAGGTTCTCTTCGAGAGAGTTATACAGTTTCCTGTCTCAGCAATCTGAAAGCAGAGAGAGCCCCATTCAGGCAAGGAGCAATTTTCCCCCAGGGGGGCGTGGGTTTTATCATAGAGAAGATAAGGCAGCCCCATGGTTTTATTAGTTGTAAGAAATCTTGGAAACACCACGGCATCATGTCTAACAGGTATGGGTTTAGGAAAAGCAGATAATATAGCCCATCGTTGTTCCCCCCATATACTAGGAACCCAAATCTGGAGGATCCAAATTAGGACTGGAAGCGTCTGCAGATGAATCCTTCGGGGGATCATCTTCAGTTGCCACGAGCCTTCGCGTCAGTCGCTCTGGTAGCCAAAATGGATTGTCTTCTTCCTGTGGAAAAACACAAACCGCTCCCCTGGATTTTATTAAA
Source organism: Grammomys surdaster (assembly GCF_004785775.1). NCBI lineage: Eukaryota > Metazoa > Chordata > Mammalia > Rodentia > Muridae > Grammomys > Grammomys surdaster. Next base: position 8,071,363 of record NW_021620923.1, read on the forward strand.
ATAGGATCCGGGCTTTTCCATTGTCCGGTCAAGACATCCTTCCACTTGACCATCTCCTTTGGCCTATCAGGCTCTAAGCAATGGTGGTTAGCAGCCGAATGGCCCTGACTGTCCAGATTTAAAAAATTAAGAGTAAAGAGTGCTATAGAAACGGTTACTCATGGCACTGAGGGAAGAGCCTCCTCTACTCCCCCTTTTTGTTTTATTAGATAAGATTTTAGAGTGCAATGAGCCCATTCTATGATGCCTTGTCCTTGAGGATTGTACAGAAGACCCGTCAGGTGGGTCACCTCCATTTGATGACAAAATTGTCCAAACTTTTGAGATGTATAAGCTGGTCTATTATGAGTCTTGAGAATTTTAGGCTTTCCCCAGGCACTCCAGGCCTCAAGGCAATGTTGGATAACATGTGCTACCTTTTCTCCCGATAAAGGGGAGGCAAAAATGATTCCAGAACAGGTGTCAATAGAAACATGTAAATACTGAAGTCTCCCAAAGGATGGAATATGGGTAACATACATTTGCCATAATTGATCATGTGTAAGTCCTCAAGGCTTAACACCATTATGAAAATTGAGGACATTGAGAACAAGTTATTGTTATTTAACTTGTACACTTTCTAGAAATATCAAATTATTGTCTCAAGCTATTATTATTTTGATGATATAAAGAATAAGATTGTATGGCCAATTGTTTCCATATGGTCTATAATTTGACTAGTATACAAATTTGTTCTGGCATTGCCCTGGGTTCTAGGCAATCCAATGAGCCCTTAAATGTCTTATAAAGAAACAGTACATGTTTCTTAAATTAAGCTGTATTTCTATAAATAACTGTAAAATTTGAGAATTAATAATATCTAAAAGGGCAACAATTTTAAGTAGTTACAAACCATGAGCCATATACTGGCTATGAGTGTACCAATTGAAAGCTTGATTTTTCAGCATTTTAAACAGTGTCTACAGAACATAATTTAATTATTTGTGCTGAAGCAGGGGGAAATTCAAGAAAATGAACATGTGATATAATTACATATACTGTCTAATAAATTGATGAGGCATCTGTAACTATAGTAAATATTTTTTCTATGGGCTGTATATAAATTTATAGGAAATACAAAAGCATGCATAGAGAACAACTGTTAACAACTTGTCTTATGGATAATGATTATCAATTTTGTCTAAAAACTTTGCCAAGTAATAGGCCAAATATCATTATTCTCTAATAACCAACTTAATTTCTATTTGGAATAAGGAATTAACATTTCATCCAAAATATTTTCAGGATTCTACCTTACAATCCTGTATTAACACTGTAATAGTTTCATAATAAGATGTTCAAACTTTACTTGTACATGAAGAAGGATGAAACCACATTAATGGTTTCTTTGGCTAAAGGGCTGTTGTGAGCACATGAGTAGCAACAATGTAAACAGCCAACAATGTATCATAGTCTATATAATTTATCTTTTGATGACTAACAGCTTATTCTATACTTTTACAAAGCTATCTATCCCTCATCAGTTAACTGTCAAGGGGAATTAGGATTTGTATCCCCCTTGAAAACATCAAACAGAGGTTCAAGTCCTCCTATGGTAAGTTTAAGATGAGGTTTTAGCCAATTAATATCTGTTAACAACTTTTAAGAATCATTAAAAGTAAACCAATTTTTGTATGTACGCCTGCAAGCCAGAAGAGGGCACTAGATCCCACTACAAATGGTTGTGAGCCACCATGTGGTTGCTGGGAATTGAACTCTTAATATTTTTAGTTGTGTGTCCAGCCTTTAACGGCTGAGCCATCTCTCCAGCCCAATTATCCATTCTTATTGGAATTTTCTGTGTCACAATCTGCTTAAGATATAACTGAGTTCTCAAATATTGAAAAGATACTGTCTTTGAATCTTTTCTGGAGTGATAAGCACTCTAAAATTTTAAAACTCACTGTATTAGAGCAAAGGCGTACAGAAAAACTCCTTTTAGAGAGATCAGTTAACAAAATGAATAAAATACACTGAGAGATTTAAATGCTTAACTTCTGTATTAAAGCAACAACAAATTCTTATATAAGACTATTAATCATTCTTTGAGGCAACCTTTTTAATGATATTGCTTCATGGGCTCTCAAGAATCACTAGTAAATTCATTGGATTTAAACCTCATCACCTTTACCAGGATGTAAAGGAACAATAAAGACAATCTTTTAAATCTATAATAATTCTATGTATTTACTAGAATGGTAACTGACGTAGGCAAGACAGGCTGTAATGTCCCATTAGTTTCATAAATCTTAAATTTGAACTTTGTTTTTGGATTAATTAAATAACCAACTCCTTTTAGCTGAGTGAGGGTATCAGATAAAAGCCAAGCTAAAGGCAATCTTGTCCTCTAATAATTTTTAAATAGCCACAGTATCTCTTAAATATCTCCAGTATCTATTAATCCTTCAAAACCTTTTTCCTTCAATTATTAACTTAAGATTAGGTCTCTTATTACTCACAGGATCTAATACACGTCAGAGGAATCAAAGCCATCTTGTCTTCTATCATTCTCAACAAATTTGGAAGGAAGGACCCAAAACAAGTTGAGGAATTCCTTTGTCAGCAGGTAGTTACAATGTCATGGCGGGAAGCAAGCATAATTTTAATTCCTCCAATATAATAACTCCTGGCCCATAAGCTGTTGTGAATTTTGGGCCTGAGGCTGACGCCTCCCCCTGCATCCTCAAATACGGGAAAGGCTTGTAACATCCTTCTTTTGTCTTCCTTTGAAAGAAATCCGTGCAGCACCTGCCCGCGTGCAGCACCCGCCTGCGTAGGGCAGAGGAGCGTTGGGAGCTGCAGTGGGAGCCCTGGCTGGGAATTTACTGCGGGTGGGGGGAGCCGCGCGCGCACGGCTTCTAATCCCCGCCTCCTTTTGTTCTTGATTCGGCGGTGGCAGCCGCCTGTCCAGATGGTATCCTTCTGCCGCATGGCGGACTACTTTTTCCTCGGAGGAACTTACTTCCCCTGGCTCAGAATTATATAATTTCAAAGTCTCCAATTCCTTTACCGGATATAGAGGCTTTTCCTCCTTCGTACGTTGCTCTCCCAGGGAAGCTCCCCTCCCTTATCTTTGCGTCACTCTCCCAGGGAATTTTTCATTCCCTCTCTCATTCCCTGGGACTGAACATCCTTGGGAGGATTTTTTGGCATGCCTTCCTGAGCTCCCTTCCTTTCCTGAGCTCCCAAGTGCTTTCCAAGCTTTGTTTCTGACATGTGGTCCCGTATTTCCTGTAACACCCCCTGATCTGCCACGATAATCGGGCGGCACCTTTCATCCTTCAAGCACGATCTTATCAGTTTCCATGGTGGCCGCTCCCAGGCTTTAACTTCCCATTCTGTTGTTCTGTAATTAAATCAGTCTCTAGTTTGTCCCAGGAGGCGAGTGTCAGCGATCCTGAGCATGCAAACCAGGGTGCTACGCGATCTATCTCCTTCACAAAACCCTCCAGCATCTTTGTAGAAATTTTCAATTCATGCTGTCCCAAGAGCGTCTGGAGCGCCATAACAATTGACTGTGAAGCTCCCATACTGCCCTCTACCTACAAGAGAATCTGACACACAGAGGAGGGGCCGCACAGCTTATTTACGTCCGTCTAACTGTACCAAACCTCTGTCTGTCTGTCAAAACCGCTGGCCTTAAGCAGCGGCTGGGAGGGGGGCAGTGCCAAACCTCTGCCTGCCTGTCAGAACCGCCGGCCTAAAGCGGCAGTGGAATTTAACAAGAAACAGAACAGGATCAAAAGGAAAAGAATGAACGCTGGCACGACCAGAATGAGCGCCACCACGGCACCTTGTAATTGGGGATTGAGGTGGGATAAATCCAGGCCAAACATGCCTCTCAAAGCTTTACCTTGCCCTGCGGTTCTGAACCCACTCCTCGAGTGGAGGGTCTCCTCAGCACCGGTGTTGGTGAATTTCCCACTATGTCACGTGTGCCCACCTCGCCAGCAAGGAAGACACGGCAACACATCAGGGTCCTTCCGACGTTCTTCTTTATTACGATGTATTGAGGAAGACCCCGGGGCCCGAGAAGGTGCCACTTTAATACCCCCTGGAGTGGCGTGTACATTTCTGGTTGGTTGCTTGCCCATAAGCGCATATCTGCCCTGGGATGGGCTGTGACTTGGCGCAAATTTTCCCTTGCACAAAGGCAGTAAATCTTAAGTTTTAAGATTAAGGAGAGCATCAGATGCCAGCGCCATCTCTGCCCATCACGGCTCTCCACAATCACAGATAAAGGAGTTTTCCTTAAGGAAATGGCTCTATGAGGTCCAGCTGTAAAGCATTTTCTCAATTATAATCAAGAGTGGGAGGGCCCATTGTGGGTAGTACCATCCATGGATTAATCATCTTGGGTTCTATAAAAAAAGCAAGGTGAGCAAGCCAGGGAAAGCAAGCAAGTAAGCAGCATTCCCCCATGGCTTCTGAATCCAGTCCAAGTTCCTACCCTGTGAGTTCCTGTTCTGACATCCTCTGGTGATGAACAGCAATGTGGAAGTGTAAGCTGAATAAACCCTTTCTTCCCCATATTGCTTCATGGTCATGATGTTTAGTGCAGGAATAGAAACCCTGACTAATACAAATTGGTACCAGCATAGTGGGATATTTTTGTGACAATGTGGCCATGTTTTGGGGAGGACTGTGGAAGGACTTTGGAACTTTTGCCTAGAAGAGCGATTGAGTGTTAATAGCTCTGTGGGATGTTCTGTAGGACCCTGGAAGATAATCTTGAGAACAGTGCAGAAGATGGATGCTTGGCTTGTGAAATTTCAAAGGAAAGATTAAAAGACTCTTACCAGGGCCATTGCTTTCTTGATTGTGGAGATTTTGTGGTTTAGTTAGCTGGGGCTGAAGAATCAGCTGTGATTAGTAAGATGCCAGAACTACTAAAACAAACCCTTTGCACTCTGGGACAATTGATGTTGGTTAGCTTGAACTAAGAAATTAGTGGTGATTAAAAAGAGACAGCATTACTGAGGTGAAATCTTCGGAGAAGTGTTTTCTGAGAGCACAAAGAGGCTGTGTTTCAGAGACAGCCAAGGTAGCCTCTTGCTGCGACTGGATTTGGTTCTGTTTTAAGAGTCACCCAGGTGGTATTGGTTTTGAAGGCATAATGTGCTCATAAAGAGCAGCTGAGACTAGGCTCTGTGAGAGGCCATGGAAAGCCATTGGTCAAGGTACAGCCTCACTTGCAACTGATGGTCCAGGACTGAAGGGGTCATGCAAACGAGTTGAGGCTTGGCACCATGAAGAGAGTCTATGAAAGGCTATTGGTGAAGCCTAGTTGCAGCATAAGACAGCCGTGTTTTGGAGATACCAGTACCATGAGATGACCACCAAGAGCAGCAGCAGCAGGAGAGTACAGGCACCTGGAGCCTAGAAGAAATGGTGTGTGCTACAAAGGGCAGAGCTTGAGAAGTGACAGAAGCCCTTGGAGGAATCCAGAAGGCCCTGAGTGGATACCAGACATTGGACCATTACAGTTTGATTTTCCTTTGATTGGGACTGTGCCCTCATATTTTTCCTTCTTGAAGGAAAAAAAATATTTTACTGGAACCTACAGTTAAGAGACTTTGAATTGTGAAAAGACTTCGAATTTTAAAAGATTGGACATTTATATGGATTGAATTTTTTTTCATGTGTTTTTATTTATTTTTTTCTCAAATTGTAATTCATTCACACAGGGGGTATAAACACAGAAAGGCAGGATGTGGGGAACAGAATGACACTGGAGTATGGGTGATCAGGGGGAGTACAGATATCTTCAGAACCGGGTATTGGCTGGGTGAAGTTTCAGGGGACAAGTCACTATGACTCTGCTTATGACTCGATTGTCCTTATCTAAGTTGGTATTGTCTGCCCAGGCTACCTATTTACAAGGTCTATGACTACTCAGGCTTGTAAATTTCCACAAAAGTTGCCTGTTTACATTAGCTTATAGCCATCTGTTTCAATGTATTCCACAGAGACCCAAGACTTGGAGTTAGTATACATGTATGACAGGACTATTGCTGATTTTAGGCCTACAGTTGATTTTAGGCCTTCAGTGTGTAAGCAGGGCTGCCCCTGACATCTCCTCCCTTCTCTAAGTATAGAAGGGCTGTGGCAATTCTAAGCTTACGAAGGCAGGGATAGAGGCCTGAACTCCAGTATTTGAAGAGGACCTTGTAATGGCTCCAGTCCCCCTGTCTTTGTCCAGTGAGGCATGAGGGCCATACACATTCCGATGTCTTTTTCCTGGGGAGGGGATACTTTTGACATCAACCCCTATGCAGTCAGGCTTGTCACTCAGGGAACCCAGATAGATATTTTTATCTTTTATTTATATTCCCTTGCATTGCTTTGCCTCGCAGCCTAAGCAAGAATTCAGATCACCTGATAGAGGGGGTTCTTGGTGGCCCCTCTCTGCTTGGTCTAGGGGCAGAAGTCCCCCATTTTAGGTTGGGTGGAGATGGGTTTTGGAAATACCCTGTATAAAGTAACAACCTCATCTTGAGTCTTGTGGTCCTCCATAGCTAACTTATGATAATGTATCTGAGTAGGCTTTGATACCAAATTATTTATCTATTGTATCACAGAGTTAGTCCCCATATTTGAGTGCCAGAGACCAGCAGAAAAAAGCAAAAAGAACCCAAATAATGGTCCCAAAATGGGAGGAAATAGTGTTGACAACCTTGGAGAGGGTGAAACCAATTCTTGTACCAGCCTTCATCTGTCTCTTTCTCTCTGATTATTTTTAGGGCCTTCACTACCTGTTTTATGCTCTCTTTAACCCTCCTTGTCTTGTCTATGTAAAGGCAACCTTCTTCTTTAAGAGCTGTACACAATCAAGAGCTGTACACAGCCTTTTCTATTGTACTAGAGTAAATCAAGTCCAATAAGGATCTTTGTGATTTTAGGAGGTCTCTTCAGACAGTGAAACGAGGGATTTCTTTAGATTAGTGATGTCAATCTCTAGCTGTTTGATGTTCTTGTCAGTGGTCCTTCAAAGGTCTGAGTAGTGTAAGTTCAGAGGCTAGCATCTGGATTAGAACGTCTAACAGCAGACATCACGGGTGATTCATTTTTACCTGGAAAGGAAAAAGAAGGGAATTCTCAGGGAGATTTCTCTTCCCTGGATGTAAATTGTTATTCATCATATTTATGGTTGGGCCTGGCTTTGTGGGGGTATCTATTTTTTCCATTAATCTTTTTGGTAGCTAGTTAACTGTGCCTTCTGTGGTATCAGACAGGCATATCAATCCTAGGCCCCATAAGGGAATTGGGTCTGGGCCATTCCCTTTAAGGGTAAGAGGGTCCTTCCCCATATCTGTGGCAAAGTTTTGTTGGTCTTGGTGGTGCCAGAGGCAGTCAGCAGTAGATTTGCCATGAGCTTTCAGCTTTAGAGAGGTAAAAGTGAACAAGGCATGATGGAGAGTATTTCAGGAGGACTCCACCTGTGGGGGTATAGTTCCCCATCTTTTGTTTTTAAAGCCAATTTTTCAAAGTTCTTGTAAAATCAGGGCAGAAGCCCCAACAGTTGCTCCTTCCACACTCAGAGAGTCATTAAGACCCTATTTAAGGATATATAAATCTATATTAATAATCTTTGTCAAAGGACTGTTATAGCACCGCCAACAACTAATCAGACTATATAATATATCGATTATTAATAGCTTCTTCGACTTTTTGTGAGATTACCTCTCTTTTGTCAATTAATTGTTGAGGAAAATTAGGATTTACATCTCTCGTGGGAATATTGAACAGAGACTTAAATTCTTTTGTGGAGAGCTTAAAATAGGATCTTAGCCAATTAGCAACTCCTAGAAACTTTTGAAAATAATTTAAAGTAAATAAACTCTCTCCCTCTCTCTTTTTTTTTAGACCCTTTATCTGTGTGTTTTTTTTATTGGATATTATACGTATTTACCTTTCAATATTATCTCCTCTCCCATTGTCCCCCAAAACCCCTTATCCCATACCCCCTCCTCCTAATTTTTGTGAGGGTGTGCTCCAAACATGTAAGAATTTGTAAAGACTGAGACTTTTAAAGTTATTTAGATCTTGGCATTGAATAACAAACTAAATGTTGAGGCTTAATAGTGATGTGTTTCTGTCAGGTTGACAAGGGGTCAATTGTACTGGCTGTTTTTTATTTATTTGTGTGTGTGTGTGTGTGTGTGTGTGTCCATTTGACACAAGATGGAGTTATCACAGAGAAAGGAGCCTCTCTTGAAAAAATGCCTCTATGAGATCCAGCTGTAAGGCATTTTTTCAATTATTGATCAAGGAGGTTGGGCCTATTGTAGGTGGTGCCATCCCTGGGCTGATAGTCCTGGGTTCTATAAGAAGGCAAGCTGAGCAGGCCAGGGGAAGCAAACCAGTAAGCATCATTCCAACATGGCTTCTACATCAACTTCTGCCTTCAACTTCCTACTTTGTGTGAATTCCTGTCCTGACTTCCTTTGGTGATGAACAGCAATGTGGAAGTGTAAGCTGAATAAACCCTTTCCTCCCCATCTTGCTTCTTGGTTATGACGTTTGTACAGGAATAAAAACCCTGACTAAGAAAAATTGGTATAGAAAAACCCTGAATTTATATGGGAGCAAATTAGCATAGGACCCACCCCCCCCAAAAATCACGTTTACAGCATATAGGCACAAAAACATACAACATACACAGAAGAAGTGTTTCGTCATTGTATGGCAAGGTTTTGCCCAATATTCATTCAAATTTCACTTAAAATTGTGTTAAATTTGTCAGACATCTGAGAGGTATATTTGTAACTCTTCCTAATATTTGGTACTAAAATTCAGAGTTAATTTGGATTTCTGTCATTATTAATTTTATAACTTATAAGGAAAAACTAATAATACGGTATCTTCTGTTCTTAAGATACTCAGTCAATTATTGGTCAACATACAATATATCATTATAGAAAACAAAAAGAAATACTGAATACTCTTATTGTATAGGAGAAAAGACTGACACTGTAGAAATTGTAACTCTCTGCTTTTGTTTCAAATAATGCATCAGGGGTTTTGAGAATATGAATAAAGTAATTAGAAATTCCAAGTGATCAAAGACAGTATCACAGGAATAAATAGATCCAATTCAAACACTGAAGATCCAATATAGCCATCTTGCATACCAATGTTGAGGGCTGAAAGAAATAGCTAGATTCTTAGCACAGAGAACACATAGTGCTGCAGTAGTCTGGTCCACTAGTGTTTATGGAGAAGACTGGGAATCTGCAAACAAAGAATATTAAAACACTCATCAAGATATCTGGAATATTAGCATCATATGGTTCTAACTCCCTCTATGTGTAAACAGAGATGACAAACTTGAAGAAAGTATTTATATAGGAGAAACTTTTGTGGGCTGATGATATGAACATCAAGTTCTAAATCATGGGAAAGCAAAGTGAAAGGAAGAGGAAAATGTTAACATAGAAGTTCTATCAATCAGCAGTGACTCGAGCTCACATCATACAGCCAATTATTACTGATGCAAGTTGTGAAAACATAAGGTTTAGTGTTCATTGATAAAGAATAGGTGGAACGAGTGTTTTCCATTATAATTTTTTTTCTATGTTAGTATTCTAGAACAGTTTAGAGTCTGGGATGTTCAGGAAGTTTATTTATTATACTCCCATCTTATTCCCAATGACTCAATTATAGATACTTTTTTGAGATGTAACAGCTGAACACAATGAAGTATCTAAGAATTTTTAAAGCAGCTACAACAGGTCAAGAGATCTTGCAGAGAATAAGGAGTTCCAAAAGACACTTGTATTGCTAAAATTAAGTGTAAAACTCACTCTAACCTTTATCCTTAGAGCGCATTGACCTCCATTCTTTGTGATATATTGTTTGTTCCACAAATAAAGTAACCTTTAACTTTTTTTAAAAGATGGCACACTCCATTTTGCAGATCCCATTAGGGATACACACGTTTCCACTCTTAAGGCTTTCAAATTTGGAACTGTATTGAAAAATTCCATCTCTGTCTTTCTGCCAAAAGTTCCTTTCTATGTTAAAAATCAACTTCAATTTTTCACTTAAAAAAGAAAGTCTAGATCATGTCGGAAAGTATTAGGACTTGCCAGCACTCCATTTCTGTTGATCATGTCACTCATTCCTTTGATGGCTCCCAGCAGAAGTTCCACCTTGCTCTGAGCTTCTTAAAATCATGCAGTTCATTTAAAGGTGTAGATTTCTTTTGACTTCATCAAACTATGTGTCTTGAAACTAGTTTATCAAACAGATCTATTTTACTACTACCCTAATATACTGTTTAATCCTCCTTATTTTAATATTCCAGCAGTCATCATTTGTGAACCACAAATTCCCTAATTCACAGCCTAAAGAGTAAGACTGTTTTCCCCCTTGAAATCTTTATTTTTCTCCCATTGAATTGTGAATCATTTTTACATGTGACCACAAAAATTTATAATCTCTCTTACAAAGTTCCCTCGCAGAGCAATTAACAAATGCTTATTATGTTACAAGATATAAATTTGCACATTTGTTCTTCTCTCCTTCCACAAATACATTTGTTAATTGATATTAAGAACCCTCTATAGATGTTGTACTTGTGTTCAACTATTAAATTTAAGCCAGTCATGGTCTCATAGTCTTCCTGATTTATAAAGATTTAACAATGCATAATTTGTGTGTTTAAATGTTTTATTAAAAGTTCTGTTGCTAGATTTTACTTTATTTTCATTAACATATCAATACACCATATATATATATATATATATATATATATATGTATATACATGTATCAAACCCATTAGAAAGTAGATGTATATATATACATGTATATATATATATATGTATCAAACCCATTAGAAAGTAGACATGTACATTATTAAATGTTATATGAATTCATATGAAATCTAATTTTGTTCAATTAATTTCTAGCATATTATGGATTGTTCTACAGCCCAGTCATAAAATTCTATGTGTTTTTAAACTTTTCTTCTAATTGCTTGTTGTAACATAACTTAAATATTTTCAGAACAAAAATTTATCAGTGGTAATCCATCTTGACCATTGAGTCGTATTTACTCAATCACTTTCTTGTTGTAAACATTAGTTACCACAATGTAATTATATGATTATTTTGTGTCTCTTAATACTAAAATCTAAAACTGGAAAACTTGAAGAATGTAGTTAAGATGGTAGAGAATTCAGCTGAAGACAAGCAGCTGACTTTGCTTTTGAGTGTGAGCTACTGAACATCTATGTTGGTCATCCTCTTTCCTGTCAGTAGAATAGAATATTTCATACTAGGTCACAGAACTTCTAATCACCCTTCTCCAAATATTACCAATTCACCTCATTGTAAGGTGCCATTTTTGTCTGACTAATATTGATTTATCTGGAGTGTGCTACTAATCCAATTAACATCAGAATGTTATTTCTGCATGACATCCCCCCTCACTGAGTTAGTTCTTTGACCATTACACGCATTTTAGTAATGGATTTTTATTACTTTCTTACCTTCGTTTATCTCTTCCTCCTAGAAATGAGGAATTACTTACTTATAAATGAGGAATAGAGTTCCACTAGTAGAGACCATTTGGAAGTGCAACAGAACTTGTCATTTATATTCTCTAACAAGAGGGAAAAAAAAGAAGTTAGTGAAAATAAATTTAATCTTTATGTATTCAAAGCAAAATTAAAGAATACGGATGTGGAAAGACTGTGTATATGTGTGTGTGTGTATGTGTGTGTGTGTATGTGGGGGGGGAGGGAGGGAGGGAGGAAGGTAGAGGGAGAGGGAAAGGGAGAGGGAGAGAGAATTATTTCTAATTTCATAAGGTGTTGGCTTATTGGTTGTCTTTTCCTAGACAAAGTGATTCAAAGATTAAACTGTGTCCATACCCAATTCAGTAACTTTCTTCAAAATCAGACAAATTTCTGGGTCAAACTCTTGTAGTTTCATCTAATAAGGCCATACTATAAACATGCATCAAAGATAAATATTGGAGGCAAAAGCAAATTTCATTTCTTTACTCTAAAGAGACACAGTTACAACTCAAATTTGGGGTTTCATTTCTAAACAAATATTAAAAACATGATATATTGAATTTTAGGGTCTAGCTTCTCTTTGTAGTTCATTAAATGTTATCTCTGTAAGCAAATAAATATAAACCCTGTAAACCAAATCTAATATCATTATTTCTCAGAGGGCTATCAAGGAAAGTACCACAGAACCATGTGTGTTTTGTTGTTGTTTTGCTTTGGTTTGATTTCTCGTTTTTAAAGACACAGGTGGTCATTTAGTCACACCTTGGCCATTTGGAATTTCTTTAATGGATGCTTTACTACTGCAATTTTGCTGTTAACTGAGTAGGAAAGAAGCTTATTTTTAGCTAGCCCAATATAAAATCTCCTAAAACAGAAAGAGACAGAAGGGCAGATGAGTGTGAAAGCAAGGAAAGGAGGAAGATGGAGAGGAGGACAGGAAAGAGTGAGAAAGGAAAAGGGACCTATTGTTTCCTTTGATATGTGATAGGATCAATTCCTCAAAGAAGCAAAGTGTGTGTGGCTAAGGCACTGTTTAGGCTCTGTCCTTTTGACAGAAGAAGCACAAGAATAAGCCCTGCATAATTCTATGCACTAATCTGCCCTTAACAGAAAACAGAACTATAGGATCTACTCTGCTCACTTTTCCATGAGTTTCCTTAATGGTCAAACTGGTATAGATGCGTTTTTTTGAAACATAATATGGGTTCCACATGCAACAGGAATAACATGTTGATATTTATTTACATTAAAAATCAATGCACCTGCCACACAGCAAGGATTTTTAAAAGCACATACTGACATTGGTAAAACACAAAAGCTGAGGAGTAGTTAAACACAGAATTGAATAGTTACATGATATCTTAAATATTTGGATTGAAGATTATGATTTATATCTCTATTCCTTGTTTACATTCATAATATAGGTAATGTGGTCCTCTTTAGCTGACATTGACAAGATTTTGCTAAGTTAGACTTCTTGGAATCTGGTAACATAGAGCTAGCTAAGAAGTCACCAACACAACTGAAGGTGGGAGGATTTATCATATTCTTTGCCTTTGTAATGTTCTTTCTTTCTACATCCTGTTAAGATGAGGAAAATGCTGACCATACAGCTCTGTGAAGTTTTATGAAGCATTTTGAGAATCTCATATACGAGCCATTGTTTGTGGAAATTATCATCAGGAATTAAAATATATGTTGAATCTCCTCTAGCACAAAAACCAGATGGTGAGTGCATATGACAACAATTCATTTTTAAGGATATTGAGAACAATTCATCTAAAAGGATATAAATACTATGTTTTTAAGGGCCTATGAAGATGTCTCAATGAATGAAGTATGAAGCTCTGAGTTCAATATTCTGCATCCATGTTAAACAATAACAACAGCAGCTACAAAAATGAGAAAGAATAAATCAGAAGGACCTCTGCCCTTGCTAGACAACTTAACGAGCTCTAGGTTGCCTTGTCTCAAAAAATAGGAATGATGATGATTGAAGAAGACACTAGCATCTACCATAGGCCTCCATAGGAGCACTTCACAGAAGCATGCACATGTGCCTACATGCACACACAACTCACCCATGAGTACACATTAGCTCCCATGTTTCTTTCAACCTGTGGTTTATATTTGATTAGAAATTATTTACAGATTAGAGAAATTTTTGACACTTTTTCATATAGATATTCTGGAGTAAACAGTATGTGATTTGATTTTAGACATTAATGATGAATGGAGAAAAGTAGATTCGATGACAACAATTTCTTTAAGCTTATGTAAATATATCCTTGGGGCTGGAATTTCAACAAGCGGTGTAGACTGATCAAGAGTAATATGATTTCATTTGGACACATCTAACTGCCATTTTTGTGTTGGAATGGCCTTGTCCAATAGTGATTTGATTTTAGATGAAGTCTGACAAAAAGCAGAGTGTAGACAGGGTGAAATATGGGGAGACTTGCAATGACTTAGAGACAGCACATTTCTTTATCTGTCAGCCTTATAGTTGTGCCCTGCTTGAAAAGTCAGAAAACTAAAGTGGAAGAAAGGTCTGTGAACACAGAAGTCTTGGTGAGAAAATATCACTGCTGAAAAATAAATGACCTTTTATGGATCTGGCTCTTCACATTTCTGTGAACATTTTAGAAGTTAATTTTTATTTCTTTTTTTCTTTTTTAAAGAATAGCAAGACTGTACTCATCTCAAGCTCTACAAAAGGGTATTATATCATGTTAAATAATTTTAGTGCTGAGGTTAATTAGAAAAGACATGGAATTTCTTTTGTACTATAAAGTATGGACTGCTCTACAGAGAGAGCAGGACAGAGCTAAGAGAAACTGCGTTGTTCTCTCTCTCTCTCTCTCTCTCTCTCTCTCTCTCTCTCTCTGTGTGTGTGTGTGTGTGTGTGTGTGTATGTGTGAGTGTGTGTGTATGTGTGAGTGTGTGCATGTGTTCTTGTGGTGGTGGTCATATACTTGTTTTTGTGGTGGTTGTTTGCTTGCTTTGTTTTTTTTCCTTTTGCCTTTGTTAGTTGTTGATGAGTATAAAGACTGTCTCTTACTGAGAAATTATCCTATTATGTCTTGTTCGAAATTCTCTAGTCCAGTAGCAAACACTGTTCTCTCAAGTGTCACTTGATGATAAGAAGCTTCACCTTTTATTTGTTATGTCTCTTGGGTATTATGTTTGCTTGGTCACTTCCTCTTAATCTGATCACTTCTTTGGAAGATATGCTATATATAAATATTAGCATTGCTCCAGCTGCTGAGTACTTAAAGAGGATCTAAGGATCGAACAAAAACACAATTCTGGTAAAACAAACATTGGAAAGTGATACATTCATATTGAACACTTCAGAAGATAGCTTAAATTTTTAGAAGTTCATGTTCCTTTCTCTAAAAATGAAAAAGCACAGAAGAGAGAATATATCATCCTCTTTACTTCATCATAGTGTTTTCTAAATTCTGGAAGAAAATGAAACTGTACCACTCTTACATGGTAATATGAACTTTTAAAATGAAACAAAATGATATTAAAAATTATTCCTAACAGAGGCAGCTAAATGGCTCAGCCAAGTAGTTACTGGATCCCAAACAGAGGACTTGAGCTGGATTCCCAGGCACTGGAAGATGCGAGTAGAAAAGGAGCTTGTACAATTTGTCTGATGATCTCCATGTGAGCCATGACAATGACCCCCCCAAAAAAGAAATTAAACAACCTCTTAAGTCCTTCTTACTCCCTAGACCTGAAAGACTATCAGGTAAGTTTTTTTTTCTTTCTTTCTCTGAAACTTTTTCTCTGAATGCTCAGACTAAATATAATTGACCTGCTGTACAGACTATTATATTTATTATTTATCTTAAGCGTTTCATGTTTTGAGTCTTTCTTTTCAGTGAAATTAGCATTTAGGCCATTATGCATAAGACTTAATTATAAGTTAAGAGGATTACCTAAAAGATGCTGTGTAAGCTCTCAAGATATCTTTAATTTCACAGGTGAGTATTATTCCCTTTGTTTCAAATACTTTTTCTGATAGAAGATTAATTGCATTAGATTTTATCCTTTCTAAAGTATGCATACATTAAAAGTATTTAAAATATCTGTTTTGAAGTGGCAACATCAGATTCCCTGGGTGTCTTAGAACATTGAGTTAATTTAGGACTGAGTTGCAAACAATTGTCAGTACTGATATCAACATCTACTTATATGAGTGAAAGGCTCTCAAACACTTCCCCTTTCTGCTTTGATTGTGGCCCACACAGTATCACCCCACATCCTTTATATCATTTAGTGTTTTAGTGATTGGTTTTCTAATTTTTCTGTGTTCTCGATATGCCATTTTATTCTTTTATAGAACCTTGAGTAAATTATGACACCTTACTTCAGGAATATTCTCCTTTCTACTCTTGCAAAGTAAGCAGGTGATAACCAAATGGCATATTTGACCTGTAGTATCTCAGTTATCCACAGTCACAGAAGCTCTAGACAGAAAGTCTTGGATGCCTGAGAAAATATCTCCATTATTTCTACAGCTGCATCTATGGGAGATTGTAAGGAAGTACTCAGAACTCTACAAATTGTACATAGTCACAATGGTGAAAATACTGTACATGCAAATTGTTAATAAAGTCCATGGTACAGAAAACACAGCTCTCACTTTGTAAGGAGTAAGATATATTTATGAGTAACCTTGATCTGGGCACACAGATTTAGGTAATCTGAAATACCATGTTCCAACATAATAGTTCCAAGAAGTTTTTGGAATAACAACACTCCCCCCAAAAAATCACAAATAAACACTCTAAACACTCTATTCAAACACATTGTTGGAAACAATAGATAGGCAAAGTACAGCTAAATAGAAAATCTTCACTGTATTCCCAGGATGTAGGTTAGTAAAAGAAACAGACTTGTTCATAGAACATACAGAGACTAACAGTGACAATTGATCACATATGGAAGTGAGCAGTCAATGGTGCTTGAAGAGCCTGAGACAATCCAAGAGGATTTGGTTCTTGGTCTGTAGTATCTCAGTTATCCACAGTCACAGAAAATCTAGACAGTCAACCAGCTAAGTAGAATGCTTATGTAATATTTACATCTTTTTGCCCTTCTGGGAATGTAACGATTGCAATATTTCTGTATTAAAGTCATTGACCAAAGAAGAAGAAGGGAATTCTGTGTAAATAGTCCCAAGACCTGTAGAGTATTTACATTTTTGTTTTCTTTTAAAATATTCTATTTTTCCTAAAGGAAATATTTGCTGGAAATCAGTTACTGTGATAGTTAGAAAGTGAATTATGTGAAAGACAAAATTGAGTCATGTTCACTTTTTTGCTTTCCTAGCTCCGTGGAATTCTCAGGGCATTTCCAAGTATCTTACATACACATCTATTCTTTAATATATTTTTCTTTATTTGATTCTGCTCCATTTGCCTTTACTGCAAAGAAAAAACATGAATGTAGATCAAATGTCCATTGTGTTACAAAGAATTTTTGCCTTGAGAAAGACTGGTCATTAATGCATACCCAAGTTAGTTAAAAGTGGCCAGAAGAACAATCATCTCTTTTGGAGTGGGAGTGTTTATGGTATTGTTTCTTTAATGCCTTTTCTGTAGGTCACAGGTAAGAGTGGGCTGTGCATCTCAGAAGATACTTTAAACTTTGAACAATATTTTTCTCTAAGCAATGATAAGATGTCCTTTCTTTTGTTGTTCCTCATTCAACTTTCTGCTATTGCTGGAATTATGTTAGGTTGGTCATATGTTTGAAGTAGGAATCTATCACATAGATCCATCCCCTCTGGAGCACTCATCTGACTGCTTTAGTCCCTACAGCCATAGCTAAAAGGGCAGAAGCAGAAGTCTTAGAGTTAATAGCATATACATTTGGCTATTATATAATTGATAATTATTCTTATGTCTCACAGGCTTCAAATGGTTCACCTGTTATCCTTCACGATCAATGAAAATTATAATAATATGATAACTGAAAATGAATTTAGCAGGTAAACAAGAGATAGTCCAAGCTTTGGTGGGAAAAGGTTATTTTCTTTGAAAGCAACTATACATCATGAGAAGTGAGACAAGCACTGGCAGACTTGAAAGCCTTTGACTCTTCCCTCATGATTGTTTTTAAGCTACACGTATTGTTTCCCTGGTAACATGAGAAAGGCTCCTTAAAACTTAAAAATATAAGACTTTGAAAAGGTCTTGATATCTGAACATTGTTGAAACTCATTACTCTATTTCAAAAGATGATAATCAGTGGTCTCCTCTGGCCCTGGTTGGAAACATGGTGTCCAAAACATTATATGATACTGTCCTCTCTCCAAGTCTTAATCCAAACGGGCTTGTCAATCACCCAGCAAGGAAATAAGGAAAAGCCTATTCACTAGACAACATACTAAGAAGATGGGTGGAATAGCTATACTCTCTGACAGGATCCTTATATATCCCTTGGTATATGATTCCATACAATTGCTTGAAGATATTAAAGCCTGCTGATTTTTCAGAGTTCTAAATCAGAAAATGTGAACTTTTCACTTTTCTTCTTAGAATGTCCTTTTTGGATAATGGACAAAATCTTCATCCTGCTTCATTGGATACCTTGCTTTTTCTCACTGCTTCCAAGAAAACTTGATCATTTTCCCCCTAAAGCTGATTGAAGATCGCCTTTGCTTATCCAATTCAAAAGACATGACTTTCCTTTTTCCATCTCTCTCCTCTTGGTAGCTGCCAAGAGTTACAGTATGGCAGCCATTTTGTTTTACTGTTAAACTTCTATAGAATTGAACAAAAATGTAGATAGTAGAAAACAAAATGAAAGACTGTTTCAACAAACATATTCCTAAGAAAGGGAGCAGGCTAAAAGAGGAAGAACATTTAAGACTTTAACAAGAACAATGGATGGGGCTTCTGGGTCATAATTTATGGGTGAATGTTTGGGGTTCTTTGCATGCAGCATAGGCTTTCTAATCTAAGTTTTATCTGTTACATGCAGTTCTTCTGAATCTTTTTTTTTTTTGTGCCTCATGTCTCATTAGCATCTTCAATCTCTACTCTGAGGTATATGCTTTCAAATTTGAATTGAAGTTCGTCTTTAACAATCTGGAATGCTTTTGTGTTTGAACCAATGGCTCCAGCCATTTCCAGTAACTCTTAGGGATGTGTGTGACCTGAGGCCTGAAGGCTCTGTGTCAGGAGGATTTTCTCATATGTTATGCCAATATCACAGCATATTCTTTTTATATCATCTTTAACCCCTTATTTACTGCCCTACTCTTTTGACTCTCTATATAGTACACTCATATATGGGACCCTCGTATCTTCATATTTTTGGAAACATAACGCATATATCACAGGTACCCCAATACAATTCAGTTCGGTTTATCTTCCTGCTTGACCAAAGTAAACAACAGCAGTCACCATACGACTGTTCAATACAAATATTCAGGACTCATTTTTAAATTTTTCCCCACAGAACAGATCTCGTCTACTGTTAATTGTGTTATGGTACATTTTAAGGTATACTCTAAATTCCATCATCTCTCTCCACATCCATGATTCCTTCTCAGTCCAACTTTTCACATTCTCATTGAGGTTGCAACTGAATTGATATGTTGTTGTGTATCATCAGGTAATGAATAAATTTTATATCTTCTCCAGGTCTCTTTCCCTCTCATAGTCAATTCTTCACAGAGCAAGAAGGTCCTACCATTTCTGCTTTTATTACTCCAGAAGCCCGCACATTCTTCATCCAGTTACCAAACTGGTCTAAAACAAATTCTCCAGTATCATCATCAGTCCTTGTTTGCTATACTTTGTCCAGTCCCCAGAATTATTAAATTTTACCAGTTCTTTTAAGAAATATTACCTGAGGATTTTTCCATCTTACTATTGCTTCTAGAGTCTGACTTTAGCCTGAATTACATTAATAGGTTCTTTTATTTTTAATTTTGTTTATGAATCCTCTCCCTCTTTGTTTCTTGCTCATTTTCTGAACAAAGGTGAGATTGATCTTGCAAACAAGAAAACTGCTATAATGATTTCTCATTACTCAATCATGATGGTGTTCAGATGACTCAATGGCAGTATGACATCATTTTTCACGATGGTCCTACTTGGTATTTCCTTTTCCCATTATATATACTTATTAACACACTGTTCTTCATTATATCAGAGATTTGCATATACTCCTTCCCCCACCCCAGAGAACTGGATAGTTTTAAGAGGCACTTCCTTGTATAAGGGAAATAAAACATCTTCCCATCTTCAACAATTTCTAATTATGTTTGTCGCTTGTCTGTTGAGTTGATTCTCTCTGTCTTCAGCATCTCTTGATTATATGCTTTCTTTTGTGTGTAGTTGTTTTATTTTTCAGACATAATTTCCTTATTTACCCCTGACTGGCTTGCAACTCCCTGTGTAGACCAGGCTAGCATTGAACTCAGAGAGATTTTCCTGCCTTTCTCTCCCAAGCACTGGGATTAAAGGCAAATACCACCATGTATATTTGTTTACATATTTTTACAGCAATCATTATAGATTATTTTAAATAGTTGACTTTCATTGCTTTAAACTGAAATATGTAAGAGTGCAAGATGACATGGGTATAAATATCTAAATTCTCTATTAAGGGAATATCTGGAGTTACAGATTATATTAGGTAGCAAAAATTAGGTTAAATTAGGTAGTAGTACATTCAGTTCCCTTAAATCAATTACCAAGTAGCCTTAAGCAACAATGCCAATAACTTACCAGTCAGGGACAGGAAGATAAGAGATTCAAGGCAGAGTAGTTTGGATCAAAGAAAGTAGATCTTAAAAGGGGAAGAATAGAGCAGAACTGGAGACAGTAAATCCATGGAGAGTGTGGGTTCAATAAAGAGTACCAGGAGAGGATCCAGAAGAATAGGAAAGCACCACACAGAGAAGGCTTGAGTGGTGTTAATAACACATTCAGTGTGCCTTTTCTACTTCACAATCTCTCAGGCCCAGCTGAGCAGCAGTCTTGACTAGAAGGATTAAAGTCACAGTCAGTATCAGTGACTTACTCTTCACTCACTTTCCAGTTCTTTCCCAACCACCAAGTTACAACTTATCAAAAGTAAAATACAGTTACAGGCAAGAACACTGCTTTAAAAAAATTATAACTTAAGAAAGGAAGGACAACGGACAGCTCACCAGTTGTCATCTTGTCCTGAAGTACCAGATATCAAGTTGACAAGTCACACTGAAACTGTCAGCCATTCTTCCCAGGTCAGAATAAGAACAAAGGGGTCAGGGCTCAGCAGTTATTGAAGTTCTGCAATGAACTGTTCTTCATTTGTGCCATGAATATCACACGCCTCATGAACTAGGACAGTGCCTATCTTAGATATTTGTGACTCCTTCTTCAACAGACAATAGGAAGGTAGAATCAAAGACACGGGTTAAAGATGAAGTAACAAAGAAAATTAAAGGTGTTGGGTTTTTTCCCAATACTATGTCACATCAATCAAATAAAACACTTGGAGCATTTGCTCACTCATTCATTCTTGGTTTTTCCATTGCTTCCCAACATTCTATACAGCACACTGAAGCTTGCTTTTTGTCTCAACATAGGGAAATTTATTTCAAAGTACTGATCATAGTAGATAAGTTCTGATCCCTTGAGACTTTTTGGAAGCACTCCTGAACAGTACCTTGGAAAACATTGTAAATTTCTCATTTTTAAAGGTGCTAGCATATACCCTCTGAATCCCCAATCTGTCATTTGAAAGAAGATTTTTATTTCAATATTAATGAAATATTTAAGCATCACAACTATCTTAAAGTAATGCAATTGTCTGCCTCATATACTAAAGAGGTTTTGATCACAGGTTCCTTGGAGAACCTGTCTGTCTTTCAGGAAATCCATGTGCTGGTACCTATGACATGTATTGAATGGCTTCTGATTCAATGGAGGAATAACTCTTATTCTAGACTTAGAATGAATTTTGACATAAAGCTCCTATTTAAAATAAGATTGGAAGGTGTAAGGAAGTGATCCCCATTTAGATGTGAGAAAGGCTTTTATCTGTTTAATTTGCTAAGAATAATCTTGATCATTAGTTTGTTAGCATAATATTGCATAACTGTTATGTAAAATACTAATAGCTATATAATATATAGATATAATTTAAACATTGATGCACTTTATACATATGATGTATACTATATATGTCTGTTTGTGTGTGTGCTTATAATGCATATGTGACTAGTTGGGGGCTGAAATTGAGAAAAATCAATTTGAAATACTTTAAACCATAAAAGATAAAAAGGTCATTCTTAGAGAATATCATAAAACAATTGTAACAGCTAAACATGATGTGGCTGTCATTACAGCACTGGGAACACTGAGTCAAGAATAATGTGATTTAAAGTCGAGTCTAGGTTGTATATAGAGATGTTTCCTCAAAAACACATCAATTCAAATCAACAATACAACACACCCAGAAAACAGTGACAAAAGTCAGATCATTATTATATTAGCAGTGGAAATAAAATGTTAAAACTTCCAGATATCGGTCATAGTTAACCAATTTCATGTACTTATTTCATTTCTATGTTGACACACCAGTTTACTCTGCCATTCTGATCTGCATTAAAAATAACAACAACAACAACAACAACAACAACAGAAAAGCCCACTTTTTTTTTATTGAATATTTTATTTATTTACATTTACAAAAGATGTCATTCTTTTTTCCCATTTCCCCTCCCTAGAACCCCGTATCCCATCCTCCCTCCTCCTTTTTGCTTTTATACAATTTTAATTACATGCATGTTTTAAGGTCAGTTCTAACTTGAGGGTCTAGCAATATAATAGATGCAAATAGTCAAGGAACAAGCATGACAATAACACAAATAGTCAATGAACAAGCAAGGCATTAAACACAATTATGTGAACACCCAAGTGATCACTGTTTCTAAGGGCTTATCAAGATAACCAAAATATCTGAGCCTGCTTCCCTGTCCTAGCCCAAAGTCATTTTCATGTCTGAAGCCTACTTCCTTGTTCTAGCCTAAGACTTAAATTCCTGTCTGGAATTATTTCTTTGTTCTAGCCTAAGATTTAGATTCCTGCCTGAAATTACTTTGTTCTAGCTGAAGGTCAGGTTCCTGCCTGAGGGCCACTTCTGATCAAGCTCACTTCTTTACAGTTCTTTGCTAGCCTCTTTTAACCATCCCAAAACTACTTCCTTTTAAAATTTTTTAAAAAGATATTCTGACTCTTTTAACTGTAGTATAGTGAGCCATGGCCCCAGAGCTAACGGCAAAGGTGTTTGAGGATTTAGAGTCACATAATTGATCAGGGAATAGCAATATCTTTATACCCAGGCCTTGTTGCTTACCAGACTTTATGTGCTCATGTCCACTCTAGCTATTTATTCCTCAGTGCAAGCATGAAATTAGTATTTCTTTCTAAAAAGCTTCCAGATGCCTAAAATGTTCATCCATTGTCAGAGAAACTCATTCAGAAAGGAAGTGAAGAACTTAAAATAGCTTCAGGAGCTACCTGACATTCTTTCTTCATTGAGAATATAAGATGTATTGGACTCAACAGTGGATCTCTTTGATCACTGTATTCCTCTCCTTGGTATCACAGTTTTGTCTTCTCCATTGACAAAACTGGGCAGATGTTGCATAGTATGGAGATAGTCTTTCTGGCTCCATGAGTTATTTCTTATCATCAATCATGTGTATTTATTTGTCTTTGTTAGAAATATTCCTGTTCTAAGAGGCTGGAAAGGTGGCTCTGCAGTTATGAGCTCTGGACCTGAATTCTGTTTCTAGTACTCACACTGGGTGACTCACAACTGCCTATAACTTCACCTGCATGGTATCCAATGCCTTCTTCTGACCTCTTTGAAAATGTCATGACTGTTGATTGCTGAAGCTTCCAAGTCAGTCAGCAAAACCAAGCACTGTCTATGTGTGTCTCACCACCTTTTGTTAGACATGTGATCTCAAAACAGTATGTTAGTTGAATGAATTAACAAACATAGGATTGAAATTGTAATGAATTTTCCTGTTTGATTATGATGTCATATTTTATCTTACAATTAGAAAAAAATTTTGTAAGAAAATTTATTCCATTATTCTCTTTTCTAGAGTCTATCGAAAGGCTTTTTCATTTAAAAGGCATATTGTAACAATTAATTTTAAATATCCTGAAAATAGATTTTGAAGTGCAAAAAAACCAATGTATTTTAAAGACATGTGTAGGTCTATGCAAGATCAATGTTTATTTGTTCAGAAAGAAAAATATCACGTAGCTATTACCTGAATATGAACCACAATTTACTTAAATGTAAAATGCTGAATATGAGGACAGGAAAAGTTGCTTTTCAATCTATCCCCAAAAGCAGCACTAGTCTTAAATTTTTGACTAAATTTTATGTTTACAGACATAACATGGTGTTCAGCATATAATTATTTCATTATATGAGTGGATTATTTTGTTGCACCATTCCATATTAGAAAATGCAGGCATATTAATTATCTTAATTATTTAGAGTTGACCTGAATGCTTTCTGCTGGCATCACACTGCTAATAATTTATAGAGTTCATGCTTATATTTGCTTTCAAAATGAGAAATCAAAACCCAGAGGAGCAGCAACGAAGAAAAAATCACTTCAGTTCCAATAATCTATGATCTTTGCTGTACAACTGAATAAGAAGTAAAAGTGATCATTTCTTACAGTCATCAATGTCACTGTAGTTTCAAGATAAACATAAACATCCCCTCTCAGAAGAGGGAGTG
Source organism: Grammomys surdaster (assembly GCF_004785775.1). Lineage (NCBI taxonomy): Eukaryota > Metazoa > Chordata > Mammalia > Rodentia > Muridae > Grammomys > Grammomys surdaster. The sequence continues at coordinate 8,095,717 of NW_021620923.1, forward strand.
ATGGATGCTCAGGGTATGCACAGGATAAGGAAGAGAATAGGGACATAGTGTCTCCATTGAGAGGAATACAGAAAGCTGGAATGAATAAGCAGAACATCATTCCTTCATTGGGGCTAAATAAAGAAATGTTTGTTTCACTGCCAATTCTTGTTTTATATGCCTGAAAGATGCTATAATTGTCCAATTTCTGCATCTTTATTTCAATAATATTTTACATAAAATAAGAGACCCTTTCTGAATTGCCATATAAATCATCAAGAATGAAGCAACAGGAACAACTTCAACCTTCTGAACTGAAGAAAAAAAATCAAATATTTAATTTCTTCTGCATTAATTAACCACATGGAGGAAATGCATAACTTTTTTGACTATGTTTTTGCCAGAAATTCTTCAAATAATTTTATTGGAAAGAAATGTCTAATACTCCTCTTTAGAGGAGAATAATTTTCATTATCAAAAAGTAATGAAATAAACACTTAATTCTCACTGAATTCCTGAGTTTTATATTTGTTTTTAAGGAAAGCTGAATGAAAATTAGAGTAACTCCCATTTATGAAGGTCCTATTACTAGCCAGGCCCAAGTCTTATTAATCATTTATCCTTACAATAGCCCTGTGAGCTAGATATTATTAACTTGGCTTACAGAGGAAAAACAGTTACATGGAAGATGATTTTCTTTCTTAGATTTATTCAGGTAATAAGAAGGGTATCTCCTTTGCAAATAAATGTCTGTCAGTTTCCAAAAGCATTCTTCTTCTTTCATAATTCAAGTCTCTTTCCAGTGGTTAAAATACAAATAAAATTAAAAAGTACATAATCAAAAACTTTCCTCAGTATGTTCTTAGTAGTCATTGGGGTGCTACTGATTGCACCTTGTGGTGACTTATGGGCTAATCATTTATGATTGAGCAAAATTAAAAAACACCAGTGAGAACTCCATTTAGATTTTCTAAATGAAGTGAGCTCATTGCCAAAGGCAAAGTGTGTCCTGATGCAGACATTACAGCTAACAGCAAAGCTTGACTTTGTGCAGTTCTTTAAGGATAGACGTGTAGATGAGCATTCTTGCTCCAGCTAGAGGCTCTGTAGTGTTCACTCTGTGCTACCGTCATGTCTGTTGTTTTCTTCCTCAATCTTGAGGGCAACTCCTCATGGTACACATTAGTATTAATCTCTGTATGTTGAAACACAGTCTTACGGAAGTCTTGTAAGCTATGTGAAAGCACAAATCAAACAGTAAGTACAACAAGGAACCTATCCAAGGCAGTATCAGTGAATTTCCCTTCCTGAATAATGATAATCCATTGCTTCTCATTTGTTACTTGAATATGTATATAAATGTATAGATGCAAGCAGAAAGCCTATTCAGAGAGAGAGAGAGAGAGAGAGAGAGAGAGAGAGAGAGAGAGAGAGAAACAAAGCACAAAACGCTACAAAAGCTACTGAAGATGTATGAATTTCAAATCCAGTTAGTGTTACAGCCAAAATAATCATTTTTTTAGACTGAAAAGAAATCAAGTTTCAGTTTATCAAGTAACTAATGAACATAATACTGTTATGAAGATAAATTTAGATGTTTACATGACACTTGAAATTGTCAAGGTCTTAGGCTCCGATCCTATATAGTTTCTGTTGGATCGAGAGAAGTCTTGATCTGTATTCCAGGCAAGGAAATCATGGCTATCCTGCTGATTCAACCTCCTAAGTATATCCACCTCTTATTTTCTTCCTCTCCCTCTCCCTCTTCTTGTTCCTTTCTCTCTCTTTCTCTCTCTCTGATATATATATATATATCAGATATATGATATATGTATATATATATATACAAACACACAGTCTTTTACTTCCTGTTTTCCTCCTTCTTCTGTTTTTCATAGGTTTTATTTTGGTGATAAATTTTAGAGAAATGTATTGTAAAAAAGATGAAGATGTTATTCAAAGATTTGCATTCATGAGATATTTATAGATTTATTGAAAAGTGCTTCCGTAGTAAAGTGAGGATTTAACTAAAACCAAATACTAAAAAGGGATTTTAGCTTTATGGTTTAACATTGATATGTTGAAACGTTTAGGTCATTTTTATGAGTATAATAAAAAATATATTAAAAAATTAAGAGAGTTCAACTCCAATTAACTATGGCTCACAGTAGAAGGCAATGAAGGATTTCTTAGTTCTTCTTGTGTAAATGTTGAATAAATGTTTAATTCTCTAAAGAAATAACTTGAATATCCATTGATTTTACTGGTACAGTAATTAAATATATTCCCTCAAGAAATATGTTTCAGTATGTTGGGAAGTTGCCAATTGTCTGGGTATCTTTGGCTAGGTAAACTGTTTACTGTATTTTAGCCCTGTAATATCTGATGGTGCATACAATTACTGCTTATAGAGGAGAAAATGCATCTCATTTGGAAGTTCATGTATATCTTTTAAACATATATCTTATGTCACTTAAATATTTTATGATCATTGAAATAAATGATGTGAAAACATATAATGTAAACTTTCAGGTTTGTATTGAGATTTAACATAAAGCTTTTTTTCCTTTAATGGTAATAATCATCATAATTATTTAAAAGTTCTCACTTGTTTATTTACAATGGAAGACAATCGCATGTGTCTGGAATAATCTTCTATTTTTTCCCCTGTTATTTCTCGTTACTAACACCTTCAGTTCAGTGAATAATAAATGCTACTAGGAATCCTATTAATTCAACTTCCATGTATGTATTTACACTATGGGTGTGTTTATTTCCCAAGGTGGTCAAAAGAGGGTATTGGATCCCCCAGAACTAAAGTTATAGATGGTTAGGAAAATGCCAACTCCTCCCCAGTCAATCTGTAAATGAAAAGCAATACCAATCAAAACTTTAACAGGCTATATATTGGTATTGACCAGGTATCCTAAAGTTTTCTAGGAAGGCTCTAAGAGGATTAAACACAAAATCCAAAAGCTAATAGTAGGAAGAGGGGTAGTTTTTGAGGATTCATACAACTATTGAAGACACACAATAGTCTGTGTTAATCCAGAAACTTGGTACTTAAAAATACATAAAACCAAGAATATTCTCAAAGAGTGTTTTTTTTATTATTTTCTAAAGGCATCAAAGGGAATTAAGCACAGAATGAAAGTACTTTTTAAAAGTATCAATCATGCCAGGGAGATAGCTCAACTAGCAAGAGAATCTTACTTCAATCCTCAGAATCCACATAGAAATGCCCGCACATTTCTACTTGAACTTGCCATCCCAGTGTGTATTTTTGGCATCTTTGTCAGAAGTCAAGTGACTTAGTTGGATGCATTTATACCTGCATTTTATCTTCCTTTGATGGATGTGTCTGTTTTTGTGTCAGTACCACACTATTTTCCTTATGATGGCTCAACTGCGTGCTGTGAGGCTGTGAATTATCATCCCCAAATTATAACTCATTTTACACAGGATGGAGCTTATCTATTCAAGAACTTTTGTGCTTTCAGATAAATTTTAACATTTTTTTATTTCAGAAAAAATGAAATGAGAAGAATTTTAGTTGTGATGACGTTGAGCCTGTACTTTGCCCGTATGATCCTGAATGCTGCCAAAGGATATGTGTATCTTTTTAAATACAGCAGAACAAAAATGAATCATTATGGATAAATCTAAGACTTGGTAACATTTATATGAAGAAACCGAAAATATCCAGAAAAATAGACATCCACTTTTGTGCCCAAGTCTTAGTTCTAAAGTTCAACTAATCTTCAGCTGTGCTTCCTTTCTTGCATTTAACTTTTAATTTCAGTAAATATCATTTTCCCACCTACGTGTTCTAATTATTATTTTAAAACACAAGGGTAATCTGCATAATTACCACCTTAGTCATGTGAGGGTTAGTACATGGCTCGGCGCAGAGTAAGACCAAAGGTTATTTATTGATATCAATTCTTACCTTATTATCAACATCCTCTGCTTGATTCTCCCTCCTTTTACAAAGGGTCAAGAAGTTGGCTAAGTTTTCTTTGCACATAATGTGAATTAGTTTTCCTGGGGATGTATAAAAGGAACAGCCTTGCCATTACCAATATTTCTTTGATCTATGTCAATAATATTGTCAGTAATATAAATATTACACATTATAATTACTTTTCTAATAGGTTTTATTTTAAATAACATATTAAACAATACATTTTAGCAAAAAAAAATCAATGACAGATCAAGTAAACAGGAAATCTGTATAAACCTGAAAGTATTTCTTAAAATGAACAAAGCATAGATAATATATGTTGCGCTTATTGCTTGGTAATGAGAGTCAAGATATATTCTTGTTAAAACATTCCCTCCATGTCAGGAATGTGACCATCTCTGTCAACCAGAGTGCTATTGTTACTCTATTGTATATCTTTACAGATATGCTAAAGGCTTGTTCCCAGAGTAGCTCTTTGGCTCCAACTTTGATTTGCTTGCATTTTCTGTTCTCACCAGAGGGTAAACCACAGGGATTTTTGTTCAATTACAGATGTTAGATTTAAAAATTATATAAACATTTTTAATGTATAAATTAATTTTCACAGCTATTTTGTTGCAGTAATACAAGTTTGACTTATTCAGATAGTTATAGTAGTAGACACACATTCAGAAAAAAATCTTATGTTTTTTGATTTTTTAAAAAATTTTCACTATCATAAGCTTACATAAACCCTGGTTGCAAAAATCTGAGAAATAGTTGAAAGGGAATTTTTAAAGTAATAATAGTTATTTGGGGTAGTTATTTTTATATATTAGCACACATAATATATAAAATAAATTCTATAGATAGCATAAAACAGAAAGCAAATTCAAATTCATGCTGTGATTTTGCAAAGGTATGTTAACAGAGATCTTTGCCTATATTAGAGTTGTACGTACATTGTAACTGAACACATAAATAACTGTTTATGAAACTACTATTGTAGTAAGTTAGTATAAGATTGCGCTGATTTTTACTAAATTTAATTTATTTAGAAGGTATCTGATAGTAGAAATAATTAAACTAATGTAATTAAAGCTGATGGCACATGTCAATAGTACACTTTAAAAATGTAAAGGTAACAAAGCTTATATGTTCATTAAATATTAAATTATATTATTTAAAATTAAGTCAGTCTACAAAACATCATTACTTTCCAAGTATAGATGATTTTACTTTAGTGTCTTATATTAGTGCCTTTATCAGCATACTTTTTCATCTACCATAAATTTTTAATTATATTATTTATAAATAATTATATGTATGTGTATTATATACACATATAAATTTAGTGTATGTGTATACAGGCATACTGTAGATTTTGAATGCTACAGAAAAAATATCTGAGATAATAAATTGATAAAAAGAATGCTTTATTTTGTCTCATGGTTTTGGAGGTTTTATTTTTGACTCCAATTCTTTTGGTCTTGTAGCAAGACAGAACAGCAACATATGCATGCTGGATTAAGCATATGCAGCTGAGCTGCCCACTGCTTGTAGGCTGGGAAGCAAAAGCAAAAGCAGGAACCAGAGTCTCAGCATGCCCTTCATGGTCACGGTCAAGTGACTGTTTTTACCCCTTGGCCCTACTTCAGAAAGAGCCCAGTTTTCAGAGCTATCATTATGTAAGTTAGAGTCTTCACTTTGTGGCCTTTCCAACACATCAGGTATGGATGTAAAGATTGTGTTATCCATAACAAACAAAATGTCCTTTTGGGGTTTTGTACAAGAGTCATTTCTTTTTCTACAGCATTTTTTCACCAAATGTGAGGTCTGCTTCTTGGCAATTTTGTGTTACCAAATTTGATTTTGGAGTAACTGAGCAAACCTTTCTTTTCTTCTTTCTTTCTTCTCTTTCTCCTCCTTCTCCTTCTTTGCTTGTTTGCCTCACTTTACTTGCTATTGTTCCTGAATGATGAGTGCAGATAGTAACCAAAAGAATCTTGTGAAAAATATTCAACAAGAAGATGAAGCCTCAAGATGATCACGGATCCGAAACTAAATTTTGGTGATGAGACTCTTCCTAATACCAATAAGATAAATGAGAATAGGGTTCTGCAGCATTTCACAGTTAGTACAAGAAGGCATCTGATCTCTGTCTAATATCAGCATTTACAAGAGAGTTAAATGAGAACTTTTCCAGGGTTTGTAGAACCTTTTCTCTGATATAATCTATGTTTTGTTTTTTTCTTTTTTCCTTTTCTTTTTCTTTCTTTTTTCTCCCCAAAGCTGGAGGAATACACGCTCCGTGGAAGGACATAGATTCTGCCCAACTCTTACTCTGGATGTCTTAGAGCAATGGGATTTTTCCCCGAATGCCCTGAAATCCTCACTATGTTGTGCTAATGTTACCAAGGTCATTCATCCGTGGAGTCTTTGAATAAAATCATTTGAGAACCCTGATGGAAATGAGGACGAGATTCATTGCTTACTAATTTACAGCTTGTGTCCTGAGCCAGAATTGCTTTCTGGTAATCTAGTCAAAGAATAGTTCCATGATCTGAGGAGTCAAATTTAATTATCCTACAAATTATCCCATCAATTTACTTTAGAAACTATAGCAACTTTCTCCAATGAATTTGCAGGGTGATATATGTCTCAATGGTTAGAACTTTTTGATATTCTTTATCTGCATCCTATATAAGAAGTGTCAGACTCAGAACTGTATCTGTAAATCTCTGCAGGCCCAGAGCGACCAGGGTTCAGGCAGCCTTGATGATGTCAAGTTTGCAAGGAGCAGAGGCTGCTACAGATGCTGCTCTCAGATCTGAGCTCTTAAAGAGTTTCACACTGATATTTCTGAAAGGGAAATGTGATTCTATCTCAGCCAGTTTTAAAATCTTCCAATTCTTTCCACAGCCTTCCAAGTAAAGTCTAAACTGCTAATGTTATCCATCCACAAGATATTTCACAGCTTAGCTCTCATCTTGTCCCTCCCTTAAACTCTATCCTACAGAAATGTTTAAACATTTTTAGGTCACAGAGCAGACCATGTTATCCTCTTCTTCAAGTTTGGGTCTTTGCATTTGCTTTTTAGACTGCCTGTGTTATTCCACCTCTGTTTACTGAGGGACATTCGATTTCAACATGTCTGTGCTTGTAGCTTGATGTTAGAAGTGTCTGTTTACAAGTCTATATACTCTATATTTCAGGAGGTGGAGGCAATATTTTTTTTTCATAACAGCTACACTAGCAGGGTGACTGGCAAAAGTGCCAAACATTTAGGAAGTTTTCACAGACATTTGTTAAAAGAATTGATCTATGTGAATGAATGATTGAATAAACAAATGAATGAAATGAATGAATGAATGAATGAATGAATGAATGAATTCTTCCTCATAAAACGTTTGTGGCTTCCCATTGTGGCATTGATTATATTATTATCTATCCAACTCTATACTCATCCTGACTGCATTTTAAACCAGGTCTATTATTTATTGTAGAGCTATAATATCTCAATAAAATAGGTCATATCACATAGCAGAGGGAGATCAAAAAGCTTCTCCAAATCACATTACAGGAGACTTAAACACACATACACACACAAACACACATACATACACTTTCGAAAGCACACAAATAAGCAGCAGCTAAGCACACACAAACACAAAACAACAACATTTGAACACTAATATTGAGGTAAGCTCCACTTTTGAGCTCTTAGAGATATGAGGTCATATTTAGCAGCGTATCACTTGTTCTTGACTTCTTAAGTTTATGTTTTAGTTTACTTTGATGGAAAAAGACAAATTAGTATATTGTGTTAGAATGCTAATATTTAAGAAGGTGTATCTGAAAAACAGATTCTCAAAAGGACAGTTACATGTGCTAAGTTTACTGGGGATTTTCTAGATACCTGCTGGTGGAGATCAAAATAAACAGACTAGAGAAGAGCCTTTAACTGAAAGAAAGTTTCTGTAACCCTCCCAGGTGGTCACAGTGATGGTACAAATTTCAGGTAATATTTCAGTTATGTACCTTGTTAAGTAACCAAGCTCTAAGTCTGTGTCCACCCCACATATGTGGTAACTGTGCAGGGACCCTCCCTATTATTCTAAAAGATAATTTGGAAACATAAATTAGCATTGAACGAAGTCATCTGCCATGCCTTGATATAATTCTAGACATTGTTTTATACTAGGTACATGTATCTGGAAGATATGTGTCACAAAGTGTAATGGATACAATGCAATATGCTGGTCTCTTTTTCCCTTAAACCCAAGTAACTTAGTCTTTCAGATATTAGCACCAGAGCCAATCTCTCAAGAACTTTTCAATGAAAATGATCCATGGTGATCCATTCATGCCTCTACCACCATCCTATGCAGAGAATCAAGATCAGCTCAGGAGAGACAGTTAATTGCATTATTTTTATTATTGCTATGAGAAAAAAACCCTCACAATATGCAGTGAATTAGTGCATAGTACTTATGCTACAAATATAGAGGATAGATGTTCAAAAGAGGGCTTATTGGGTTCAAATAAAAGTTTCATTCCAATAGGCTGAGTGACATCTGGAGATACCATGACTCATGTCTTTTGTTCTTACCAGCCTTTAGAAACTGTCCAAGTTCTCGGACTTCTGGATTTTGCTTTTATCTTGGAACTGAGTAAAGCCAGACACACCATTTCTGGAGGTAACACTCTGACCCCACAGTTCTAACTCGTTTGGTAAGCATACTCTCGAACCTTATTTTTCTACAGACCCCTGTTAAATATTAAACATGTCTATAATTTCATTGTGGCAACCTAGGCAAACCAACGCAACTACTATGATGTTACAGTTTGCCATTAGATAGCTTAACTCTATTTACAACACAAATTTTCATTTGTCAGTAAGAGACTATGCAATGGTTAAATACATTAGGATGTTTATGACTCTAATAGTGGTTTCCATGAGTGGGTAGGCCATTATTATGCCAACCACAACCACTAATGCATACTTCCTATAACAATAAAAAGAGAAAAAAAAAGAAGTAAAACTTCCTTTTAATTTGCTGCTCTTTAATCTAGATATCCAGAATCCATACATAAACTTTTAACCTCTACCAAGAACTTTTGACTACCTCTAGTGTTTGTTTTAAATATGTGTGCCCTATCCCTTCTTTATAAGCCTAGTCCTCCTGCAGGGGGTTAGGATTTTGGATGAGTTACTGCCATGATGATTTAGGCTGCAGATGAAATGAGGATAAATGAAAAGAATCTCTGCAATTTTTCCTGTCAGGACAACACACTATTCATGGAATGCTACAGCACTGCCAAAGGCCCACTGGGAAAGAAGTGAACTAGTAAGTGAGCATCAGTTAGCAGTTAGAAAAGAAAAGGAATGAAGGAAATCAATGAATGTAGTCTTTTGTCTTCCAATGACAAAGAGAACCCACTGTGTTGGGGTTGGTATATGGATATCAGCAAATTGAACACTTAGAAATGATGTAATTAAAACAACAAATGTGCCTAAGAGCTAAAATTCTTTGTCTTAAATTATGATTCATGTTTCAAAACTATTAGTTTTATTTGACAGTCATAATAATATAAGATTATTTGTTTTATCAGAGTGGATTCTGTAGATTACAAAGTATATGGCCATCTATCTCAAATATGAAGAAAAACTTAAGAATATTTTTAAAATGTATGACAACATTGTGAGCCCAAGGCCAAGGTGATGATTAGAGGATGTTAGCTGTTGTTCACCTGGTGTCTGTAAAGTTCAAGTATATATAATCATAAATGTCCTTTCTCAGTATCCTGATGTTAATTGTCTATCAGTGATTGATATATTGAATAAATGTCCCTATTAATTTTAGATTTACCAGTGTTTTCTTTTTTTAAATAGAGATTATTAACTTCTGTCTTCTATTGCATAATTTCTGGGGAGTTAAATATTTAGTTGGCAATTATCTGATTTTAGAGCAATAACACCAATGGTAAGATGACTTGAAAATGACATTTGTCTTAGTCTCTGAAGAAGACCACAGGGCATTTATTCCTTTACCTCAATGGAGATAACATTTTCCTTTGTAAGGAGGATCAGATTATCTCTCTATAGCAAGGAACTCCTGCTCCGGACCTAGACAAGACTGGTCTGATTCCAATCTGAGTCTACTGGTACAAAACCTGACAGTTTGGTTCGCTGCCTCTCATATCTAAGGTTGACATATTCACACACCCTGCATATCCTCCCAATGCATTTCATACACGAATACTGAATTGGCTCTCCATATCTTATGTCTACAAACTTTCCTGCTTGGAGACATTGCTAGATATATATTATATCCTGCTTTTAATCCTATATTTTCTGTACTATAATTCATATAGCCTTTCCTTTTTATCGTCTTTCATTCAGATATGTTAGACAACTGATATATGTGAGGAAGTTTATACACAACATTCTTATATCTTCCTTTTTATTATATTTTCTTCTCTTTTGATTCCCTTCTTAAGTTTCATATATGTATACTCCATTTACATTATTTTCCCACAACCTTTCCCATTTCCCCTCAACTCTCTCTCAAACTCTTGATGCTTTTTCTTTAATTATTATTACACAAAACACACATACAGATTATATATATGGATCTAAACAAATTAATATAAATGCAACTTTTAGAGTCCATTTAGCATTGCTTGTGTGTGTGTGTGTTCTTAGGGATGACCACTTGGTATTGGATAGTGACTTAAGGTCCTCATGTCTGAGGAATACTCACAGATGATTCTATCTCTTTTAGCACTCAATAATTGCCTATAGCCCTTCTTTGTTAGTGCACACATTTAACACCCTGTTCTGAACACTTACTCAGTGGAGAAATGTGCTGTGCAGAGGTCAGAGAACAACTTGTAGAGTTGTGTCTCACTGACCATCAGGACTTGAACACTGATTGTTTTTTTTAAGATTGGCAGCAAGTACCTTGACATAGTAAGCCAATTCACTGACCCACATTCATTTCTTAATGACAAGAACATTGTTAAATGTCTCAAAGTAATATGTTCAAAATACTTTACTCAATATTCACATATGTATATTATATGTTTTGATAAACTTCATCCACTAATTTAATCTACTTATCATTTCTCCCTTCTACCATTTCTTCCTACCATTTAACCCTTCTAAATTTGCATATAATCTACATCTGCATATATATATATATATATATATATATATATGCTCATGTGTGTGTGTGTGTATAAAATCAACTGTATCCATTTGCTGCTGTTTGTCTTTCTGTATGTAAATTAATATCAGAAAATCTACAAGAGTATGGATAGCCTCTTAGAACCAGCATTCCTGAAGAAAACTCTTTCTTCCTGTTTATCTATTAAAATACCAACAGCTCCTCAGACAGAGATGTCATGAACCCTCCCTTGCTATGTTCTGGGATTTTGGTTGGCTTTGTCTGATGCAAACCTTATGGGTGAGTCTTAGTCACTGCTCAAAGTTCAACTTTTAACTATAGACCTAGAGACATAATTTGAATATGGCTGTGTTGTTTTGAATTTGGGAATCACACTAGGGGAATATTTTTCTCTGGAAGAGTATGCTTACATGGAAAATGAATCAAGAGGCCTCATTAGAAGCATGCTCCCAAATATTGAAGATTTGGTTGGAAACAACTAGTCTTTTGTTTGTGTGTCAACCACACAAGCTGAGCACAGAATATAAATTATTCAGCATAATGGGAAATATTTTTAAATATTGTATCCAGGAAGAGAAGCTCGTGAAAAAAAGATTAATACTAGGGACTTAAAATTATTCAGTCTGCAAAGTTTTCCTGTATACTAGACAATGTGAATCCTTTTTGATGTAATATAAATTTGCCTACATTTAGAGAAGAATCATTACTAGTGCTTGCAATAGTAAAAGAAAATTCAACATATAAAATTTTAAATAATTATTATTTTTTCATAAGAATGAAGTTCTTTATATGTTTGTTCAAGTCCTTGATATTAAGGATTTGGGAGAATCAATGGACAGTGACATTGGTCTTGTGTTTTCTCTGATCTTTACTTCATGGTAGAGGCATGGCAGAGAACTCCTCTTGGAATTGGGCTGATCCTAGACTCTCCACTGACTCCTGCTGCTTTGTCAGATTCCTGGTTGTTTCTGCTGGATCATGTGCCACTACTGGTTCATGTTTGGTATCCTGACATTACTGAGGTGCACTGCTGGTACCCTGACAAACAAAGATTGGAAGTGCTCCAAATAACTACTTCTAAACAGGTCCACATTCCTTTGTCCTATTTACCATCTTTTCTGTCTTACTTTTGGCTTAAGCCACATAACCATAAACACCTGAGTTTTGACCCAACCACCCATATAAAACTAAGCATAGTTTTGTGTATCCATAACCCAGTCAATGAGAGAGCAGGGGAAATTAGATCATTGGAACTCTTCCAATGCAATATAGTTAATTAGTGAGCTCTGGCTTCAGTGAGAGATCTTTTTCCAAATAATAAGTTGGATGGAGATAAAGAAAGAAACTCAACTTTGACTTCTGGATCCCCAAACACACATTTACATGTGCATGTGCGGGCACGTGTGTAAATGTTTACACACACACACACACACACACACACAGTTACCTAACAAAGTACCAAAGTCATTGAAACATTTTTTCACTAGTGATTGATTGAGCATTATAACCAGGCATCATTTGTGGGGAGCCATTTGCAACCCTCCATGATAGCACTTAAAACACTATTTGAGACAGGATAACACTGAGATCTCATGTTTGCATAGTGAGCAATCTGTGTGAATAGTGTTGAGGGCCAAAGGAATTTGGTATTGTCCTTATAATCAAAATGTATTTTTCTAAACCTTAGGAAGCAGGTAGTGGAAGTGGTACTGACTGGAAGGTGATACATTTAGCCAAAATATGAAAATGCTTTCAGTCAACTGATTTTTCAGATGATTGGACAATAAAGATTATGCACCAGTCTCCAAAATATACAGATGCTGAGGGAGATGCCCTGCCACAGCTGAGTTTGATGTGTTTCAGCTATTTGATTTGAAATATAACTCAAGCTTTGTCTTCAGAGTAATATTACGAATGATAGCATTTTATTAGAGTTAAGAGTACCATAAATATCTGTTTGAGTTTGTTTAGACATAATGGCAATATCTTAAGATGAAATGATTGAGTAAATAACATTTCAAGAATTGTTATAATCCTATTTATTTCTTCTAATCATTGTTACAATTTAGCAAATGCACTTTGAAAGTTATATACTTGTACCATTCAATTAGAGACGACAAGTGACCACTTGAGAAAATTCACAAGGTCTGCACTCTTGCTAGTTTTGAGCCTTGTTATTTTCACAAGCATGGGGAAATTTCTTTGATAATGCCACTTCAAATGATAGGTATACCAAACAGGTTAGGGGAATTATGCGCTCTTAAATACTTAAAATGAATCTTGTAGGGTCATGGATTTTAATAGATGCTATGAAAATTTGTCTTTTTGGTAACACCAGTTGATTGAAATGGAAATATTTTTATGGACCTCATGCATAAATCTCCATCAGTTACAACTTTGTTTAAACCATGTGCTAGTAAACCTGCTTTGTGTCTGTTTCATTGTGCTTCAGTATACTGAGTGAGTCAGGTAATAAATAAAAGCTTTGAATAATTGATAGGAAGAATGTTAGTGACTTTTTTCTTTCAAGTTTTATATCTCTAATGGACAATCAGATCAAGTGAATCAGCCTATGGAATATGAGTTTAAATAGCGCTGAAGTAGCCATTTATAAAGAGCTGACATTTCCACAATCACTGGAGGCAAGGACATCCTCTAACTCCATTTAAAACATACATCTTTCAGCATTGAGCAATTAGAAAGTACAATGATAAATCCAAGAATCTGATGTTCTAAGTATTGCATAATTTGTCTCTGTGGATTCTATGAATTAAGTACTATTGATGCATTAACTCTACCAGAAGAATTAGACAGAGTTGACTTCACTCAGGGATGCTTCAATCAAATACAGGTCATAAAGAAATCTGAATTTGATCCCACTTAAACACAGGACTGAATGTATGTGATCCCAATTGTTGGTAGCAAAACTTTGAGGCTGGAAGTGCTTGGTAGTTTGTACTTGGTCATCTATGCTTGGTAATATGTACTTAGTAGTCTGTACTTGGTAATCTGCCTTAGACAATGGAAAGGAAACTTTGTAAGCAGACAGTCTTTACACTTACTTTATATTTTACTCCTGTCTCTGACTTTATCAAAGCCTCAACATGTCAGTGCCACCCTCTCTGAAGCTTCAATGATTTATAAGCTAAGTGATCTGGTATCTTCAAGTATAGTGCAATGCAGTATTTCTTAACTACAAAATACTAAACGTAAAACTACACCCCACAGTTTAGATTTTATTTGCATGTACTCTGTCCATATGCTAATTATTTTGTTGTCCTGGTTGTAGTGGAGCCTTCAAAGGTTTGTTTATGATCATTCCTTCTTCCATAAGATACATTTTAGTTCCTTACCCTCTTAAAGACATTTTAATATTTTAAGTCACCGATTATAAGTTTGTTTAAAAACCACTTTCTCTCTTTTTACTCTTATGCCCTAAGTTCATTTGGCTGTCTTCTAAATGTTTGATATCTAACAAGAAGACAATGCTCTGTTAAGTTGCATAGAAAGTGTCTGAAAAATAGAAAGCTTTCCCTCAGTAGCCCTAATCTTATCAAAATTCCAAGTTCAAATCTGTCTATGTGGCCGACATTCCAGGAACTGCCTTGCCTTGGTGTTTCAACTCATGTGTTCCACCATCCTCTTCTGTTAAGTTTATACTTGGGTTGCAAGATTATTGCTTCAGTCTGAGTCCTTCTCCTAAACAAACAGAAAATCCAATTGTCTAATTTACTTTTTCATCATTAATTTTCTGCCAATTGTTTGGCCAATATAGAAATATATATACAGAACTTCCTCATACAATTAAAAGTAAAACCACCATATTATTTTACTATGCTATTTCTTGATACACATCCTGTAGAATCAAAGTCAAATTTCACTAGGCATACTTTGCACATGCATTTACTTCACAGCACTATACAAACTGCCAGGTAATGAAATCAGATCACATATGTGTTTTAATTCCTTCTTGGTAGAATAGATAGAGGTGTTTTATAGTTATCTTCAACAAAAACCATTCTTATTTAAATTCCTAAAATATTTACTTATAGAAAAATTTGAAAATAAAGTTAGAAAAATGTGTGTATGTGTGTATATGTATGAATCTGAGAATGTAGAATATATATATTATATAATATTATATAATATATATGAGAGAGAGACGGAGAGACAGAGAGAGAGACAGAGAGAGAGAGAGACAGAGAGAGAGGGAGAGAGAGAGGGAGAGAGGGAGAGAAGAGATAAAGTAAATTATATCCTAATGTTTTGACCCTTTATCTAATTTCCTATAATTAAGTTTCATTTGAGTTGTTTTGGTTAATTAGCCTGATTTTTAAGGATTAGAACAAAGGACAAAAAACCAAAAAGTTTTGTAAAGTTTCTGAATCTTTGTCACCTTCCCATTACTGGTTAGATTCCCTCAAAGGTTAAAAACTGTTAACGTGTGTTCATTGATTTTTTCCTTATTTCAGTGTTCTGCGTTCTTTAAAAAATTAATAAGAATAAGTACACACATATACACACACATAATTTATTTCATTATATTCTTGTCAAATATTTTGATTAAATGCATAGCTAAAACATCAAACAAACTTACCCATTTCTATCATTTGAGAAGAAAACAGGAAAGTTCAGATAGTTCAATGCTATTAGCTATAACATATGGCATGTAGCAGACACAAAAATAAGACATTTTTTAAGTCCAAGAAGAACTATCTAAGTCCTCTGGGGCATACATGGGGCATTAATGAATAAGTTCTCATCTTCCTTTCAAAAATCAACAATTTGCAAGCAGACTTATTGTTCTTTACGGTCTTATTTTCTGAAGCTCATATTAAAACTAAACATGTTTTTCTTAAGTATTACCAAGTATAAAATTTAACTTTCATATGCTTATTTAAATTCTACATACTTTCTTATTGACATTAAAATATTTCTGTGCATCATTATGGCAGCCTTCAAAACCACTGCAACTTACTGTTGCAGACTATTTAAAATCTTTTGATTCTTTAAACACAGGCTGATATTTGAAGTAGATTCAGCCAGTATTTTATTTCATAACTCATGAAAAATAAAGCTAATGTTGCATGCTAAATGCTGGGTAGATTTTCTTATTTTGAGAAATCAGTACCTTGAAGTATTTTCATTTTATGTGGTCAACAAAGATTTCTGAAGGTGATTCGGGACATGTGCCTGAGGCAGAACTGATCTTGTTATAGGTGTGAGATTATCTTACTTTAAAACTCCAATCCTGCCATTAAATCATTGACAAGGCTTTCATTCCAAATCTGGCCTTGAAATGCATAGCACAACAGTGGGACAATTAAAGATAGTCATAGTCTATTATCACTGCCATTGGATCCGTTAATGAGTTCTGTGACTTGTTTCAGAATCAAAAACGCTACTCCTGAGAAAGCTTATCAACCTTAGTAAGTGAGTCGTTATCACTTTGCCCTTAAATAGCTAGTGTTCTGCGCCTTTGAGTTTGGGGAGCAGTGCTGAAAGAAAGTCTTTATAAGAGAGCCATTAGTCTTGTGCAGTCTTGGATTTGACAGCTTGAGAGGTGTGACACAGGCCATTACTTTACCAACATCATTTCCAATTCCTTAGGCATCTCCTCTAGCACCCCTGGAAAAATTATTTAGCTTATCCCTTTTCCTTCTTCTCTCTCCTTTCCTTACTTCTTTCCATCTCTTTACCCTTCTTCCTTTTGCTTATTACAAATTTTAAAAATAAAATTTTGACAGTCATTTGGATGTTTCATGCTACCTGCCTATTCTTATAGCCTATATTATAACACTTTATTTGTACTTTAGTTGAATGGGTAAGGCACAATATTAGTAGCAAACCAGAAGGATATTTTCAATGTCTTTACAAACCAATTAAGAGAATACATTTAATGCAATGAGATCGAAGGTTTAGAGCCTTTCGATTTGTTATTGAAAATACATAGTAGCCCAGAAACTTCTAGCAAGAAAAGAACTAAGCTTTTAAAGAAGACATGTGGGTAGTAGGTATAAATGAGTGGTAGAATGTTTGCTTTTCACGAAGATCTTGAATTCAATCCTCAGCACTGCACAAGAAGAATGCTTGAATATGGATATCTCTGAAGACAATGTATGGTGTAAGTATGATTTTATGATAGAATTCCTGTGCTAAATAGTTGTTCTGTGTTGACAATTAGCTTCTCATGTAGGTTTAGAGTCTAAATCTCATTAACATTTCAATATTAATTCAATATTAAAATATAATATTATTAAATGTTAATGGTTTCTCATTAACTTGTATAGCTTATGGTTCGTGTATCAATTAAACAATAAAACTTATAATACATTTTGAACAAATGAAAGGGTATTTTCTCCTCTATGCTAATGATCTTTTAGAAAAATGCTCATCAGAACACATAGGACCTAGATGAAATTGGTAGCTTTCCTTATTTCCTTATTGTATTGTAAGTATGTTTTTTACTTAATTGTTCTAGAATTTTATGTGAAATAATTTTTGATTGCTATGCAAAGAAATTAAATACTTTTCATTTCCTTGTGTCCTTTTCTATACAACGGTACAGCATTTGCTGAATCTGATAGCAGGCACTTATGTGTTCCATGTTATATTTATAAATGCATCACAAGAAGGTGAAAGTTAACTCAACCAAAGTGTGTGATCATCAACTGGTTAAAACATTTTAAATTTTCATTCTTTATTTTTTTTTTACTTTTTATGCCAAATAGTCAGTTCAACTGTTTTTTCACAGATAATTTAAGTACTCTTACAAGATCCTTGTGGGAAAATGCAGAAGTGATAGCTATTCCTTAGCAAGCTTCTGCTGAGCTGTGATGCTAATCAGTATGGGTTTATGTTTAGTAAGTGTTAATATGTTTCAAAAGTCGGGTATCTCGAAGTCTACCTGCATTTTATGTTAGAGATTTTAACATTCTTTGGGTTATTCAGAAACTTGATCAAAGTGGCTCGTGGATTTTGAATATTTGAATTGGGTTTGCGTAGTTGATATACATGGTGTTTGGGCAGTTTTCTCCTGGGAATATTGCTAAACTTATTATTTCTTCAAAATGTTCTCCATTTGACTTTTATATGTTAGATTCTTGTCTTATAGCTCAAAAATGGTAATATTTTTGTCTCTCAACACTTCTGGTGATAATGAGACATATCTAAGTGCTAAGATGAAAACCAAAAGAAAAAAATAAGTCATCATTGGATATACAATGGCCCAACACTGCATTCAAGTTTTAAGGTTATTTCTTTGTTGGGAATTGAAGGCTCCATCTCTAGATGAAGACCAACAGGCAACTAATGATTGCTGAGAGGGGGAGGTGTAGACTTTGTTATAGATAAGTCCTTTAAATAGTTTTTGAATACTATGAGGCCAGATCAGAAATCATATACATATAAGCATTACTATAGAACTTAGCAGGGTGAATTTATTTGTTATGCATGCAATAATAAGAAAGAAAGAATTAGAGATAATATTGATTTTTAGTAGTTTCTATTACACAAAAATAGAGGAGAGATAGCTGAGTATATGGAACATTTCAGTATGATAGACATATTCATTTTTTTGATTATGATGATCCTAGATTCAGCCCTATGTGTAATTTATCGATTTAACAGATGATCTGTGTTTTTAATATAAAAAGAAAATTAGAATAAAATGTTAATATATGACTAATATTCATCATTTTATCATAAGTAAAAACAGATTTCCTCCTTAATAATATCTCTCTTTTGTGAACTTACACAGTAATGAAAATACCTGGTGCATGAGCAAAAATGAATACTTTTTGGTCATCTTGAAATTCTGCCTTGCATAGGATGCTTAACCATTCAGAATGTTGTTATCTCCTGTTCATTTTTGCATAACTCTCTGAAAAGTAATTAGAAGGAATTAAATCTGAAAGTTTTAAAATTAGAATATGTTACATTGTTTTTTTGAGTTGAAATCTTTAATTCTGTCAATTCAGTTGAATCAGTTTGAGCCAATGTGCACAAGTTATTCTGGCTATCTGCAAGGCTGGAAGAACACAAGTTCAATGGAGTGCTTAGAAAAATAAACAAACTAATGAACAAAATCTGGACTCTCCTCTGTTTTCTCCTATTACATTCAAATGGCATTTGCCAAAATGTTTTATGTCCTTGTGCAAATACTGCAATTTTATGTAAACTATTGTGAAACATGATTCAGAATGTTTCAAATTAAATTGACTCAGACTTTATATTTGTTATATAAATATAAAATACATTGTTTTAGGAAAAATTGTTATCTATTTTATAATAGATAAATATGCTTAAAATTCATCAGACCGTATGGATCTTACTTTTCAAATTAAATTAATACTCCTCATCATCTAAGTGGCTAATGTATTATTTTCCCTGGATTGTCTTCATTGTATTATTTTATCTTTGAATAAGGACACTACTGAGGAATAATGACAACCAATTGAACTGAATTTTCTCTAAGCTCCCTTCCAAGGTGAACACACTACGGTTCAAGAAGCTGGTAAATAATTTGAATTGTTTCTCACAGTAAATTACCCTTTTTCATATTTTGGAAAGTTTTACTGTCGTTTGAGAAAACACATAATATTTCTTTGCCATTCAAATAATTAAAGGAGCATCCTGAAAGGTTTCTTTGTAAGGATTTAGAACTTGGTTGAACGTGTTATCTGACGCATCTGTACAAGATTTTCAATTTAGCCTAAATTTTACATTAGTCCATTCTTTAGCTAATGATTCATATTAGCCATTATATTTTACTTTTATTTCAAAAGAAGAAAAAAATCTTCAACCTATCACTATGTGAAACATTTTTTAAACCTCATTTCTAAAAATTATACTTTTTTTTTTTTTTTTACAAAAACATTGACACCTAGTGACTGGTAGCAGTGTAATTTATAACACACTGGTCTTCCTGTGAAATTCATTCCCAATTTGTCTGCTTCTGACTCTGCTCTTCAGGCCTGTGCAATAAATTATCGTTGATGTTCAGTACATCAATCAATTTGATGTTGTTACTGAGAAAATATAGTCAGAAAAAAATGGATAAGACTCTCAAAGTTTTAATCTATTGATAATAAAAGCACTTATAATCACAGATATTTTTGAGACATGCATTTAGGAGTAAATATGTATTTTTTTCTTGATAAGCACAATTAATTTTGTGGAAAAAATGTTAACCCACTAACTGAAGCATTACAAAAAGTAGAAATTATATTTTAATACTCTAATTTGTATTGTATTTATATTTGAAGAAACACAATATACATAAAATATATTATCTGAAGTTCTCTTATATTGAATAATTTTCTAATTTTTTGACCTTATTTTCCATGCATACTACGTTTTGTAGTTTCCATTTTCCTTGGATAGTGTGTTTGTGTGAGTATGTGCTTGTGAATTTGTGCGTGTTTGTGTGTGTGTCTGTGTGTATGTATGTACATATTTACTAACTCTTCTATTTCTCCTTCTATATGACATGATAGGCATGGTATATTTGATATACTGTGGCCATACAACTTGGGTGATAACATGTAAGAATACACAGTGTATGTGTTAAATTTTAGGAAATATGAGTTCCAAGGCTATATTTCAGTGGTGAAGACCTAATAACAAATACATGTTAATGAAGCCTCTAACCCTAAGTCTTTGAAGAAAGACTGAAAAGCTTCTTGATAGGTCACAGCTTTATCAGAAGTATCAATGAACATTTATTGTGTTGTAAGGTGAATATATGATTGAGTTTTCATTATTAGTAGCCAGTCATAATTAAGCCCGTTCTGGATATTTTAGCTGCTGTTACATTATTGTGAAGAGGCACCATGACCAAGGCAATGCTTATAAATGAAAACATTTTACTAGAGGGCTTGCTTACACTTTTGGACGCTTAGACTATTCTTAAAACTAAACCATGATCTATGCGGCGGGGAGGGGGGATATTTGAAACCTCAAAGTCCATGTCCAGTGTCATATTTCTTTCAACAAGGCCATACCTACTCAAACGAGGCCATAACTATATGACTTTTGGGGGCATTCTCCTTGAGACCACCATATGTCACTCCCTGGCATCACTACAGGATAGATTTGTGGCCATATTATAATGCAAGATGCATTTAGTCAAACTGAAAAAGTCCTTGTAATCTATACCAGTTTCAATACTGTCTGATTTTCACGTTAATCTCTCTCTCTCTCTCTCTCTCTCTCTCTCTCTCCCTCCTTCCTCCCTCCCCCCTCCCTCTTTTCTGGTGATGATCTCTGCTTTCTTCCTTCCTTTCTTTCTTTCTTTCTTTCTTTCTTTCTTTCTTTCTTTCCTTCTTTCTTTCTTTTACTGGACATTTTATTTATGTCATCCCCTTTTCCCTTTTCCCCTCCCTAGAACCCCCTGTCCCATCCCCTCCTCCTTTATGCTTTTATAACATTTTGATTACATGCATTTATTAAGGTCAGTTCTAGATTGAGGGTCTAGCAATACAGTAGATCCAAATAGTCAAGAAACAAGCAATACAATAAACGCAAATAGTCAAAGAAAAAGCCAGGCATTAAACCCAATTACATGAACACTCCCGTGATCACTGTTTCTAAAGGCTTATCAGGATGACCAAAGTAACTGAGCACGTTAATCTCTTCACTTCAACCTCTTATCACGCCCGATCTTGTCTGATCTCTTATAAAATCAAAACAAAAAGCAGACTATGAACTTCCGATATACAACGGCACAGAATATGCATTGCTATTCCAAAAATAGGAAAGAGAGCATAGTGAAAACATACTGGACCAAAGCAAGCACAAACTGCAAGACAAATTCCAAAAAATCTGCATTTCTGTATATTGTCAAAGACTCTTCAGATTTCCAACTCATTTCAGCTTCATTGACAGCAACATAGTTCTCTCTGTTGTGCTGGTTCCACACCTGGTCTTTAGTTCTGTTTGACAGGTATCCCACAGGTTTGACATCTACCATATCTTAAGGTCTCCAAGATAATCCAGGCTTTCCATTCAGATCTCCCGGCTTTCGGGGTCTCAATGCAGGAACACCCATGACATACACCTGTTCTCAGAGGATTTCTATAGCCACTGAGAAAGCTTCCACAACCCCTTTCTTTGATTCTTGACTCTATAAAGCAGTTCTTCTTAACCTGTGTGGTTTGACCCCTTTGTAAGTTGCATATTTTATGGTTGTGGCTCACTACAACAAAGGAACGATATTAGAGAGTTTAAGCATTAAGGTCAAGAGCCTCTATAATGCTAGAACCATGCACCTCAAGCTGCCAAGTTCTGTATTTGATGGGGTAGAACATGACACCTTGTTCACTTATATTTGTAACAGATTTCTGTTGTTGATGTTTTCTGTCAGTGCCTAAGGTTTAGTTTTTCCTCTAATACCTTTTCCACAAGTTGGAAGCTCAGCTGGGCAGGATTTGTTCTGAGATCACCACTACTTTTATTCCATTAAGCACCAGCTTTTAGTTTAAACTTTTTAACTTCTTAAGTAATAGACTTTGTTCCATTGTGTTCCTGATGATTCTTTTCTCCAAAAACTGTACATTTTGTATTTAGCTTTATATAGCTTTCTCTCCTCCTTGTAGGTCTGTATAAGAATGTTTACTGAAAAACATATGACAGTCAATACTAGGCTGTCTTAAATCTCTTCTGCCAATGCCATTAATGTAAAACTTATCAATTTAGCCTCAGACTATAGTTTAGGAAAAGGACAAAAGCCACATTCTTTGTCTTCTGGCCACTTATTAACATTCTACTCCTCTAAAACCTCCTGAGTAGGAACTGCTAGTCCACACCCAGAACCACTCTCTTCCTTGCTGCTACTAGTATGGCCCATAGCCCCACTTAAAGCAATATTACTTTCAAATCCCAAAGCCTCAAAGTTCACATTCCATCAATAGGCACTATGGTCACAACTGTTACAAGAATACTCCATTCCAGATTTCAACTTCTCTCTTAATCCTTGTTCTATTGCTTTGAAGAAACACAATGAACAAGGAAACTCTTACAAAAGAACCATTCAACTGGGGTTTTTCTTACAGTTTCAAAGGCTTACTCTATTAAAACTGCAGCAGAAAACATGGTACTAGAACAATAGCAGCAAGCCCTACCTGATCATTATTCAGAAGCAGAGAGAGAGAGCGGGGTCTGTGTCTTGGGATGGGCCTTTAAAACGTCAAAGCCCAATGCCAATGAAACACGTCTTCCAACAAAGCCTCCCATACTCCATCAAGGTCTCACCTATAAGAGACTATGGCAGCCATTCTCATCCAAATCACATTGAGACATATATATGTATATATATACATATATATATACATGTATAATTTTTACATTTCAACAACAGAAGCAGTACAATCTTGCTATTTAAATTCCTCAACAAATAAAAAATATATAATACATATGAACAACTAACCTGTGATATTCCCTAATTTGATCACTAGTGCTTAAAATACAAAAGGTATGAGAGTGTATGTGTGTTTATGAGAGAAGATGTGTGAACAAGTGGTTGTTGTGTAAGTGTATTTGAGTGTGAGTGTATGTGTATGTGTGTGGCTGTGTGTGAACTGTTATGATTTTCTCTTACTATTGTCCTATATTTGTGTCACTATTAAATTAAATATTATCTAATATATATTTTGATTCCCAAAATGGCCTATTGATTTCTGTTTACATCATATTGCACTTACCTGAGATTAAGGAGAAAATTTTGAAATTTTTTTGTAATTTGGTACACAAAAACGCTACATATTTTTTGTATTTTTGACAAATACAAATAATAAGATTTTTTAAACAAAATATTATTCTTCAGTGCCATTTATTTATTGAGTTTCAAGGTTAGTAAATATATGAACCATGATACAATTGTTTTCAAATATATATTTACTTCCTAGCTCAGAATAAAGTGCATTTCAAGTCTATTTTATTTCTTGGAAGAAATGACTATAATATATCAATATGTGGCAAATTGAAGCTCTATGAAGATCAATCCTAAAAACTGTCTTTGAAAAGAAATCTTGGTCTGTGAAGAAAAATGTCTTTAAGATAAAGTATATGTTAAATCCAAGGCAATGCATGTGATGTATTATTAAATACTCCTTTAGTTCAGTTCATCTACTTTGTGTTATTCAGGTTTTTTTTTTCTTGAGAAAGAAATTCATTTTGTAACTCAAACTAACTTGGAATTTTTTCAGTCTTGTTCCAGCATCTAAAATGGTAGAATTTTGGTGTGTGTCTCTCCACAATTCTAAATTTTTATATGCCATATACTACATTGAAGTATAAATTTTTTGTTGTCAAGTATACACATGTGTGTGTTGCTAGGGATGAAATTCAGGACATTCTTTGTAAATACTCTACTACTGAACTACATCCTAAGCCATATTGACCTATATTATTTGAATTTTACAGGCATCAATAATTAATTAGATTCCATATATTGGGAGCATCAGAATTGATGTGAAATAGCTCAAAGATGTGATGACTTTGACCAAATATTGAGCATGTCAACTTATAAACTAATAATTTACAACCATGAAAACAATATCCTTAGTCACAGTAAAGCTGATTTATTTATATATAAAATTTATTTAATACCTATCCTCAAGTATACCTAATATAAACATATACATGCACATACATATAAAGTCTAGGACAGGAGATCATGCAAATAAGATCAAAAAACGTTGTGCATTTTGAAAAAAGTTATCAAAAAATAGGGAAGCAGAATAACTTCTACCTACTTTGTATTGGATCACAATTTCAAGTGCAAGCAATTGGACTATATGCAAAACGCTGAATTTTTTTCTATGAAATAAATAGATTTGAAATGTACTATATTTTGAGCTAGAAGGTGAATATATATTCAAAAGCAATTGTCTTATAGAGACAATACTCAAAGCTTGGAATTCAATAAATAAATAATATTGAAGAATATTTTTGTCAAAATGTCATTAAATAATATAGTATGAATTAAAAATGATATGAGAGTTTGTACCTAGCCTTATTTCATCTTGTTATGCTATTTTCAGTTGTTTCCTCTGGTACCTGGTCTTTTCTGAAGGAAAATGTAGGACCAGTGTGTCTGGGGGACAGAAGAGCTTGAGGAGGAGCTGAGAGGAGTAAATTATGAGAGGCTGCAGTCAGGAGGTATGGTATAAGAGAAGAATAAATAAAAAGAAAAAAGTACATTTACAAGTAACTTAGCATTTGTCATGTATCAAACTACACATTTGAAAACATTCATCACTAAAGGATGATAAATAGGATATTATGCAGATGAATATAAATAAGCTGTTTGGGCACCAATTAGAGAAATGTATCAGATAATATTTAACAATGACATAATAGAGGATATCAGTAAAGAGAAAAGCATAACAGTTCACGCATTCACATTCAAACACATACAAACACACATTCATGCACAAACTTGCCCACATACTCATGATTCACTCACATAGACACACACACACACATACACACACACACACACACACACACATATCTTTTGTTCATATCTATTCCCAAGTACGGTGTAAGCTCTTACCACAGTTTCTCTGGTAAATAAGAAGTTAATGTCTCTTAGCAAAATGCTATATTACTGTTTAACATTAACTTTTGCCTGTAATGAATATATTTTCTTCCCAACCTGTTCTAGGAGATGAAAAGTGACTATGCATAAAATACTTAAAGGGTAGAAGTCAGAGAATGAATTCCTAAGACACTAGATTTGAAAGAATAGCTAAATGATCACTGGTGGAAACCGGCTGTAGAAAATGCTCAGGAGTTAAGAACTCACTGTGTTCTTGAGAAGGATCTGGGTTCAGCTGTCAGCACCAGAACTGTCAGCTCTACTCCATCTGTATCCCCAATAGCAGACTTGTTAAGGTTCCAGGTACCTTCACTCCCATGCAAATCACCCAAATTTCATGAAAATGTACACATAGAATCAAAACTAATGTCTTTAAAAGAATAAACTGGTAGAAATTATGTCCTCATTGTAGACAGATATGAGCATCAAAGTTTGCATTTGAATATTTCAGCTTAAATAATGAAAACAAGAGTTGGGCTGGAGAGATGGCTCAGCGGTTAAGAGCACTGACTGCTCTTCCAGAGGTCCTGAGTTCAAATCCCAGCAACCACATGGTGGCTCACAACCATCCATAATGAGATTCGATGTCCTCTTCTGGTGTGTCTGAAGATAGCTACAGTGTACTCATAATAAAATAAATAAATCTTTAAAAAAAAAAAAAGAAAACAAGAGTTTATCACGTATGGCTAACTAATAGCAACACAATAGCACTTTGGATGTGAACTTCTACACATAATCGTGTACTATTATTGCTTACTGAACTAATGCAGACATAGAACTTTGTTGAATAAAAAAATATTCCTGATAATGACAACAAGAGTAGACAGTCAAACTGGACAGGGGAAAGACCACTATTCCCTAACCCCACACTAAGAACTTTTGGTAATTAAGGAATACTGGTAGCTGTAGAAATAGTCTTCAGGGAAAAGCACAATTAGTTATCCAATACCAAACAATCAACCCTGTAAGCATATATACAAGTAACACTATACACACTGAGCAAGTTATATGAAGAAATATATATGTGTATACATACATCTTAATTATGTAACTACAATTGTGGAAAAATAGAGACCATGGATTTGAAAAAGAGCTGGAAGTGGAGAGTAAATGACAGGAATTAAAAGGAGGAAATGATCCTATTACATTATTATATTAAAATTATGTATATTATATTATTTTATTATATCAAAATAAAAGAGAATCATAAAAAAGAAAGACATGAAAGGTTTTTGCATGTATTAAAAAATAGTCTGCTATGCATTGCTGATATACTGCACTTTGAAATGATTTTAATAAAATGTGTAATATAGCCACACTGGCTCCATATATCCAACTTGAGCTGAAAGTAAGCATGCTGAAACCTCCATTTCTTTCTCTAACTTTCTTCTTTCTTCTTTATGTAGCCTGGTTCTTCAGTATGGATGTCAACAACCCTGAAACATCCTGATTTCAATATAGTTTTCTCAGCATTTTCTGTTGCATTTGTCTAGATTCAAATAATGAAACATGATAAAGAAATGGAATGCGATCTGAGAGGAGATCTGATGTAAATACTGGCTGACTTAAGCCTGGGTTGTCTCAGGGTCTCAATTCAACAATTAAATCGATCCCAAAAGTGGGTAAAGGATAAACTTACTTTCTAAATGCAGAACAGCCATACTGGAATGAGAAAGAGATGATAGAAGTGTTATTCAGAGCAGCATCTAGTAAGGAGATCATCTCATGAAAACCACATTTCTAATAAAGTAATGAGAACCCTTTAATGTCAGAAAGAAAATGCAGATTAATTCCCTACTCAAGGAAGTGGTCAAAGGAATAGCCTTTTACTTTGTAAGAAATTGATCCATTGAGAGCGATATAAAAGGCACCACCCTAAACATTTTATACAAGGTATATGTAAGGCTTTCTATAATTTTTATTTTAACTCTACTTAAAAATATCATTTAATCAAACCATTTTTAAGCAACCTTTATTTTATAGGAAGTTCAAAACAATGTCTTGCTTAGAAAGACTAGAAGCATGATGACCTCGTGGTCCTCTGAAGTGGCAATAGCTACTTTTGAGAGTGACCTCTATTAGACATTTATGAAACACCTACATAAATATCAATAGATATTAATCTATTTTTAAAAACATATGACAATAGCAAGATGCCCAAGCCTTTATGTAACTGCTATCCTGTCCTTACTTTGTTCAGCATTTTTTTTCAGTACCTCTCTTTATAACTGAAAAGGTCTCTAAAATGTCTCCTTTTTTTTAATGGCAGAATACCAATTTCACGCTAAATGCATGAGAGCCCTCATTCCATGGGAGCACATATCTATTAATCTTTCTGGTTTTTCTTCTTTCTTTTTAAACAGTAGTTTCATTTCACATTGGATTTTTCTTTAGCTGCTTCCCCATTTTATTTTGTAATTATATAAGTGTTGATTGTATTCATAATTATACTTGATAGGGTATTTCTCTGCCTGGTTAGTGAGACTGCTAACACAGCAACTTCCTAATCAAAGAAAGTACAAATGGGGACAAAAATCTGCCTCCTAAAACCATTTCTCTGATGATCATGGTGCTGAGTTTTCAAATCTCTGCATCTTGTTCTAGTGATTGTCCTCGTGGTCTTCAGTGTCTGTACATATCCACACGATGATGGTAACCTAAGAAGACTGGAAGATTCACATATGGAAATAATGGTCTCTCTGTTACTTCTTGAATTTCTCTTTCTCTAGTGGCATAGTTTTGATTCAGTTCTGCTCTGAACTTATTTTCAGAATTACTGTTAGAATAGTTACAGCCTCAGCCCTTTTTCAGGAGCCTATTCATCTTCCCTTCTTTACTCCACTTCTATAGGAGCCCCTTTCCACTTCCTTCCTTACTCCTCTCCAACTATTCATTTCTAGAGGCATCTTATTTCTTGCCTCCTCAACTGGGGAGAGAAATCACATGAAATTCCAAGAAACAAAGTGGATTCTGCTAAGAAAGCCAGCACACAACTTTCCTAATCTCCTTCCTTTACCTGTGGTTCCTTAGGACAGTTAGATGTATTTGCCTTTTAAACAACTCTGAGCTACTGATACCTTGAAAAAGACAAAGAATTGTTAAGAGAAAACCAAAACTGCTGTGGTTCATTTTTGTAAATAAAGTTTTACTGGGATAGAATCCAAACCGCTGGTATATGCTCTGTCAATGAGAGCTTATATACAGTGTTTGAGTTGAGTATTACTATTTAGCTTTTGCAGAAACAATTTCAATACTCCTTTTAATAATTTGTTAGCATATTGAGTTTATTCACATATTTTACATAACATACTCAAATATGGTTATGATATATAACAAAAATTCTTTTTATTTTAAATGCAGATATCATGGGTAAAAGTTTATTCTGTAGGATTAGTTGAATAAAAATATAAGTTTTCTGTGACCTGTGAAATATAGGAAACATACCAATATTTTAAAGAATAAAGCCTTTCCATAAGTAGAAACTTTATGGACATTTATTATTGGTGGATAGTAGCGTAAAGTATACAAATAAAAATGATAGTAAGAGTAATTCAACTCCAACAGTAGCATGGATTCTACAGAATGCTACAAAATGTCATTTTACATTGAACTCATAACCAAATGAAAGACTAGCTAACATTGCATCTAAAATTTAGTAAATTAATAACATCTATATAAAAACTTACAAGTAAAATTATATTAATATTTTAATTAAAGTATCTAACAGGAGAGCCTTTTTATTTTATTTTTTTGTTTTGTTTTGAAATAGGTCTCTCTGTAATCCAGATAGTCTAGAACTAATGTAAATTCTCCTGCCTCAGCTTTCTGAGAATTGAGATTTTGGTAATGAGCCACTACACAGCCTCAAGAAAATTTTCAATCAGATCTTACAACAGAAAAATATACATAAGAAAATCAGGTCCCCATTCTTGCCCAAAACCCCTTATCCCATACCCCCTCCTCCTAATTTTTGTGAGGGTTTGCTCCAAACATCCTCCCAGTCCCATCTCCCTGCTCTCGAATTCCCACACAGTAGGGGATCCAAACTTTTGGGGACCATGGCCATCCACTTTCACTGAAGTCTAACAAGGTCATCCTCAATTCCCTATACAGGTGCATGAGTCCGTCCCTTTGTGCTCTCTGGCTGGCAGTTTAGACTTTGGGAGCTCTGGTTGAAACTTTTGATACTCCTTCTAGAAAGGACCAGAGCATCCACACTTTGGTCTTCCTTTTCTATGTGAGTTTTATGTGGTCTATACGTTGTTTCTTAGAAATTGTGAGCTTTTGGGCTAATATCCACTTATCAGTGAGTGCATACCATGTATGTTTTTTGAGATTGGGTCACCTTACTCAAGATGATATTTTCCAGCTCCATCCATTTGCCTAAGAATTTCATGAACTCATTGTTTTTAATAGCTGAGTAGTACTCCATTGTATAAATGTACCACATTTTCTGCATCCATTCTTCTGTTGAAGGGCATCTGGATTCTTTCCAACTTCTGGCTATTATAAATAAGGCTGCTATGAACATGGTGGAGCATGTGTCCCTGTTGTATGTTGAAACGTCTTTTGGGTATATGCCCAGGAGTGGTAAAGCTGGGTCCTCAGGTAACACTATGTTCAATTTTCTGAGATACCGTCAGACTGCTTTCCATAGTGGTTGTACCAGTTTACAATTCCACCAACAGTGGAGGAGTGTTCCTCTTTCTCCACATCCTCGCCAACATCTGCTGTCACCTGTGCTTTTGATCTTAGCCATTTTCACTGGTGTGAGGTGGAGTTACAGTGTTGTTTTCATTTGCATTACCCTGATGACTAGGGATGCTGAACACTTCTTTAGGTGCTTCTCAAACATTCGAGCTTCCTCAGTTGAGAATTCTTTGTTCAGCTCTGTGCTCCATTTTTTAATAGGGTTCTTTGATTGTCTAGAGTCTAATTTCTTCAGTTCTTTGTATACTTTGGATATTAGCCTTTTATCAGATGTAGGGTTGGTGAAGATCTTTTCCCAATCTGTTGGTTTCCGCTTTGTCCTATTGACTGTGTCCTTTGCTTTAAAAAAGCTTTGTAGTTTTATGAGGTCCCGTTTGTTTGTCAATTCTTGGTCTTAGAGCACAGGCCATTGGTGTTCTGTTCAGGAACTTTTCTCCTGTGCCTATGTGTTCCAGGCTTTTCCCCAGTTTCTCTTCTATTAGTTTGAGTGTGGCTGGTTTTAGGTGATATTGAAAGGTAAATACGTATAATAGCCAATAAAAAAAAACAACACACAAATAGATAAAGGATCTAAAAAAGAGAGAGGGAGAGAGTTTGCTTATTTTAAATTATTTTCAAAAGTTTCTAGGAGTTACTAATTGGCTAAGATCCTATTTTAAGCTCTCCACCAAAGAATTTAACTCTCTGTTCAATATTCTCAAGAGAGATGTAAATCCTAATTTTCCTCACCAACTAATTGACAAAAGAGAGGTAATCTCACAAAAAGTAGAAGAAGCTACTACTAATTGATATATAGTCTGATGAGTTGTTGGCAGTGCTATAACAGTCCTTTGACAAAAGATTATTAATATAGATTTATATATCCTTAAATAGGGTCTTCATGACTCTCTGAGTGTGGAAGGAGCGACTGTTGGCGCTTCTGCCCTTATTTTACAAGAACTCTGAAAAATTTTCTTTAAAAACAAAAGAGGGGGAACGGTACCCCCTCAGAAAGAGTCCCCCTGAAATAATCTCCATCATGCCTTGTTCACTTTTACCTCTCTAAAGCTGAAAGCTCATGGCAAATCTGCTGCTGACTGCCTCTGGCACCACCAAGACCAACAAAACTTTGCCACAGATATGGGGAAGGACCCTCTTACACTTAAAGGGAATGGCCCAGACCCAGTTCCCTTATAGGGCCAAGTATTGATAGGCCTGTCTGATACCACAGAAGGCACAGCTATCCAGCTATGAAAAAGATTAATGAAAAAAAGTAGATACCCCCACAAATCCAGGCCCAACCATAAATACGATGAATAACGATTTACATCCAGGGAAGAGAAATCTCCCTGAGAATTCCCTTCTTTTTCCTTTCCAGGTAAAAATGAATCACCCGTGATGTCTGCTGTTAGAAGTTCTAATCCAGATGCTGGCATCCGAACTTATACTACTCAGACCTTTGAAGGGCTACTGACAAGAACATCAAACAGCTAGAGATTGACATCACTAATCTAAAGAAATCCTTCGTTTCGCTGTCTGAAGAGTCCTCCTAAAATCGCAAAGATCCTTATTGGACTTGATCTACTCTAGTACAATAGAAAAGACTGTATACAGCTCTTAACTGTGTACAACCCTCAAAGAAGAAGGTTGCCTTTACATAGACAAGACAAGGAGGGTTAAAAAGAGCATGAAATAGGTAGTGAAGGCCCTAAGAAAAATCAGAGAGAGAAAGAGACAGATGAATGCTGGTACAAGAATTGGTTTTCAGCCTCTCCAAGGTTGTCAACCCTATTTCCTCCCATCTTGGGACCATTATTTGGGTTCTTTTTGCTTTTTTCTGCTGTTCCCTGGCCCTCAAATAGGCGGACTAACTCTGTGATACAACAGATAAATAATTTGGTATCAAAACCTACTCAGATACATTATCATAAGTTAGCTACGGAGGACCAGGAGACTCAAGATGAGGTTGTTACTTTATACAGGGTGTTTCCAAAACCCATCTCCACCCAACCTAAAAGGGGGGACTTCTGTCCCCAGACCAAGCAGAGAGGGGCCACCCAGAACCCCCTCTGACAGGCAACCTGAATTCTTGCTTAGGCTGTGAGGCTAAGCACTGCAAGGGAATATAAATAAAAGAAAAAAAATATCTATCTGGGTTCCCTGAGGGACAAGCCTGACTGCATAGGGGTTGATGTCAAAAGTATCCCCTCTCCAGGAAAAAGACATTGGGATGGGTATGACCCTCATGCCTCACTGGACAACAACAGGGGGACTGGAGCCATTCCAAGGTCCCCTTCAAATACTGGAGGTCAGGCCTCTATCCCTGCCTTCCCAAGTTTAGAATTGCCGCAGCCCTTCTATACTTAGAGAAGGGAGGAGATGTCAGGGGCAGTCCTGCTTACACACTGAAGGCCTAAAATCAGCCATAGGCCTAAAATCAGCAATAGGCCTGTCATAACAGGCCTATATCAATGTCAAAAACATTGAAACAGATGGCTATAAGCTAATGTAAACAGGCAACTTTTGTGGAAATTTACAAGCCTGAGTAGTCATAGACGTTGTAAATATGTAGCCTGGGCAGATAATACCAACTTAGATATGGACAAGCGAGTCATAGGCAGAGTCATGGTGACTTGTCCCCTGAACCTTCACCCAGCCAATACCCGGTTCTGAAGATATCTGAATTCCCCCTGAACACCCACACTCCAGTGTCATTCTCTTCCCCACATCCTGCCTTTCTGTGTTTATAACCCCTGTGTGAATGAATTACGATTTGAGGAAAAATAAATATATTAAAAAAAGGAATAATACCCAAAGTGTATATTGTCTAATTAATTGAAAGTCAAAAAGGAGGAATCAATTTTTTAAAAAATGGTTGTCTTGATAATTCTCACAAGGCTTCTTATTTTGTATCCCTTTTCTTTCAATGACAATTAAAGTGTCTTGTGGTTGAAAAAAAATGAAAGAAAATCAGGTCCATTTGCAATGGAAGTTTATCAAATATTTGTCTGACCTTTAAGCCTTGTAAACTCTGAGATGTATCCAAGAATACCCTCCAGTGCTACTTTACAACACAGAACTTGAATAGAAGAGTCAGATCGTAAACTGAAGGGAGTACATTAATTTATCCTCTTCTGAATACTTGAAAAACTTTAAGACAAATAGATTTGCATGCTTCTCTTGAATTTTCATTTATGTCAACCACATGCCACTGTGCTAAACTTGTTTTTATTCATCAATAAATTTTGAAAGTACAAATTGAACTCAAAAATTATAAGTATTAAATAAGAAGAACTGACAAAGTATAAAGTATATAGACTATATTTATTAATTTATTAATAGATATTTATTATTCTTATTTAATACTATAGTATTAAATAAGAAGAACTGACAAAGTATAAAGACTATTTTCTCAATATTGAATGAGTATACTTTCACTCATGATAAAATTAATTATAACTAAATACGAATATTCATATTTTCTCCTAGCTCTTTATCTAAATATTTAATGTCTATATTATTTCATTTTTCTTTCTTACCCTTTTAATAAAAATAGGTTCTTTTCTCCTTCACTATATTCTGATTATACTATATTCTGATTACAGTTTCCCCTCTATATTCTGATTACAGTTTTCCCTTCCTGTACTCCTCCCAGTTTCTCTCCATTTTCTCTTCCATCCTGATCCACTCCTTTTCTGTCTTTGATTAGAAAAGAACAGGATTCTAAGAGATAACAACAAAACATGACAAAAAAAATATAGTAAGATACAAAAGACAATGTGCAATAAATTTAAACAAAAACAGTTACTAAAAGAAAATACATTTCTTATTCTATAGTGCTAAGATCTAAAATAATCCTTCCATATCCCTCAGGCTTCTCTATAGTTCCTTCATATGTATGTGTATGTGTGTATAGGGTAGGGGTAAGCGGACAGACACTTGTGGCTATCTGTATGTGTGTCCCATGCATGCAGTTCACAAGGAGTCCAAAGGAGGGCATCAGATCCCAGGCACTGCATTATAAGCAGTTGTGGGCTGGTTGAACCAGGTACCAGGAACTAAAATCTGAGGTCTCTATAAGAACAGAATGTTCTTAACTCCTAGTCATGTCTCCAGCTTCTGGATATTCTTTGGTGATGGCTCCCAATTTGAATAACCAGTCTTTATTTGTTAATTTATAGCTTTCTCCACTTTCAAAGGACATCTTCCAAACGCTGCTCTGTTTTCACATCTGCTCTAACACTCTGACGTTCAATCACTTTCTACTCTTTTATACAAAATGTAGAAATTTCACTGAGCTTATCCAGATAATCCCAATACCACAGACAATAGACTAACCACATCTGGAACCATTCCTTTTAC
This sequence comes from Grammomys surdaster, assembly GCF_004785775.1. NCBI lineage: Eukaryota > Metazoa > Chordata > Mammalia > Rodentia > Muridae > Grammomys > Grammomys surdaster. The sequence goes on from NW_021620923.1 coordinate 8,130,485, forward strand.
ACATAAGGTAGTATTAATATGCACCAAAGGATGCGAATATCCTTAAAGGGACTTTATTTTCTCTACTGGTTTGATTTCCAAACTGTAGAGAAGAGGATGAACATTTTTCATCTTGATTAATTATATGACACCTGGCTAGTTATGTTCACCTCATCCTCAGTGGAGAACCAGGTTAACTTGTCACCTGTACTTGTGCCTTTATTTGTTTGCAGGTCGTAGAAGTTAAGACATCATTCTTAATTTTGAAAGATTTTTTTTTGTGTTTCCTTTTAGGGTTGGATTAGTTTTGAGACAGGGTTTCTCTGTATAAGACTGGCTGTCTTGAAGCTTGCTTTGTAGATCAAATTGTCCTAGATCTCCCCTTAGAACTCAGGGAGCCTTTGGGAAGAGAAGGTAGAACCAGTGCAAGAGTCAGAAGGTATGGAGGACAACAAGGAAATAAGACTCTCTATGCCAACAGGATCAATGCACACATGAAGTCACAGAGATGCACAAAGCCTGCATGAGTCTGTACCAGTGGGGCTCCCAGAGCTATAAGAAAAAGTGGACACATGTCCATGCTGGCTTGTGTTAGCTTTGAGCTCTAAGAATCCAATGAATTCAAGGTGACTGCAGCAATAATTGAAAACAAAATGCCCCTTCTACACATTTAGGATGAAAGCAAAGATCTTTCCTTCTCTGGTTATTTTTTTATAGCAGCTGAACAAGTAGCAACGGGATTTGTCTTAAGGAAAGTATAATTGTCCACCCTAAAAGGTAATCCAGGAGTTAGTAAGATTATTAAAATAATCATAACTCAGGCAATGCTTCTCAAGGACCACAATATTGAATATTTGGGCCAAGTATTTTCTTTCTCTATGTATTGTAAGTAATTTAACAGTATCTTGCACCCTTACAACTTAGATATAGCCCTCCAGAGTATGATATAATGTGATGTCTCTAGACCTTCTTAAATATCTCCTATAGGTCAAAACCAGTGAAACTTGAGTGCCTCATGAGATTTTGTCCTTGTCCTCTTGAATAAGTTGGATAATTGAAGACAGCAGTGTTTTTTGTTGTTTTGATTTTGTTTTTATAAAAAAGGAACAAAGTATTCCTAAATAATCTATCCTAGCTGATGGCTGCATTATAAGACTTTAGTTGGATTTGTCCTCTGATAGAAAGGACTTTTCTAGAAGTTGCATTTTGTTTCTTGCCTAGTAACTGGTATATATGGTGTGCCTAATACATTTTTATTAAATTGACATATGAATTATGCATTGGGTAGGGGATTTTGTTAGTGCTTTTTCACCTCTACCCAGTAAGCATTACAACATTGATTCTATGAGAATCCATGCTTTCAATGGAGAAATATTTTTAGGTTTATAACCAAAGATGAAGAAAACATATTTTCTAGCTCTAGCGATGAGGGTAGAGCAATGAGGTGGAAGTGAGGGGTGAAGGAGAGGTGAAGTTACTATTTGTAGAGATGGAAAACTTGTTTAAGTGCAGAAAAGCCTCGAACCACCACGATCCACGCATAAATAAGCAGGCACCTGTCCAGATTACTCATTTGCTAGTTGCTCTTGAGCAGAAAGCAAAAGTCAGTTTGAGTTCTGACTCACAATCTTACTTTAGAATTCCTGTCTGAACGAGCCATTCCTAAAACTTTTGTCCTAAAAGAAGCCTAGCATTTGAATATTTGCTTTACTCTAGAGAGAGCTAATACGTTATCAATCAACTTTTCATTGGAATGTCACATTAGCCCCTGCCTCCCACCCCTGTTTGGATTCTCAGTTAAAAGGCATAACTGGTTTGCATCATTTGTGTTCAGCTGTGGGTACGTGCATACACATGTGGAGGGCAGAGCCCCATGTCACGGGGTTCCTCAATAGCTCTCCAATTTATTCTCTGAGACGGGGTCTGTTGTTTCTGGAATTCACCAGTTTGGTCAGACTCAGCGATCCTCCTCCCCAGTGCTTGAATGACACAAACACATTACTTCATCAGGCTTTTAATGTGAGTGCTGGGTATTTCCACTCAGGCTTTGTGCTTATGTCATAGGCGCCTTACCAACCCTCAAGAAACACTGTTTTTATAAATATTCAATCTTATGTTATACGTGTTACCTATGTGGAAATCTTGAGAGGACTCAATCATATTAAGGACCCACAGAATTACAGGTAAACTAATAGGATATTAATACTGCAAATCATATCTGAATTTACTGCGTATTTTTTAATTTCATAAAATAATGTAATTTTCTTGTTTTATGTAACTTCCTTGACTGAAATGAGGATGGATACCAGGCTTCCTTCTAGGTATCTCTCTCTGGATCATTACTTAGGTGCCAAGCAATTTGTCACAGCCTGGGTTTCTGCTTTCATTTAATAAATGAAACCTAAACGTTATGATCCAAAACCACTGGTCTGTCGCGCAGTGATCCATGTGAGAAAAGTGAACTTATGTCTCCGTAAATTTGTTAGTCATCTGTGAGGAAAAGCAACGCTGACCTCCTAATGTCAAATCCCATTTAGAGCTGGCGAATAACTTGGATGAGGTGCTTGATGTTTTTTGAGATGTATTAGGAAACAAACTTCAGTGTGGGAGTCTGGAAGCTCTAGTAAATTAATGTGGAAATTGTGACCCATTCCAATAATTTATCACTAAATCCTATCTTCCAGAAGAAAAGAGTACAGTTAATAAAGGTTACAGCTGGAGTAAACAGTTCCAGGCAACACATGCTTTTAAGTAAGTAGTTGAAGTGCTAACTCTAACCTTCAACCTAAGTCTCTCACCTTGATTTCTTTCCCAAAATCTTATTAGGAACTGTTTATGGTTTTTGCTACAAGCTCAATGAAAGGGCAAACACTGGATCTTAAAATTATTTTGTAGACCTAGTTTGAAGAACTAGGTTGCAGAGAAATTTTTCTAGCAGCTTCCAGGCTACTATTTGTTGTTTAGTAAGTAAAAATCAGATATTTTTAAAAGAAAAAACTAATTTTCAGGAATTTTAATGCCATAGCAGAATAAAATAATTTTATTTATATGTCTTAACTAAGTGCCATGTCTCCTCCTTAGTTCATGGACCCGACCCAACTCTTGTGCCAGAATATGGACGTGATTCCTATCATTTCAGAAGACTAAATAAGGCATGAATGTCATTTGGTGGTGACAACATGTACATAACTGTTCATAAGCTAATCAATTAGTCAAGTGTCTATACTGAAACTCCACTGCTTCCATTGACCTAAGAAATCACACTTTCTTCCTGAGATATTTGCAGTGACTTCTTACTCTCTTCTTTTTTAATGCATCATTCAAGTCTTACATGTTTTGAGTTTTTAACTTCCCTTGAGTGATTCAGATTCTGTTCCTGTAGCTTTAATTGGCCTTTGAATGCTTCTCGTGAGACACTCATCCCTTCCTGGTTTTAAGTACTGCTCTGTCTTCCAATCTCATCTGTAGAGAGCAAGCTAGAATACATCCATGCTCCACATTTAGCCGGCAGTCTCAGGCCTCTTATCCTTCTCTCACCATTGGCTCACATGTAATCCCCTTAGCTCTTATTCCTTTCTAATAGTTAGATCAAGTGTCTCTCCAAACACCCTCTCTGGGCCTATGCACATTTCTTGTGATGTAATATATTGTGAGGATTGATTTTGTGTTCTCTTCAGCCCATTAGTCAGTGAGCTCCTTGAGGGGCCTGCCCATGCAAAATAAATGGCTGGTAAGTGCTAAGTGAAGGCAGGAAGAAATGAGAGAAAGGGTTGTTCTTACCACTCCTGTACTTTCTTTCATCCTTCTGTGATCATCTCATATTTAGTGAGAAGCTTCCAGACCATTCTGAGGACATTATGAATTAATACAACTGAAATGTTTGTCTTAATGTTGCTTTTTAATTGTTACCTAGACACTTAAAAATAATAGATGTTTTGAGGAAAGTCTGATTTCTTTATGCCAAAACAATAGACTAGAAAGAGAGTACAAAAGGCAATACAATACATTATTTTCAGGTCTTTGAATAACATAATATAGACAATCAAGTTTGGATCTGTGTCAGGCACATGAGAAAACATGAGGTATAGATAAATAGGAAGGACTTAGAACTGAGACTAGAGAGTGACTAGATTGGAAATTTTGGGGGGTCAGGGAGAAAGGTACAGAAAATAGCCAACCTTAAGATATAAATAAGTGTTAGAATTGAATCCAGACATATTATTAATCATGGAGGAAACTGGAAATTTTATACAAAATAAAAGGAGCCAGTCATCAGAGATCCAAAAATACAACTGATGTCCATGGTCCCACTGATATAAAAGTCAGAGCATTGGCAAAGCCTCTCAAATAAAAAGGAGATTAGTGAAAGCAACTACTAAGGCAGTTGAGGTGACAGTATGGGTGGTCGATATGTACGGTTTTTCCTGGCAGAATAACTTGTGGTAAGGATCAGACAACTCTTTACATAGTACAACTATGAATTACATATCTTCTGTGGATGAACTCCACTGTGGGAAAATTGTCTTTAAGTAAATGCCCTTGAAGGCAATACCCACTTTTCACATCTCTTCCTTAGTGCTTAGTGGAACTGTCTTAGCTTCTGTCTCCTTGGGAGCACTGACAAGAGGGCATTAAGCATTTCCTTTGAAAGTGAGTAGGGATGATATTTGCAAATAACATATAACATTAAGAAACAGAAATGACCATGCCTCTGTGTAAAGTTGCCAGCATGAGACTGTCCCTACTTCCTACTATTATATGCGATAAGAAGAGAATGAATATAAAGGAGATGTTTTGTCTTGCTGAACGTCATGTGGTTTCTTTCTGATTTCATATTTGACCTAGTTTTTAAAGACTATAAGTGGCTACTATGGAAGGATTTTTTTTTAAATGTTTACGAGTTTAAAATGTTCAGAAGCTCTTGGAAATGCTGGGCTCAGAGATTTTTCTTGGAGGGAAATCAGGCACAGTAGATGTGATACCAAAGTGAAGACTGGAGCAAATGCATTTATACCCTGTTTATCTCAAACACAGACCCAGTCTGGAACTCTAATTCCTTGAGAAGATGATAAATGTTTTCTGCCAGTATTTCCAACTGAACAGACTCAGTTTGATCGGTATTAATCACTTCTGGCAGGCAGTGCTCAAACTTGCTAGCTACAATCTAGGTGAGAATCCTGTCATCAGTATCATATAATGAAGTGAGATTGTTAAACAAAAGAAAGTACTATTTCCATTTACCTAGCCATCAGGGGAATTGTCAAGCTTAATAAGACATGAACCATATATTTTCAAATGAACAGTATAAAATGCCGATCTTTAACCAAATTATTTTTTTCTTTCCTTGATTTTTTTTTTTTATGTAAGAAGTGGACATTAAGCCAAATAATAATACATCTTGTTTGTGTTCCAGAGATTTAATTCATCCTTACAAATTCTCTGGTGCTTCCATAGAAAAAGATTTCAAATACTAAATTTCACCATGAATAAGCCAGCATGTAGAATGAATCTGTGAACAAAGATGCCCTTAGCTGGCTGGAATAAGCAAGAAGAGTCTCAGTCATATAAGGCTTAGCTGTCTTAAAAGTGTATCCTACTCAGAAAGGCTCCTTATCAGATTTGAATTTCTTATTTTCTGCTTTCCATTTTCATATCTCCAAAAAAGTCACCAAATCCAGATCTTCCTTTGAAAAAAGCAAAACACATCTGAATGTACAGTGCTATATAGTTAGTCACTTCTTAGGACAGCTCTACCCAATTGTAGCATCCTCATATCTAAATAGAATTAACTCAATTTTCAAGAATGATTTTCCCAGAAGAAATCATGAGCAGATATTGCAGTGTTCTGCTTGATAAACCAAGTTGTTTTTCCATCTCTCTGTGAGAGTCCACATACATTATCCTTTGAGTTAATGAGCACTTTAATTGTCTGCTAAAGGTGATTTAAACTCACTCATTTACATTGGTCTTTTGAGAGAGAGAGAGATGGAACATTTCTTTAAAGGAAAGAGGTTAATAGATGCTCTATGGATATCTCCGTTATTACAATGATTAATTAATTGTCAATTCCAGAGTTGCACATAGAATCTGTCACTCACTTTTGCAGTTTAACACAATACCTTCCTTCTGAAGTCAAACATTTTGAAGTGAATGAGAAACCTAGGTAAGATATCTAATGGGAAGAATTAAATACTCCATTTCTGAAAATAGCCTAGTGGACAGAGCAGTTACATTTAAGCAACTTGGAGAATATAGCACTAAGCCAATTTTTAAAGTACTAATGAATTTTAAAATAATTTCTATCTGAAAATTTAAATTGAATGTTAGGATTTATTTTTTCAGTCTGGGAAATGAAAATTCACTTCCACGGAGAAAAAGAGGTACTGTGCTTTCAATTAATCAACTGCTATTAACAGCTAGTCTAGTGCATCTATACAATAGCATCTCTATTATATGTTTTCAGAACTCTTGTCTTCCTGTTTGTTTTTCCTGCACTGGAATTTCCAAAATTTGGACATGACTGTCAAATAGCTGCTACAAATATTTGGGCTTAAAAAGCATTTAATTGGAACTTTAATATTTAATTTAACTGTTTAATGTTAGGTAAAATTGAGGTGTATGCTTTCTAATAACAGTAGAAATTTGCTATTAATTTTAATGTGCATTCACTTTGAAGATCTTCTTTTAAAGATGTCAACTAAGAGTTAGGAAATATGTATATATGCTACAAAAACACTAAGTGAAGTTACTATCATTCTATATATTTCTTAAATGATAAGATAAGCAAAATATGTTATATTAAGTAGAATAAAAAGATAGTCACAAATTATGAACTAACAATCCTATTGACACTTTTTGTCTATGTCACTTTAAGTGTTCTTCAGGTGTGACCTTTTACAGAATAATATTTTATTAGCAGCAGCTTTATATAATTTCTTAAATTTTTGCTAAACACTACTCATTTAAATTTTGTCATGAAACTCATATTATTATGACTTCTCATACCAAAGGAGCTTTGTTATTCTCTGTATCTTCAGGTCACTTACAATTCTTGCTATATGGTTGTAAATCCTGTAAAATATGGATTTGAAGGATTGGAGAGATGGGATGTGAAACCTGAGCACATACCCGTATGTGCACACAAATGTCGTCACATTCTAAGGAAAGACTAAGGATGAATCTCACCTCCACTTAGGCAGTGACTAGACTCCAAGTTCCAGGTGATAGAGCTTATTATGTTCCTCTGAATTAATAATAGTATGCTCTACAAATTTTCTTAATGGCTACATGAGCTACTTAGGATCAAACAACTCATGAATCTTATTTGTCTGAGAAGTGATTTTACATGTACAATAAATGTATGGGTCTATTAATTGTTTTTCAAATATGGTGATAAAAAATGCTTCATGGCCTTGTGCTGTTTGATTAAACACTTTCATACCTTAGAAAATAGGTCAAAATATGAAATATGGCTTAAATTTTAACAAGTGCAACAGAATGTAATTAAAAAAGAGTTTTAAACTTTTTGTGTATCAGGGAAAGCATGCCATAGCACACATGTGGAAACCAGAGGAAAACTTTCGGGGTTCTGTTACTCCTTTTGCTATGTTGATTCTGGGGGTCAAACACAGGTCGTCAAGTTTGACTTGAAGTACCTTTATCATTGAAACATAAAATTTCCCTCAGTGCTAATCCCTTATTCTCCAACGGTTTCCCACTCTCGTTCTTTGTTATATTTTATAGGTCACTTTCAATGCATGTGAGAATTTCAGTTCTAAAATGTCTCCACCTGGAAAGTGTATCATTATTACTTTTAATAATGTTTGAATTATAATATAATTATCGTATATACAAAATTTTCATTTAAAGAGTAAGCTGATGGTAAATACTGCAAAAGGGAAAACTCAGTGCCAGACCATTCTAAAGACAATGTCCAATGTACAACCTGCCTTTGTTCTCTTCCAAATTCATGACCCCTTTTGATTTAATTCACATGTGTGTGAGTGTGTGTGTGTTTCCTAAATACATAAATGTAACCTGATCAAATTTCTATATTGGAGTAAACACTATTCTTTTCAATCCACCTTCGCCATGTACAAAGAGCTTCCAGTTTCCTTCTGTGCTCAGGAACTGACCCTGTGCTACAGCTCTCTGTACCCCAATCCTGCCAGAGAAAGCTTGTCCACAAAGAGTGTTGGCACACCCAAACTCACAAGTGAGGGCAACACTACCACCCCAATACCTTGTCCAAGAGACACAGGGACCTGCCCAGGGCCCTGTGGACACAGGAAGCACAGAGCAGCCAGGGACACAGTCCTTCCTGTTTTCATCTACGCTGCTGAGGCGGGAGTGGATGGGTGGGTAGAGACGCACTCTCATAGAAACAGGGAGAGAAGGGATAGGATAGGGCATTGTGAAGGGGAAGCCGGGAAGGGAGATAACATTTTATATGTAAATAAATAAAATAACCAATAAAAATGTACAAAGAAATCATCTGACTTTCCTGACATATATGTCCAGGATATACCATGTCACTGATACTTGCAATTGTTTGAATATGATAATAAAAAATAAGCAAAGTGAGATTAAGAGACCACAGACAGAACTGCTTATATTTAGTAAAGGTAATAACAAAACTACACCTCAATGATTCCAATTTTATGATCAAGTTGGTTGTAATGGCATTGAGCTTAGCTCTTAACAATGATGCTTGCTGAATGATTGAACGTACAGTGGAAAAGGCTTATTTTCTCATTAGTCCTGTTTGGTAACAGTATTTTAATTTTCTTCTTTGAATATTAACTGGGAAACTGAGAACAAAAAGCTAAATTTCTTAGCAGATCTTTGAACTTACCCATATATTACTAATATGTTGTGTTTCTGCATAGTCTACTTTGGATTTGTAATCTGAAATGAACTGAAGAAAAAAAGGACAGTCATTTTGAAGACAACAGCCAATGTACCACATGTCCTAGTACAGTCCTTTCTCTGTTTTTACTCACAGTCAGTTCTTTGTTATTATCAGAATGGTTTCCTTGTACTGTCATTCCCCATTTTCACTATTTAACATTAGCTTATTCTCTAAATAGAAACTTTACCATTACATTTTTTTCATATACCTGTTACAATTGTAGCATAATATTCTTTAATTATGTCCTTTTTGCAGTATGTGGTTATTAAAAAAGCCGCTCACAGGTCAAAATAATGAGAATTAAAGAATTCAATATGACTGAATACCTTAAAGTAACATCTGTAGCACATGTCTAATGCTCAGAAACCATTGCCTAAGACTGTACATAAGAAATGTAAGAGCCAGAAGTTGTGGATGATTACAAAGAAACAGTGTCTTCTAGGCACTCCAGGGAATCGGCACACATAAATTTACAGCTCTTGTAATTGAGTCCACAAGATTCGTGCAAGATCATGCCAGACTAAATAGCAAGATGGAGCTGTGAAGCAGATATGAAGACTTATAATAGCTGCAGAACTATAGACAATTATTAGCTGCTGGGGAAGGGAGAGTCAAAACTTTAAGAGTTTTGCCACATTCTTTAGAAGTCCACACTTATAGAAAAATACTTGGACAGCACAGATTAGGCCAGACTGATGAAAGGAAAAAAAATTTAATTAAATAATAGGACACAAAGTTAGGTGAGAAGGAAAGGGGAGTAGATTTGGAGCAGTTAGGTGGGAGACAAATAAGATAGAAACACAATGTATAAAAATTTCAAAGAACTAAAAATATGAAAAAATAAAATTATAAAATTGTATGTTAATAAGTAAAATTATAAAAGAAGATACTGACTGACTAAGGGTGCCCATTTCCTGTAATATAAGCACTACATTTTTTCAACCATATGTGGATATTATCATTGAATCTTTAAGTTTTTGTTATTATTTGATTAAGAATATCTGTAGAGTCTAGGAACTAGAAAGGGATTATTGGTGTGAAAGGGAAAGTAGGTTTCAGTGAGAAGATATGAAGGAGAAATTATAAAAATGACTGGGAAAGTGGTTAAATGAAGAGGCATGGAAGAGTAGGGAAAAGAAAGGGGAGGAGGCAAAATAAAAAACCTAAGAATTACAAAAACACATATGAAAATCTGAAATTTAAAATGCTTTATTTTATTATCATTACTTTAAAACCATGTGTATGTGGCTGGCTCTGTGTGGGATGTTGTACAGGTGAATGCAGTGTCAGCAGAGACTAGAAGAGGGCAGAGATTCCCTGAATCTAAAATTGCAGGAGGTTTTGAGTTGCCTGACCTGAATGCTCAGAATTGATATTGGTATTGGGAATTGTACATGGGTCCTATGGAAAAGCAGTAAATGATCTTAACTGCCCAAACTCTCTACTCCATAAAACTATTTGATAATACATAAATACATATAGAAAATAGGGGAAGATAATGATAGATAATAGATAGATAGATAGATAGATAGATAGATAGATAGATAGATAGATAGACAAGACATTAAAGATAGAATCTACACATAATGTATTCCTATCAAAGAGTTGAAATGGAGTTCTGCTACATAAGGAATAATGTTATTTCCAGAAGCTATACTTTACTAAATAAAAGACTCTGGCCCTGTGATATCTGCCACTGAGGTGTTGGTCAGGAGTTTCTTGCAGACTGTCAAACAATACTGGCTATTGCCATTGCTTTTGCTTTATCTCCCACAGCTTTATGGTAAAACAATGTTGGTGAAGACACTGCATGCTTTGATTACAGGACATGGAGAAATCTAGTTGGTACTGACCAGAAAACCTCCTTTCTACTATCTATATTTAAAAAGTAACAGAAGGTGTGGAGATTTTAGGGAAATAAAGCCTTCAATAATCTTGACAATCTATGAACCTTGTGAGAAAGCAAATTAACCAGAGTAGCAAAATGTTCCCACATATACAATAATGGTGCTTACGTTATGGAAAGAAGAGACTGCTTCTATCTAGACTTAAGGCCCAGTATTCATGGGAGTAACACATGCCTCTCATATGTTTATGATAGAGGAGAACACTGGTTCTGTTACTTTTAAATTGAATATGTGATTTTTTCACAGCTATTTAATATTTTTCTTTGCTGCTGATCCTTCAACCTAGACTATTATTTATAGGTGATGGACAATTTTCAAAAACCACATATCAATAGGTCTACAATGGTTATGCACATTGAAAACAGCATGGCTTAATATTAGGTTTCAACAGCTTGAAAAATAGCACAGAAGACTGGATTCAGAAAGTCTTCCCTGAAATTGCTTTTCAGATTCTAAAGTGGAGAATAAATGTTTCAACTTGTATTATAAAACTCCACTTATGATTTAAAAATTATATGTAAAATAAATGATTAAACTGTTAAAACATGTATTAGGAAATGCAGTGATATTCTATATGGCAATGTGCACAGCTAGCTGTTTTATTACTGCAGAATGTAGTCAGGAATATAAATGGATTCTGCTGGTGCCCTGTATTCCACTATTTACAACTGAAATATTTTTTTTAAAAAAATCAAAATAAGAAGATATCAGGGCTCTTTTCCTCCAGGGAGCTTCAGAAGAAGATTCTCTTGTGATTATAAGAGAATACTCATCCTAGTATTACCAGTGTTCTAAGGACAAACCAGCTCCACAGTCTCCCCTCTGTTGATGCATACAAGATGAAAAGATCATCATTTTTGACTTGGGAAGGAAGAAGGTAACAGTTGGTAAATACTCAATTTGTATCCACTTGGTATAAAATGAGAATGAGCAACTTGTCTCTGGAGCCTTAGGAGCCACTCATAGTTGTGCCTACAAATATATTATAAAGAGTTGTGGTAAACATGGCTTTCATAGTGCCAGGGTTATCATGCTCCATACTGCTGTGTGTGGTGTTTTTGGGAAGCAGAAGGGCACAGAGAACAAGGTTCCCACTGGTTAGGTCATTATATCTTCCCAAGCAAAGCTGCACAATAAGAAGGACATGGCTGAGGCTCTAGGTAGAACCAAGTTCAATTTTCTCAGATGCCCAAAGATTCATGTTGCAAAGTGACATTTCATCACTTTTAATGAAGGTGCATTGAAGACATGGTAGCTGATAAATGGCATATCCCTGGTGACTTCACCATCAAATATATTCCCATTGTTGGTCCCCTAGACAAGTGGCCCTGCAATAATAACTTCTACTGTGCCGTCCTACATCCCATTAAACCCTGTTCGTTAATAAATCTCACATCTAATATAAAAAAGGAAAAAGATGTGTTTTAGTCGGGGTTTGTATTCCTGCACAAAACATCATAACCAAGAATCAAGTTGGGGAGGAAAGGGTTTATTCAGCTTACACTTCCACATTGCGGTTCATCACCAAAAGAAGTCACACATGGAACTCACACAGTGCAGGAACTGGAAGGCAGGAGGTGATGGAGAGACCATGGAGGGGTACTGCTTACTGGATTGATTCCCTTGGCTTTTTCAGCTTGCTTTCTTATAGAACCCAAGAATACCATCCTAGGGATTGCACCACTCAAAATGGGCCCCCTCACTCGTGATCAATAATTGAGAAAATGCCCTATTGCTGGATCTCATGGAGGCATTTCCTCAAAGGATTCTCCTTTCTCTGTGATAATAACTCAAGCTTGTGTCAAGTTGACACAGAAAGCTAGCCAGTACAGAAGGGGAGGGAGAGAATTGTTAAGGCTGGAGAAATGACTTCAGTGGTTAAAAGAAAGTGCTGTTCAAGGTTACTGTATGAAATTCTAGTTCCAAGGATCTAATGACCTCTTACTGCCTCTGCAGGTACCAGGCATGAACATCTATTCATATAGATATTCATAATGGTCATAAACATGAAATCTAAATAGATTTTTATAAAGTTAAGAACACAGAGATGATATACAGAGATGCATGCCTGTAGGTTCTTAATATTTGTAGACATTGACACTTAGATGCAAATATTTCTTGAGTCCATGGGTTTAAAAAATTTGGTGAACATGAGCAAGAAACCAATCACACATACACAAATATGATTGCTATATATCTGCTTACAGTTTTTACTTTACATTTAAAATGACAATAGTATTCATGGAAAGGAAGCTAAATCAGCTACTGTTGAGTAATGCCAGCCTTCTACTTTACACGTAATGAAATAATTTTATTGATTAGCTAGCAAGTGTTCTGTTTTCTCTCCTCCAAACTCATGTTTTCAAAGCTTGCTCTGTTACTACAGCAGTGTCCATAGGTTAACTTAAGTCACTAATGTTGGTCCCTCAACAGTAGTGGTTTCACCTCATCATTTGTGGTGTCACAGTTTGGATGCTTGAGGAGACAGCCTCAATTGAACTCTGGTTTCTCCTTGCTTTCCAGGTTTCTATGGGATGTACAATTCCCCTCTATTCAACCCCAATATCCTGTTATACTAATGCAGTAAAAGCAGCTGAGCAAACCAACTATGAAACACATAATGTACTCTAATAAATATTTGAAAATTAGAAAATTCCATGAGTGCCCTACATTCACACCTTGTCCAACACTTCCTCCTTCCTCTCCTATCCCCCAATATTTCTTATGGGACAACCTTTTTTTTTTTTCTGTCATTACACTGAATAGTGTTCCTAGAGTTTGTTTACTGATGTTTGAATGTACATTTGTTTTGCACTGACCACTTGGCTGTAGTAACTAATCAGAATATCACCTTGATGTGTGCAAAGGCCAGACACACGCTCCTCTATTATTTCTCATTAGTTCCCTTGAGGCTGTCTCTCACTCTGAATTTGATTCAAACATTTTCTAAGCCGGACTGGAATTTCGAAGATCCCAGAAATTCTCCTATCTCTTTTACAACCCATTTTCTTTTGGGTAAGTTTACAGTCATTAAGGGACATTTAGGGTTTTTAAATGGGCATTAGGATCTGAACTTCAGAACTCATGATTAAGTATTACATGTTTATAACCCCTGAGCCATCCAACAACAACATACGTTTCCCATTGAGTTGATTTATGGTTTTTTATTTGTACTTCAATTCTTACCCACTACATGTACACCATTTAATACTCTTTGCCAATTTTCTTTTCAAAAAGCAGCATTTTACACACCATAGGGACTGTTTTTCTCTCCTTTTTTTCATGGTTACTCTTCTTCCAAAAGAATAGCAGAACCATGAAGTTTATCTTTACAGCTTGGAAAAGGTCCTGGCACCAAGTAAGAAATCAATGAATATTTATTATCATGTTTCGATTATAATTGTGAGAGTGGGTTAAACTTTACATCCACCACAGAGCCATTTAAGTTAAAATTTTTAGAATGTGTTTGTTTATTTTTAACACAAGCTATAAGCCCATATACAACAATTAAAAATAGGTTTGAAACACAATCATTCTTCATTTTTAGGATAACTACGTTGTTTGAATTTCTAGAATTACAGAAAAGCAAAGGTGGGTACATAAAACTGAGTACCAGTGACTATTTTACATTTCTCCTTTTTCCATTCCTATTTAAAGTCTGAGAACTCAGTCTCTAAATCATCCACTTCATTAAGCAGAAATGTAGCTCCTTTTCCTGTCTTGAATTGTTTGCTTGAATTGTCTTTGTGTTGTACTGCTCTTTGTCTCGACTTCCTTCCCTAATCTACTTTGCAGAGAAATCTAATTTCTTTTCTAAATTGGAGTTGTGTGCTGCCAGTTCTGATATTTTACTATCCACATTCTCATCAGAGTTATCATCTCTAAACTTGTGAGTCAAAGGCATAGCATAGAACTGTCTTGAAATATATGTCTGTGTTGGAGTACCATCTTATTTAAACATATCAAAATTAATTGTGTTTTTTATACAAATTGTATACATCTTTGCAAACTAAATTACATCTTCTGGGCTTTGAGAATTAACCATTGTCTGCTTAAGTGCTCATGAAATCAAGCATGAGGTGAAAGACAGAGTTTTCTTTCTTAGCTACACTACTATTGTATACTTTGTAAGTTTTAGTTTTTAAGTCATGCTTTAATGAGCCTCCCATTAAAGAAAATATGGCCTCTTCTGGTTTTAAGGAATAGTTTGCTATAGATTACTTGCCATAGGATTTAAAGGGCTGATATAATATACATAAAAATAAATGCATTTATATTCACCTTAACTTATTCCCTTTGAAGATATGTGTGCATTTTAGTTAATTATAATTCATTCATAAATTTATTATCAAATTGATTACTTTGCAAGACCATGTTTAGCTTGACATGTCATGTGATCTGTGCTCATCACCTTTGTAGGCTTGAGTTTTGCAATTTTACTGCGTGTGATATGGTCACTATGATAAACTTATAATGTGTGCTGCATAATCTATGACATAATCTGAAGTGTCAACTGAAGATTATGCTGATCAGAATATCAATTTGTCATGATGTCAAGTATATTTATGAGAAGCCTTAATTTCCTTTTCTTCTATTATTGATGGTGCTTTAAAGAAATTTCATTTTGAAAGCATCTTAGAGCCATTAATCCTGATGATGAGTGTGAAAACAGTTAAGAACTTTTATTCATAATAGGAAAAGGACAAAGCCAGCAACAGCTAATATGGAAACAGTTCCTAAATACTAGAGAAAGATTCGTAGAGAATATGAATTCATAGAGAATCCCTGAACAAGCACAGGCAAACTGAATGTGTTTTAATCCATTTAAATTTTTTTTCACATTGTATGATGCATGCTGGTGTAAAATACTTTACAACTAATAGCGTATAAAAAACCCATGGAAAGGATTATCAGGGACTCAACGTCACCCTTTTTAAAGAAAATTATTTCCATCTCTATTGCTAGATTTTGAACTGAAAAAATATTTTTATTCATAATTTGAGGGATGTATCAAGGAGTGTTAGTTTAAGAATTCTGCTAATAAACATTGGTAGACCTTCCTGTTATATACATAATATCTTACTTCTCATCACTATTAGATTTGTAATATTTTTATCGGTGTTTTAATTGAACATAACATACATTATTCTGTATATTGTTCAAGTACAGTATTTTCCAGTGCTTAAAAATAATTTCATAATGAAAACTAGACCCCTTTACCACAAATCTCTGCATTCTAAAATATAAAAATGCAAAGAAATTTTAGCACATTAAAATTTGGAGATGCTAAAATTCCTGGAATAGGATACTATAGGAAACAAGAGCTGTAGGCTATTCCAATAAAGCAGGATTAAACACACAATAGTCCTGTGCCCTCTATCTGCACATTGACCAGGTGAAGTCCTTTTTGTCAATGGCCCATCTACTTCAATCAGAAGCTTCTTTGATGAGCGAGCCGTTTTAATACACTTGTTTAGCATAAATAATAGCATTAGGTTCTGCCCTAGGATCTATGATTGATCTACCTACATATTGTTGGTTCCATTAACAGTTGCAGGGATGAATTCCATCTTAACAGGCCTCAGATGCAATCAGAAAGTTGTTTGTTACTCCTGTACCATTTGTGTTCCTATTACACCAGTATACAAATCTTATCACGCAAATTATATTGTAGGTTTCAGATTCACAGCTGGTTAAAATTGATGATTAATTTTTCTCTTCCATTACTACTGAGAAAGCTAGCCATCAGAGGTAAAGTTTCCAAGTGAGTACTGGCTTGATTTCTCCATGTTCTGTGAGTCTAGCATATGGTTCTTTGGCATGAGGGTTTTCATAGAGAAATTTTAATCTGGCAACATGGCTGTTCTGGTAAGAGAGCACATCCAAAGGTGTTCTGGGTTTGTGTGACCTGGCTGGAATGAACATACATTTTTAATGTTTCTGGGAAGAACATAGGCATGTCTTTAGTACACACCTTTAATCCCAAAAAACCAATGTAGGTAAGGTTATTGTGCAGAAGGAATCAGTAATGTTTAAAATTGACATCTAATTAAGGGTCAGACCAAGTGATGAATCAGTGAAAGATTTGACAAGATGACTCAGAGATAGGATATACCAAACTCTCATAAGAACATACAGAAAAGAGAGGTAACTTAAGAGAGTAGTACAGGTTGGGAGGAGCAGTTTTAATGGGACAGTTTTACAGGGACAGTTACAGGTAAAGACAGAATGAACAAGAGAATGAGAAGGAGCTAGGGAATTAGAACAGATTGCCAGAGTTAGTTAGAGGCCATGTTGGGTTGTAGAAAGACATCTTGGGTTGACACGGCCCTGGAACCCGAGACTGCAGGTGTTTGGCCACGTCTCCAGAACCCAGGGCCCTGACATGCTGTCTCATCTCCATTTACCCTGTATGGTCAGTTATGTGAGACACAAGTAGAGGGCGTGACTAACAGGCTTCTGCCTCGAGATTTACATATTATTGAGTTATCTAAAGGCCGGGGGACATAGCTAATTAAGTTATCCCCTCCCTAGCCCCTCCTCTTTCCCATTCCCCATATAAGAGAGCTCCTCCTGCCATTGGGGGAGGGTGGTGCATTCACATCCAGATCCAACTTTCCTGTCATGGATAATAAAGCTTTGTCTAAGGACTCCACGTATCTTCTGTGCTTGCAGCCAAGATTTTGGAAGCCCAGACTTTCTCGTGTATGTGGAAACCCACCCGCCAGAAAAGCCTCCAGGACCCCACCGCCTGGTCAGCAGGCCGCCTGTGCTGCCACGCCCCCATGGGCCGCCTCTGTCACCATGGTCTGGGGGGGGGGCTTGCCCCCCCCAGGGAGTTTTTTTCCACAAGGCCAAGAGCAATTTCATGAAAAGCCAAGAGAAGACAGTTTGAATCAATCAGCTTGGAGAGGAGTAGGAGGCAGAACACTTTAGCTGAACCAGCTAGCCAGAGCTCATAAAGAGCTAGTGAGCTTGGCTTATTCAGCAGTATCTCAGGGCCTGAAATATTCTAGGTCTAGATTAAATAGAATAGAGGCTAAAAGCTTTCAGGCCTAGGCCTAGGAATAGTTACATAAAAACAATCCATGCTCAGCCCAGGTTACATACTCATAAAGCTTGAATACAGCTATCATCTATCCCTTCATCTGATGAACAAAAGTTACTTTTACAGGATTTACTGTTAAGTTTTAGAGAGAAACCAAGAGTATTGTCAGTAGCCTGTAATGTAGTGTACTTCTCTTTCTAGAAGGATGTTTCATTGTAGGATTTCATTGTTTGTTTTTCATATGATTCATTAGCAATGCTCTACATAAAATTTGTTTAGAATATTTATACATATATTTGTTGTTGCCATATCTCTTGCATAGTAAATATTTGTAAACATTGGTCTTGAACTTCATAAAAATCAAGAGATAGTAAGAAATAAGAAATATGCTACATGCATATTTTCTAGATGTATATTTACAGTTTTAACAAATATTTCAAGCGTCACACAAAAAGAAAAAATCTATTTTATATGAAATTAACATCTATGGTATCTACATTGTATCAGGATTGTAAAAATGGGTATTAGTTTGATTATATTCAATATTGTTATAGTAAATGTGTCTGGTCTTTCAGAATGAATATTTTTAAATCTCCACTCCCAAGGTGATAATATTAGGGTGCTTTAATTTTTTCAGAAGATGAAATCATTACTAGATTCCTTATATTGATGGAACTTGTTCTTTTCAGTTCCTCTTTGGTGACTTGGCTGATGTAGGACATATCTGTAGCTTAATGTACTGCATGCCTAATGCAGAGTTTGGACCAGATGAGTGGATCCAGATTGATTATGAACGTTTTCCACATTGTCTTAGAGAATATTCCACTTAGCTTCAGCGAGTTCCTGATACTCTTTCACTGTGTAGACTCTGATTGTAGTGTGATGATTAGTATTTCTGTATCTGACTTCAGCTTTAGTGCAATATTGAAGGAGAAATTGATGCAAACATATCATAAGAGAATCTATTCTTTTTTCATATTTATATGTATGTATATGATGTATGTTTATATGGGATGTATTTGTCTGCATGTGAAGGCATATATGTGTGTGTATGTGTGGTATGTTTCTATGTGTGAGTGAGGGTACATGTTCATAGAAATTGAAAAGAAATGTTGGACACAGGTGTTCACCTTCTATGTATTTTGAGACAATTTGTCTTGTGGGGTGCTAATAACATCGGGATAGCTACTTCTTAGGCTTCTGGGTATTCATCTGAATCCATTTCCCATCCTGTAGTCAGAATGTTGGAACACAAACATAAGGTACCAAATATGTCTTTAAGTTTATTGTAGAGACCTCAACGCATACTCTCATGTTCATTCAACTTGTACTTTACCTTATTTACCATCCCTCTCATCCAAAAAAAAGTATCAACCACAATACCACACACCAAGTTAAGCTTCATTAGGATTCTACCATATATTTCACTGTTCTCAACCATTTCAAGCTGAACCAGGTCATGGACATATCATTATAGCATCTATCACCATTTTTTAGAGTAAAGCTGTATGCTTGGAGACTAGCTTGGAGATCAGGATTGTCACGATTCTTTTTTTTTTAATTTTTATTATTTTTTTTAATTTTTTCTCAAATCATAATTAATTTACACAGGAGTATAAACACAGAAAGGCAGGACATGGGGAAGGGAATGACACTGGAGTGTGGGTGCTCAGGAGGAATACAGATATCTTCAGAACCGGGTATTGGCTGGGTGAATGTTCAGGGGACAAGTCACCATGACTCTGCCTATGACTCACTTGTCCCTATCCAAGCTGGTATTATCTGCCAAGGCTACCTATTTACAAGGTCCATGACCACTCAGACTTGTAAATTTCCACAAAAGCTCCCTGTTGACATTAGCTTATAGCCATCTGTTTCAATGTTCTTCCACTGAGACCCAAGACTTGGTGTTAGTATACATGTATGACAGGCCCACTGCTGATTTTAGGCCTATGGCTGATTTTAGGCCTACAGTGTGTAAGCAGGGATGCCCCTGACATCTCCTCCCTTCTCTAAGTATAGAAGGGCGGCGGCAATTCTAAACTTGCGAAGGCGGGGATAAAGGCCTGACCTCCAGTATTTGAAGGGGACCTTGTAATGGCTCCAGTCCCCCTGTCGTTGTCCAGTGAGGTGTGAGGGCCATACTCATTCCGATGCCTTTTTCCTGGAGAGGGGATACTTTTGACATCAACCCCTATGCAGTTAGGCTTGTCCCTCAGGGAACCCAGATAGATATTTTTATCTTTTATTAATATTCCCTTGCAGTGCTTAGCCTCGCAGCCTAAGCAAGAATTCAGATCACCTGTCAGAGGGGGTTCTGGGTGGCCCCTCTCTGCTTGGTCTAGGGGAAGAAGTCCCCCCTTTTTAGGTTGGGTGGAGATGGGTTTTGGAAACACCCTGTATAAAGTAACAACCTCATCTTGAGTCTCATGGTCCTCCATAGTTAACTTATGATAATGTATCTGAGTAGGTTTTGCTACCAAATTGTTTATCTGTTGTATCACAGAGTTAGTCCGCCTATTTGAGAGCCAAGGACCAGCAGAAAAAAGCAAAAAGAACCCAAATAATGGTCCCAAGATGGAAGGAAATTTGGAGAGGCTGCAAATCAATTCTTGTACTAGCATTTATCTGTCACTTTCTCTCTCTGATTTTTCTTAGGCTTCACTACCTATTTCATGCTCTTTTTAACCCTCCTTGTCTTGTCTATGTAAAGGCAACCTTCTTCTTTGAGGGTTGTACACAGTCAAGAGCTGTATACAGTCTTTTCTATTGTACTAGAGTAGATCAAGTCCAATAACCATCTTTGCAGTTTTAGGAGGACTCTTCAGACAGCGAAACGAGGGATTTCTTTAGATTAGTGATGTCAATCTCTAGCTGTTTGATGTTCTTGTCAGTGGCCCTTCAAAGATCTGAGTAGTATAAGTTCGGAGGCCAGCATCTGGATTAGAACTTCTAACAGCAGACATCACGGGTGATTCATTTTTACCTGAAAAGGAAAAAGAAGGGGATTCTCAGGGAGATTTCTCTTCCCTGGATGTAAATTGTTATCTATGATTGGACCTGGATTTGTGGGGGTATCTATTTTTTTCATTAATCTTTTTGGTAGCTGGTTAGCTGTGCCTTCTGTGGTATCGGACAGGCATATCAGTCCTCGGCCCCATAAGGGAACTGGGGTGGCGCACACCGGTAGGATTTGCTGAAGGAGGCAGAGGCAGGAGGATCACTATTCTTTTTTAATAAACTTTCTCAAGTCTACTTTATCTTGATTGATCTCAGTCCTGGAAATTTCTATGCTGTTGTTAGGCAAATAGAAGACTGTGTGCCAAGCTAGGAAGGACATATGCTGGTGACCAGGCCAGCATCTAGACAGACTATGGCAGGCAGCGTTGGCAGTGTCAGCAATTGTGGGTGCAAAAGTTGCTTATTATTTGTACATTTATCTTCCTTTAACTATTCACTCTTCTAATGCCAAATGCAGCTGGCTTCTGGTAATTAATTTTTGCTCTCAGCAGCCTGGAATTAAGAAAAAGAAAAACTTAATCATTCGCTGGGGTTCTTTTCTCTTAGGCTCAAGGAGCCTCTCTCTCTCGGCAAGTGAGAGACTTGGAGTTTGTGAACTTTTTGTGAACCAGAGAGAAAAGAGAAGGAAAGAAAGAAAGTCATTTGCACAAACAAAACAAACACACAGGATGAAGTAGAAATGGCTACACCAAAGTTTTATGATTGTTTTCATGTTTTTATAGCTTTTAGGCAAAAAGGTCTCTATGTAAGAAAGAATTACCTCATAGATAAAATGTTACATAAAAGAGGAGTTACACAAGGATGTCAATAGCAAATTAAAAGCAGCGTTTCCTTCTATAAGCTCATTATAAGTTCAAAGCAACAGATTCATATGGAATTACTTTATCAAACTGCTCACCTCTGGCTTCATCCTTGGAACTAACCTAGAATGAATGATTTTTCTTGATTACAGATTTATTCCAAGCTTGTTTTCTTATCCTAGTATGATAGTACCATGACCTATGAAGGTTTACAGAGCTCTATTTGCTGCTTTACTTTATAGGGGGCTTGAGATGATGTGTCTTAAAAGTTCAATAAAAGCATTATCAGCAATTGTTAAGTCAGCTATTCATTTATACAGCATCACTACATGAGAGTACATCTTCATGTTTACCTGCAGAAAATTCACTCAATAGAGTGGGCTGATGCCCAGAAATCATTAGTCTTTGTAATAATGACAGAAAAAGTCACAGAAGCAATCCTGGGTTACCTCACTTGTGAATTTTTTTTCTGGTTCTATCCATTTGCCAGCAGCAAGAAGCAAACCTGGAATAAAGTCTCTGATGACCTGGCATCTCAGAGTTCACTCATTGCAGCCATGCAAAATCATGAGCCATCTTCAGAAAATTCACTTGCTAGCCTTAGCATCTCCTAGAGGGCTTCTGTCAATCATACACTGATCCAAACAGTCCTCTGTGTGAGGTATTAATAGTTTCAAGAAAGTAACAAAGTGACTGAGGTAGTAGCATCACTGAACTCAGCATCGTAGATCTTGGAAATGTCCAGTAAAGATTTGCTACATGATAGACTACGCTGCTTTGAAACGTTTTTAATTCTAATGATAAATTTGGAATTTATCATTAGAATTTCTCACTTTATCTGGTCTATCACAATAAGCTTATCCATCCTATAAAATGTAGGGGTAGTTTTGATAGTCACAGCAATACCTATAAGGCACTAAGTTTACTCATAAAGTGAAAAATGTCTTAGATCTTCTTGGTCACCATTTTCAACAGAAAATACTGTGTAGGTATTATATTGGAAACTTGCTTAGGAATCATCTAATTATCTGTCTTATTTATCTGGGCTACCCTGAAATCCAATACTATGATAATTATGTGTCTTTAATTTTATTCTATTACTCATTTACTCTTACATATGGGTATTATAAAAACTCTACTTTATCAAACATGTCCCAATTTTTTTTCCTGTTTTGCTTTGCCTGCTCTTCCTAGAAATTTCTGTTATCTCTGTATGCTGACTCTGCTCTGTTATCTGCATTTTGCTAGGTCTCAAGCAATATCCAACATGTAGAATTTTTTTTAGATGTATAATTTTTTTCTTCTTTTATATAGTTTGTATTATCTGGTGAACTTTCTAAGTTTATATTTAGTATAAGCAGCTGTTTCTTGACTCTTCAGCACACACAAATAAGTTGATATCTTATGCTGTACTTATCTCTTGAGCTACTTCCAGTTTACCATGTGTAAATTGTCTTTATATATTTTCCTCGTTAATTGAATAATGAATAACCTTGTACTACAAGCCAAATATTACCACACTCATAATATGGTTTATTATACTATCCAGGGATCTACAGACACACTGTTCTATTCTTTCTCATAGAATGAAGCCTAGATTAATTGTCATCAGAGAGGCTTTATCCAGTAACTTATGAGAGCAGATGCAGAGATCCAAAGATATATGCTCAGGGAATCCTGTGGAAGAGGGTTAGGAGGGACTGTAGGAGTTACAAGTGCAGAGTATACCACAAACTGAGATTTAAAAGTGAGAAAAATAGTTCCCATTTATCCAATATAATTTTCAACTGAAAAAGAAAAAATACTGAGTCTCTCCTTGTTACTTAGCCTTTCTCCATCTGTGGGTTATGGTATGATTATCCTTTACTTTACTGATAATATTCATTTATAAGTGACTATTGTCTTCCTGCATCTGGGTTGCCTTACTCGAGATTATATTTTTCTGTTTCTATCCACTTTACAATAAATTCCAGGATGTCATTGTTTTTAGCGGCTTAGTAATATACCACTGTGTAAATGTCTCACATTTTCTTTCTTTATTTTTCTGTTGAGGGACATTTAGGTTGTTTACATTTTCTAGCTATTATGAATAAAGCTGCTATGAACTTAGTTCAGGAAGCAACCTTTTGGTAGGATGGAGCAACCTTTCGGTATATGCCCAGAAGTGGTATAGCTGGGTCTTGAGATAGATCAATTCCCAATTTTCAAGAGATGGTCATGTTGATTTCCAAAGTTTGCACTCCAAACAGCAATGAAGGAGTGTTCCCCTTTTTCAACATTCTTGACAGCATGATCTGTCACTTGTATTTTTGAACTTAGCAATTCTGAGAGTTGTAAGATAAAATCTCAGAGTTAGTTTCATTTTCATATCCCCGATGGCTAAAGATGGTCAATATTTTAAGTGTTTCTCTGCTATTGAGGAGAAAATGATTTTTAAAAGACATGGTTAGTGCCACTATGAACCAGGTCAAGTGCATAATAACTTGCTTCAGTAAATTTCAGTGTTATCTCCTGTTTTGCCAATAGAGCAAGCCTCACTCACAAAACAGAGAAATAGATTACCTAGATGAAAATGTTAATGGCATCTCCACAATAGATTAAAACCAATGTCCAGGTGATTACTTGACAAATAAAGTTGTGTGTAATAGCAAATCAAGTTGACACATAAAATTTAATGTTCAAAAATTCATCTGGAGCCTTGATCCTCTGGACAAAAGAACTTTCCTAACATTATTCTTTGAGTAAACATCCATCAGTATCAAATTTTCTAGATTTTACTTCTAATTAGAGTTTATTTTGATTTAATATTTTAAGTTTTTTCTTGACAAATATAACTCTTCTTGTCAGTTACCTTTGAGAAAATATAAACATTCCATTTTATGCTCTGACAGGTGCACTTTCACATTCACATACAACAATGTACAGCATACACATTGTACACTCATGTGAGAATGTATACACACACAAATATGCAAACAAACTAATAAAAGTAAAAACAAAATTTATAAAATGTTTTCGGCTTTTAATAATATGTATACTTTAATTCAAATATGCATGCAGGTGCTATATTCTATATGTACTATTTCTATTATCATTTGTCCATTCATGTGACTTCTTAATCACATATTTACACCTTGTAAAATTTTGACTTCACTTGTAAAGGCATTTGTAAAATAGTGTTTTGGAGGGGGAGGGTAGACTTGGCCAACTCATATAAATTTTAAACACTAATCTTCCTTAAAATTTTCAAGGCACATTATTTTTAACAATGGACAAATTAATTATTCAGTGAAGTTTGATTAATTAAACAGATTTGAAAGAAACCTTCTTTTTGAAGTTTAATACAGATTTACATTGAATCCTAAAACTGTCACCATCATTAGATAATTATTTTGGTGGGTGTATGAAATATAATATACTGGTTTTATTTAAATCCCATTCTAATCCTTCTTTATGAGAATTAAAGTAATTCAAAAGAATTAATTCCTGGTAGATGATTGATTTATAGAGTTCTATTTCTGAGTATCACCTTTATTGGAGAATAAATGTATTTCTGCTAGGTCTTGCCTTTTAATGAGTTGGAAATTAAAATGAACCTTAATTTTAAACTTAGTATTCAAAGGAAGAAGATAATTGTCCTTATTGACTCCCTATAATCATCTGTAAACCAGGTTATTATGCAATTTTCTTTTTAATTATGAAAAATGCAATACTTCAAAAATTTCATCTCATCATTTACCACTTCCCATGTGAGCCACTTTGGAATGTTTCTTTAAAAAGTGAAAGTGATGTGTGAATATGATGCTTGTAAGCTTAATGAGAGGTTCAAAAACACTTCTTTTTCTAACAAAACAAATTGCCCTGATTTAATAGTTTCCAAACTTTCAATCAATACCTAATGATATTTATTTTGCCTTCCAGATATTTTAAAAGATTGAGAAATTAGTGTTATTAACATTACACTACATTAACATTAGAGATCCAAGCAAGTTTCTCTCAAAGTAAACTAAAACTGTACTACTGTAAATACTTTAATATAACTAAAGACTTTCCTTTCTATTTAATGTACTCTACAAACACTGGAGCTTACAGATATAAAAGACTACAGATAATTATTTCGTCTTCTTATGTAACTTATATCACAGTACAAGGACAATTTGAGGTATCAAACTAGAAAAACTGCAAACTTTTATTCTAATACACAATAAAAATTCGATTCAAGGTCAAAGTGTCAATATCTTTTTAATATAATATTAAAGAGTGCAAAATCAGAGTAAGATAAATAACAGCTAGAAGAAATCATGTGACAATCTTTTCTCCATTTAAAAATAATCATTCAGCTATCCTAAAATCAGAAGAGCCAAAACTAAACTCATAATTACTTTTTTTTTATTCACTGACCTTAAGGCCCCAAATTTAAAGATCTGATAACATTTCAGTAATCCTTCCATGTTTTCTTCATTTTGTCTAATACTAAAACACCAATAATCTTTCAAATTATGTACATTTATATATGTGTGTGCATACATTTTTCTTAAACATTATTATTGATTAAATAATACTATATATGTACTTAATTTCTGACTTCCTTTATTTGTATGCCTTCATTAGTCATTCATATTATGGTAGGTACCATGGCCTGTTTTCTTTACACTTCCAAATATATGATCTTATATGATTTTCTAATACTTTCTTTTAAATAATCTTCAGTTGATAAATACTAGAATTGTCTCCATTCATTGTCTTCCATGAATATCATGACTTTGAAAACTTACATATGTGAATATGCATATAATTTAATTTCTTTTTATAGTTTAATCACATTTCAAGAGATTAAGATCCCTTTAGTCTGCTGCGTGTATTTTGAGGCTATAGAGGTTTCTTCTGGTTTTTATTTCTAAGTGCTGCTTTGTTTTTTGTTGTTGTTTTTTGTTTTGTTTTAAAGTATAGGTATGAGCAACTATTTCAATTTGTTCCCATCCTTACTAACATTGTCTTTATTAGTATGTAACTGCCTAGCGGTGAAAAGTTACTTTTCTATCTGAAATACATATATGGAAAGCTTGTCACTACAAATGTATTTATCACAGTAAAAAATTTAATATTATAATTTTTTAACTGGAAGATTTAGTATGATTATTTAACAGAAGTTAAAACCAGGTATATACGTGCATATACATAAGTAACATATTCTTTCTTATAGTTCATCATGAACTACCATTTATTTATTATATTTAATTATGTATAAAGTATGCTTTCAAATACTAGTATTTCACAACTTTTAATGTTATGTTATAGATATATCACTAATAAGTTTATACATATATATATATATATATATATATCTTTGTTCATATTACATATTACTATGATATTAGAAGTTGTATGAACTGTTTCTATTCTACATATCTGCCTTATAATTAAGGGATAACAAAATATGATATAGTATTTTAATTATAATAGTAATATATATTTCTAACATACATAAAATAATATATTTTATTATAAAACTAATTCATTATAAATTGTAGTGGTATATTTCCTGCTGCATTAAACTCGGTATTTTTGGGAAGAGCTAATGTGGGAGGAGTAAGGAAAGAAAGAGGAGAAGTAAGAGGAGGAGCTAGTGGGGAGAGAAGGAGAGATGTAGGAGCCATGGATGACGACGCATGTATCAAGAGCAGTCCTGGGTAATAACTTATATCTAGGTTAGTTATTTGGGTAACACCTCTAATTGTGTGAGCATCTTGAGCATTATCAAACATATAAAGCCTTTGGTTAATCTTTAAGCATTAGTCTCATTTCTACCTGGTATCGAGTGGATGGAGGGATGATCTGGGCACAGCTCAGCCTTGTGGCAACAGTGTGAAAGATTGGCAGAGCCATCTCCCATGCTGGCATCTCATGGGTGGCAGAGCTGGTGTTTTTGGCTGCCTGAGCAAGCGGTCTCAGCCAAGCGGCAGTGAGAACATGGTGCCCCTGCTCACAGCTCCAGGACTTGCCTAGTTGGTAAGATGGTGGCTGATTAAGAACAAGCCAGATTGGGTACTGACGGTATAAATATTAACCATAACAATAAATGATACAATTGTGTCTTTCATACATGACATTAATGATATATTAGCCCATAGAAGCATTTTCTGGTACAATTTAGAATGGATAAGAATGTGTGGAAGGTGAGTAAACAAAGTGCTACTTAGATATTATTGTTTTCTTACAACTTGATCAGACGAAAATTTCGTTTGATGATAGAATAGAATGACATATTATCAGAAGATGTTAAGAAAGGTGACAGGAGAAAGTATGAGATTATTTTATAATTTGCTATAGAAACATTTATTTGTCAATATTTACATCAACTATACTATGAATGTTAGCCAAAAGTTGAATGCATTGTTTTTTTTAAATATAAATGTGTATTGTTTTCTATTGAAT
This sequence comes from Grammomys surdaster, assembly GCF_004785775.1. Classification (NCBI taxonomy): domain Eukaryota; kingdom Metazoa; phylum Chordata; class Mammalia; order Rodentia; family Muridae; genus Grammomys; species Grammomys surdaster. The sequence continues at coordinate 8,158,586 of NW_021620923.1, forward strand.
CATAATTGTTAAATAGTAGTAAACAGAAATGGAGTTAAGAACTAAGACTAAAATATCAGGTCTTTTAATAATGCCACTTTTTTATTTAGAAATATAGAGTGAAGTTGTGGCATATCAATAATAGTAATGAGTTGTTCAGAATAATCTTCTATCTGAGGTTAGTTACTTCTTCAAAGATTTGATTCCTCACACTGTAATTTGTAAAAGTGAGTTGGCATCAAACCCTCAGTTAATCTGTCTTTGACAGACTGGCTACAAGAACCAATTTTACAATCAAAACTTTTGTAGATAAATTGAATTTTTTTCAAGGGTTATACTTGCCTCAGGTAAAATGTAATTTTACATTAAGTGTTAGATTAGGTACCCAAATTCTCCAAAGAAATAAACCAGTACAATTATTTTTGAATGACTCAAGAAGGTATCATTGGTCTCAAAATCTCTACTGCACATGTTATAAATATATTTAAAACAGAAAACCACTCTCTTCAAATGATTTCACAAAAATAGACATTATGATGTGTTTACTCAAAATTCTAAATCTATCAAAGGAGATCTAAATGTGGCAGCTGAACAAAATATTGAAGTGATATAAATAAGAGTGTGCTCCATTTCTAGAACACATATGGAGAACAGGATTACACTGTTAACTTTTCCAGTTTCCATGTGACTATTTGTGCTTTCACATTCTAAATTCAAAGTGTTTTTCTAAAAGACTTCATTTGATAAAGAAGGCACCCTGCCCTTAAATATAGGCATAGGAATTGTCTTATTGACAGGCACAGGCATAGTACTCAAATAAGCAGAAGATTCTTGAGTTCACTGCCTTCTTTGTGGATAGTGTCTTTAAGTAGCTTTATTTCTCTTCTGCTATAATAACACATTTCAGTGAACTGTCTCATAACTCTAAATATTCAGTTTTGTCTTTCTATATATCTTATGTCATACTTATTATGTATCTCTGTATATCATATTACTTCTTTGCCTGTTAGCTTCCTAAGATGCTCTGTCATTCTGTCACTTAAAGACAGAAGGAATTTGAAGTCTGGATGAATGAAAGAGAGAAGGCTCCTCCTCCCCCTCCTCCTCCTTCCTCCTCTTCCTCCTCCTCTTTCCTCCTCTTCCTCCTCCTCTTTCCTTCTCTTCCTACCCCTCTTTCCTCCTCCTTCCTCCTCTTTTCTCCCCCTTCTTCCTTCCTCCTCCCTCCTCCTTCTTCTCCTCCTCCTTCTTCTCTTCCTCCTGCTTCTCCTCCTCCTTCTTTTGGTAATTACTCATGTGTCTTTCTATTTGCTTTCCCTTATTCTGGGTCTCATTCAGTATAGTATAGATATAGCACATCAACTACTAAGCTAGCTTAGTTTCTAATTATAACAATTGGATTACTTGCTTCCTCATAAAAACAAGAGTACACAACTTGTACAAATGAGTCTAAAATAATTGAGAACTCTTCTTCAAGCTCCCAAATTTAATAATTTGCAATATCTTTTTGTATCCTTGTGTACTAGAAGTTAAAAATTACATCTTATAATTCTAATCTCTGTGGGAAGTTAATGTTCTATGTACCACTTGGGTACTTGGAAGTTAGTCTTGGCTATTATCTTGACTACATTTGGGACCAACTAAGAGACATCAGTCATGCCTCTAAGGGATCTTCATGATTATATCAACTTAAATGGGAAGACTCAGCCTGGATTTAAGTGGTAACATCCAGAGGCCCAGTTATAAAGGATTTAAGGAAGAAGTTTTACCTTTGCTTGTCTGTCAACTGTTTTCCTGGCAAGTTCATCTATTTCAGTGCTACAACTGGCATTTGTCAGCTTTCCAATGGGGCCAAAAGACTAGAAACTCTCCTAGGAATCCTTTCCACCTTCTGGCCTTTTGGATTTCAGTGCTAGACTGGGAAATCAGAGGGATGTAGCCTTGTGAATCAGCAGCTATTTGTTCTCAGCCTCTCTAGTGTAAAGATAATTCCTATTGGACTAACCAGACAATATTGTAAAAGCCAATATAATAAATCTTCTCTCAGCATATTCCTTTTGTCAATTCAATTCCTCCTGTGGATTTTGGATGATTCTGATTGTATTTTTAAAATCATATACATAGTTAATAGTTTCTTAACTTCTTTTATTTATATAACTAATTTTATTTTTGTCGCAGTAAAGAAGCCATTCTTTATTGATTGGGAAGGGAATGATCGTATTATTGATGTTTAGTGCCATTCTGAAATCTTTAACATTGAAAGTGGAACATCACGAATCCTTGAAATTCCTACTGAAATAAATGCACTTAGAGGCCATTTATCTGCAGTGCTTTTCAGTTACAACAGTGATGATACCTCGAAAATCTGGGATGAAGACTAAGTATACTACAGTGTACCAGAAACCAAGTGATGTGTTCACATCTTTACTTTCTCAGATTAATTAATTTCAGTAAACCTTTAGTGATACTATGATTATCATAAAACATGAATAGAAAAGAGAGTTGATAACAACCGTAGCTGAAAACCAAACATTTTCCTTGTACTGTCACAAAGTGAGGGATATCCACATATTTGCAATTTGTTCATGTACACATGACACAATACATAGTTGTATTTACCATTATGAAAAATTGAGCATCTAACCCAATTGAAAATGTTTCCTCATAGATAAAGCTGAGTACCTCAACTCCTTGCATCCTTGTTAGCTATTGTTGCCAATGGAAGCAACTTTCTTTCACTAGGATTAGGAGCTGTTCTTATCTGGTAGCCCTCTGACATTATTAGCTGTAGTTTCTTTGCTAAACCATGAAGTGGTACTAGTTGAAGGAAGATGAAGAAAATAGATCTCAATTAGAAGTTATTAAAAATCGTGTACTTTTCATAGATTCTGAATTATAGTTGATAACTTGAGCAACTCTAAATGTCTGGATTGTTATGGTTATATGGTTAAATCAAGTTTGGAAACTACTGCACTCTTCAATACCAGTTGAAAATGCCAGATTTTGCTTTCTAGTATAAATTAACTCGTAAGAATAGTTTAAAGAACAGTTTTGGAGATGATTTCATACACAATAAATATATTTTATCTTCTCCATATGTATTCACACTAGGACAAGGGGACAGTCTTTGATAAGAGTACTAAGAAATAGATTAGTAGAAGAAACATCATACCTCCATGTTATATTTTGTGCATGCTGACCTACCGGTCATGATAATAGACACTATGTTCCGGAGGACTGTAGACTGAAACACAGAATTCCAGAACTCAGACACTTGATCACAGCAGTTAATTTTTTCTGAAATAAATATTATGGCAGAGATAAAGTTGATAATTATAAATTGTTGATTCATAAAAGGTATTGTTTTGGTGAATTCATTATGTTTCTGATAGTATGTACTCAGGTTATAAAATTTCTTATGCAAAACAGAAAATAAATCCAGGTATGAAAGCCAAAAATAATTAAGGAAATGATAAATCATTGTTGCTTATCAAACTTGTAGAACAAAGCCAGTTCACATAAGTAAAGAAAAGAAGTTGAAAAAGTTAAATTACTTTATAAAAATACTATACAACAGCGCTCAACGTGTATACCCTTAGACAATATCTATGGAAACATTCCTTAGAGAAAATTACAGGCATTTAGTAGAATGACTACACATTAAAGGAGAATGCATGCCTATGCCTTTTGGCAATGATAGAATAGTCTTTTTGATTCGGTAACAAATCATGAAAATTGCAAAATGCCATAATTGTTCCTGGCTAATCAGGCAAGAAGATTTTGCTTAATTGAGTGATAAATGTGATCTAACCTAAGATTATATCACAGTTTAACATTGTCTTAGGTACCTATGATTATCTTCCCAGTTCCTTAATACGTAACAGAAGTGAAATGCTCCCAGTTGGTAACACGAAGCTTCAGATTTTTTGACCAGTGGTACAGAATTATGGCAATGGATTGAAATGGGTGACCTTTGAACGTCATTATAGATAATGCATTAAAGATGTATATCCTTCCTAGAGTACTGTCTATATAAATATCCGTTGGTGTATTTGTAGGATTGCATCCAATTCTATTTGACACCCTACAGGTACCAAACACTTCAGATACCCATGTGCTTCATATACCCTATGTGCTCTTCATATGCACTTTAAGCCATTGCTTGAATAACTATAATACATAATGTAGCATACTTGCTATACAAATAGATGCTAAACTGTACACTTAGAGAGTAACAAGAATAAAGGTGTTATGACACCTTTATTCTAAGTATTTTAAACAAGGTATTGGTTAAATCTTCCAATGAACATTGACATAAAGGGGCACCAGGTTTATTATGATCACCAATGTCTTGAAATATGGGCCATCAGTTCTACCAAAGTACTGTTTGACTTTGTTTCTCTGATTGTACAGAAGGTACACAAATCTTGAAAATACAAGAACTGTATCTGAATCAGTGGAGCTTCCATTTCTCATGCTGTTTTAAGTATTACTTTCATAATGACTGAACATCTGGAGATATATATATATATATATATATATAAAATTTCACAATTTCTGGATATATATATAAATAAAATTTCATAATTTCTGGACATCTGGATATATATATATATATATATATATATATATATATATATATATAAAATTAAGGAATGGCTATTCATTTTACACACCAATGAATACATGGTAACCTTATTAGTTTTGCTAATTTACACAAGTATATATTATACCACAAACCCTTTGTCTGCTAGAATTTATAAAAAGTATATATTACTTTATATTGCTAAGTAAAATATATGTAGACTGAAGGGTTATCTATAACCATCAATAATATATTTGGGTGTACTACCTTAGACAGGTTCCTGAGTTAATAAAGGAAAGCAGCATCCTGCCATAGTCCATTCACACTGCAAGACAATTGATTCCCTTTGTACAGCGACTGGCAGGAATAGATGTCATGCTGAGCAGCCTTCTTGTATAAGGAGCATCCTGCACTCTACTGAACTCTGCTACTTTATACCATTTACAAAGTAACCTCTAACTCAGCCAGTTTTCAGTTGGAAACAAAGCAAGAGGTGGCTCAACAATAATTATAGGCTGTGGTGCAAGTATTCTCCTTCTTTGACTTATAATTACAAGATACAACTGCACATAATGTGCCTGTGGCAAATAGAGCTGCCTCATAGAGCCTCTATCAAATACAAACTAAATATCAAAATGAAATCTTGCATAATTTTGAGAAATAATTGTTTTCTTCCGGTAAAACCCATATTCTTTTTTTTTTGGGGGGGGGAATCTTCTTGCTTGCTACTCCATCCTAGAATATAATGAATTAGGTATAGAATACAGGACTGTTAATGGTGACTTTTGTCTAACAGGACAAACTATATATTTTGGATCTATGCTGTAGTAATTAACCATCAAGAAAAAGTTTCAGCGAAAAACTCAAATATAGTCTGGGTAGATGGCTCATCATATGAAGCACTTGCCAAACCACCAAACTTGGAAATTAGTAATAAGAACAAAAGTCTATAAATGCCTATAAGGAAGACATTGGAAATTGACCTCTGAAGTATTCAAACACTCACAAATGAAAAATAAAAGAACAACTGAGAAATTCTTAGCTGGAAAAACTAAAAGCATGTGTAAATTGAATTTGGTATACCTCTGATTTCTTTGACACATGTTTCTGTTGCATCAACTTTTTTGTTTTTGTTTTTAGTCATTTTATATTTATATCTCTTTGGCATATTTTCCAGGTTCAGATGAGTGAGGAGTAAAATACTCTGATCTTTTTTTCATCTACATATTATTACAAGTTGGGGTGACTTTCTAGGAAATTTCAAGAAACGACTCTAATACTTAATATATCTGATGTGTCTGGTTAATTATTTTCTTTAGAATTATTATTAAAGGAAGATGTCTACATTGCTCTGTGGCAAGTTATTAGTGATTTGTGTCTAAAATTAGAAACTTTTGTAAATTTTTGAACTAGGAAATATGTAATAATTAGGCTTGACAGGGAAATGAGTTTGTATGGATGTATTACAACAGGCATGGGATTGAAAATTATCATGTTTTTAAATTGGATGCTTACCAAACATCATTTAATGTACAAAAAATTCTGAGTTTGACAAATAGGCCTATTCTGTGGATTTCATTCATTTTATCGGAAAGTCACCCAATTCTTGGTACATATATCCATATTAACTTTAAGGGTTTGGCTGGAGACTATTCACAGAAATCATTTAGGTGGGTCCCCTCCAGCAAGGAAAAAGTGACAAGCAGCTTCTCATTTATTGAGCTACCCACAGTCCAGGTAAAAAGGGGACACTGAGTGAAACTACTTTCTGGTAAAATCATGTAGCCTCATAGTGGAAGGATTATTACATTGGACCATTCACTCCCACCATGGAGAGGTAGTTTCACTTAAATAGAAATATATTTGGATAAGGATTTGACTTGCTTACCTTAAATATATCCACATGTAAAAGTGGATGCTGGATTCATATTATAAATCGTGCATAACATTGGTTTCACAGAATTAATTACTATGCAGTAAAAAGCAAACCAAAAGGGAAAGAGCACTCATTCTTGAGAATTATTGCTGTCATCAGAACTATGTTTTCTCTTCAGATTGAAATGCCCCTTTAAGTTGATGTCAAAAGTATCCCCTCTCCAGGAAAAAGACATCAGGATGGGTATGGCCCTCATGCCTCACTGGACAACGACAGGGATACTGGAGCCATTACAAGGTCCCCTTCAAATACTAGAGGTCAGGCCTCTATCCCTGCCTTCATAAGATTAGAATTGCCACAGCCCTTCTATACTTAGAGAAGGGAGGAGATGGCAGGGGCAGCCCTGCTTACACACTGTAGGCCTAAAATCAGCCATAGGCCTAAAATCAGCAGTAGGCCTGTCATACATGTATACTAACACCAAGTCTTGGGTCTCAGTGGAAAAACATTGAAACAGATGTCTATAAGCTAATGTAAACAGGCAACTTTTGTGGAAATTTACAAGCCTGAGTAGTCATAGACCTTGTAAATAGGTAGCCTTCGCAGACAATACCAACTTAGATAAGGACAAGTGAGTCATAGGCAGAGTCATAGTGACCTGTCCCTTGAACCTTCAGCCAGCCGATACCCTGTTCTAAAGATATCTGTATTCCCCCTGAACACCCACACTCCAGTGTCCTTCCCTTCCCCACATCCTGCCTTTCTGTGTTTATAACCCCTGTGTGAATGAATTATGATTTGAGAAAAAATAAATTATTTATTTAAAAAAATGCCCCTTTAAGTCAACATTTCAGTCTCACAGTTTTTTAGTGGGAAGGAAACATTTCAAAGGAAGGGTTTACTTATTTTGTGTAACATACACCTTCAATTATTGTTCAACATATATCTATCTTATGTTAAACCACAAAGAGCTAAAGTGAGACTGACTTCTCTCAGCATAGAATACATTCAAGATTAAAATAGTTTCCTTCAATTCCCTCAACAATTATCTCTCTTGTACTGAAGTTCTGTTTCCAATGGAAGGATGACTGTACATGAGGAACAACCTTGGTGTGTACTAGAATTTGATACTGTCTGCTTCTTTATTGTACTATATGCCTTTGACCTAGAAGACAAAGAGCTTTCTTGCTTACTACAGTGGTTAATTCGTGTACCCGTCTATCCTCCTTGAAATGTTGGCTGATGCTGCAAAATAGAAACCGAGAACATTATGTGTTGAACCTCAAGAATTTACTAGAATGTATAATAGGACTTCTATGCTTTATAGTATAATTAAAATATATAGAGAACATATAAAAACAGTAACTGTAAAAATATAATATGAGAAGCCAGCTGTTGCTCATCCAATAACCTTTATCCTTACCTAGATATGGACAGCTACCTATTTTTGTGAGTTCCTAGCTAACAAGATTTTCTGGTGCAAGGATCTCTCACTATGGAAGCTGACATCTAAGCACATATTGGTGGCCACAGATCCTGTGTCCCAGCCCCTTTTCTTCCTCCTGCCATGGAGAACTAAAGGCTTGTGTATGTGAAACCATTCTAAAATTACAAAAAGTATAAGAAATGACTACTTCTTTCACATGAGTACTAATTTTCTCTCTTCAGGTCTAGTGGTCTGGACTCTAATGGTGAGGTCTAAACTCTCCTCAGAGCCGTAGTCATGTTTCTTTGTCTATTCATGGCACAAACAGCCTTTCTTATACTCTTTATGTCCAAGTAATCTTGGGGTCAATTTGGAACAACTATCTGTAGCCTAACAGTAACCAATATAGACTTTTCAATCTTGAAGTTTCTTGTATACTAGGCTAAGTGAGAACTAACCTCACTTGTTCAGTTGAGGACAAAGAAAACATCGCAAGAATTATGGAGACGGGAGAATTTACAAATATCCCATGAACCTCTATCTTAAGCACAAAGAAAATAGGTAATAAAGTAATATTAAAATGTTATAAATATAAGTTGTGTTTTTCCAACAGAATAATTTTATTCATTATTTGAGAGCTTTACATAATTTACCCTAATCACACTCACATTCCAATCTTCCCAGATTAATCTTTCTGCTTTTTTTTTTCTTGGAAATTTTTTAAATTTACATTTCAAATGTTAATCCCTTTCCCAGTTTCCCCCCAGAAACCCCCTATCCCATCCTCCCTCCCATTTCTTCTATGAGGGTGCTCCCCCACCCACACACCCATTCCTGCCTCCTTGTCATTGTATACTTCTACACTGTGGCATCCAGCCTTCACAGGACCAAGGGCTTCTCCTCCCATTGATGCCCGACAAGACATCCTCTGCGACATATGCAGATTGAGCCATGAGTCACTCCATGCGTACTCTTTGGTTGGTGGCTTAGTCCCTGGGAGTTCTGGGTGGGGGTCTGGTTGGTTGATATTATTCTTCCTACACATTGCAATCCCCTTCAGCTCCTTCAGTCCTTTCTCTAACTCCTCCATTGAGTACCCCATGCTCAGTCCGATGGTTGGTTGGCTGCTAGCATCTGCCTCATATTTGTCAGGCTCTGGCAGAGCCTCACAGGAGACAGCTATATCAGGCTCCTGTCAGCAAGTACTTCTTGGCATCCACAATAGTGTCTGGGTTTGGTGTTTGTATACGGGTTGAATCCCTAGGTGGGGCAGTCTCTGGATGGCCTTTCCTCCAGTCTCTGCTCCATACTTTTTCTCCTTCTTTCTTCCCTTGAGTATTTTGTTCCCCCTTATAAGAAGAGCAGAAGCATCCACATTTTGGTCTTTCTTCTTCTTGAACTTCATTTAGTCTATGTTTTAAGGTCAGTTACAAAAGAAATCCATTGCTTTGTATATTTACATATTTTCTTTTTTGCTTTATATGTGAATATAGTTGAACTTATCTGTTTCTATATCGTGCAAATTTTGTAGTAAATTATATTTGTTATTCAGTTACTGAAATCATCATTTTGAAATTGGGATTTATAATAAATAGAATATGTATAGGTTGTGTGACTGAACTTTAGAATGAAGTATCATAAATGTGAGGTGAACAATACAATAGTATTCCAGAGTCTTACAAAATAATATTTGAAATTTTACACTCTTACTTTTTCAGTAGAGTGTAAGAACATTTTGACTTAAATAAAAAAAGCTCTATCTTTTTTAGTAAAAATATACAATTGTTTTGACACCATTTGGAATTTAAGATAGGAACAAGCATGGATGGAAGCTTAGTATCAAAAAGAGAAGAATATTACAGTTACAAAGCTTTTGTATCTTGATCCAAACTCTTGTTTGATCATTCTTTATCCATGCTGAATACCAGATGTGTTAGCCACTATCACTATGACAGTGAGCATTAGAAGCAGAGTAGACAGGTAAAGAGAGAAGAAGGGCTTCATTGCTAGTTTGTCCACCAGGCTCTGTGAATAAAACACCAGCAATGCTTCATCTTAGTGTGGGGTATGTCCTTCATGTGGAAGATGCATGCATTCATTTAAATTAAAGTACAGATTATCCTTAATATTATTTCCAAAATTCAGTGTATATTTTCTCAAAGCCAAAAACAGGATATTCTTGCCATTTTTCTGAGTGAAGATATATGACATTCATTCTAGATGTATTGACTTAATTTATTCTGTAAGAGTAAAAAGATAAAACCCCTGGGTTTTGAGGGCAAAATTCTCTTTTGGTGGAGTCTTCAATAATTTCTGGAGATCCTTTATTATTCAATTTCAACCATGGCTTTGCTTATTATACTTGTATCTGGCATTTCTTCTAAAACCAGAGAATTCTGCCTACGCTTTGAAAACAGCAGTGTTTAATAAAACACAAAAGGTTGAGAAAACACAAAAATAAAGATGAAAAGGTGGTGTGTAGGCAAGAGGGTGAGGAAGAAACAGTAGGGAATCTAGGTAATAGCAAATCTGCAAAATCTCAGCCAACAGAATGTGTGCCATGCCTCAAACCAAAATGAATACTAGACTATGAGTGTCCACAATAAATAATAATAATAATAATAATAATAGAAATAATAAATAACAATATAGGACAATGTCAGTTAAGTTGATTATACTTTATCTATTATGCAGTTCTTTGTTTTGCATTATTGTTAGTAAAGCTTGATTTGTGACAGCGTAGCTTCTAAGTATGTCTATGAGTAATAAGAGGATGCACACAGCAGAGCAGAGGAGAGGATACACTACTTTGGCCTCTTCCTATCTGTGCTATTATCACTTATTTCTACCTTTTTGTTAAAGAAGAAAAAAGAAAGGAAGAAAAGAAAGAAGAAACATAGAGAAAGAAAGAAAGAAAGGAAGAAAGAAAGGAAGGAAGGAAGGAAGGAAGAAAGAAAGAAAGAAAGAAAGAAAGAAAGAAAGAAAAAAGAAAGACAGAAGCTTCTTTCGTCTCTCTAGAGTCCATGTAAATGTTAAAGACCAGTGGAAAAGCAATTGTCACTGAGAGCAGGTGATTCAATTTATTTATTTATTTATTTATTTATTTATTTATTTATTAGTAATTGTTTCTAAGAGATGGAAATCGGAAGCTTGTACCAAACATTTCAAAATAATTAAATCCACACATATGCTGTGCACAAGAAATATGAGTTGCATTTAGGAGATGCTATCATAAAAAACAATTTCTAGGAAACTCTATGCATGCTATTGATAAAGGATGATTAACTAATATCTACTGTAGGTATATCTCATCGTCCATGAGAGAAACCTAGTTCTTCATTTGATGTAATATCTCTTTTAATTGACTTTAAAATATTTTCTAGTTATTAGAGTGTGATATAAATAATTATTAGATATCCTCAAATAATTTTCACTGTTCTAATCTCTTTAATGAATAAATTGATGTATTTTTTGCTAATAATTACTACTTCTGGAAAGACAAAATACAAGGAAGTTACCAAATTTTTCAACTAGATACAAGATCAAGCTCATTGTGGGTAAAGCAATAACAAAATTTTTCTGAAACGGAGACAGAAGAGGACCCCAGAACAGCTAGTACACTTGAAATGTGTGAAGTGAAAGTACAAGGAGTTGATTTAATTTTCTTTTTCTTTTTTTCTCATTTTAACATACTTTGTGTCAGGAAGCTATGAAACAAGAAATACTAACAATTGGAGATAAAACATCCAACAAAATGGAGCTGAGTCTTTATTATCAGAGCATAAAGAATGAGTAAAGGCCATCCAATGTTTTGCATTTTGTATCTATTGGTATTAATATTTTATGTATGTAATATATGTATCATATTTCTGCCATGCCATCACTCAACACAACAGAATCTGCTCCCTGTGGAATCACAAGCCTAAGTGAACTCTCTCTTCAATATGTTTCTACTAGTTGTGGTATTGTATCACAGCAACAGAAAAGTAACTAGTAAGGTTCCAGAAAAAACAAGTTATTCAATATAAACCATATCATGCCAGCGGTTTAGGTATATGAAGTCATTCTTCTCAATGAAAGATGGGAATCATGTCAAAAACCAATGTTTCAATATCCCAATCAAAACCTAACAATTAATACTGGCTTTATTAATAAAGAAATTATCAGGCCTACTAGCTATCCCTGTATTGTTATATTCCTACTAGATTATATAAAAAGGTGTTACTGCACTCACATGGTGGAGGTTGGGCACTGTGACTCATTGAGTAAAGAAAGTTGCTGCCATACCAATATCCCAAATTTACAAAGGAAAACACAAATGCTATTTTGTTTAAAGGTATCTTACTTTTCTCTGCTTCTAAGTATCTTAATCCTTTATTATTTGGTAAGAAATACAGGAGAATCATTTCACTTCAACAGGTTAATTTTCAAAACAAAACAATAAACAAGGTGGGAAAGTTAACACTGACTATGCATAGATACCATAACATTACAATGTCTCAAAAAAAAAAACCTCCACAGAGGGCCCTGCTGGGCATAGGTGGAAGAAGAGAACCTTGACCTCATGAAGGCTGGATGCCCCAGGGGGTGGGAATTTTGAGGGTGGGGAGGTGGGAGTGAGGGGGGGTAGATAGAGGTTACATCCACAGAGAAGAAGGAGGAGGGGCTAGGGGATTGGGGGTTCCGAGGGGGTGGTGGGGGATGGGGGAAGGGGACAACATAGGAAATGTAAATAAATCATCCAATAAAAAAAAAAAACCTCCACAGATATCAGCAAAAGCATTGTTTGCAGAACTTTCATTATTCAAAGGAATATAGATTTCCACGTACTGATCTGAAATATGTAGAATTACAATGTATAGATGTTCTCAAATTGTCTTCTGTTTATACATTTAAAAAGAACTCAAAAATAAAACTTTAATATACAGACTATATTTTTCATGACCATAGTAACTTTCATTAAGAATTCTCAACCAAAGTAGTTTTATTAACATGCAGTTGTGATGCATTATCTATATTATTGGAATATAAAAAGCCAAATTTATAGCGTTCTTAAATACATCAAACAAATGGCACATAATATGAAAAGAACAGAAGAAAACATAAAATATAATGCTAAATATAATTGTTCAGTCAGTATTTTCTTTATAATTTTACTCATGTAAGTTTGTATATATGTATATATATATATATATATATATATATATATATATTCATGAGTAAAAATGAAAATATTTTAAATTACACATTTCCCTGCCAAGCTTTAATGCAGCTATATTATATATAGTAACATTTTTCAAATGTAGATTAATATCCATAGGAGATTTATAGGCTACTAGAGAATTTTGTGAACTTGGATATTTGTTAACAATTTATAGAAAAGTAAGAAACTTAATTTATGTTTTTACTTCTTAGTTATATTTTTATATTCTATATATACAGTATCAGTATCCAAAGATAAATCCATTTTTTATTTAGAAAACTGAATAAAAAAAAGCTACAAGTAAATATTTGGCTTCTGAGCTGTGTCAGCACCTCTGAACAACAACAACAAAAATTTTGTCTTGAAAATATATGCGGAAGTTCAGGACAGGCACCCAAGTTGACTAATGGATTTTGCATATATGGCATGGCATGAGAGATTCTTCTCTCTCTCTCTCTCTCTCTCTCTCTCTCTCTCTCTCTCTCTCTCT